>NW_008236626.1:3119254-3130864 GCF_000691975.1 Corvus brachyrhynchos
TGGAGCTGTCTATGTGGCCAGGGCCAGGCCCTGCCGCAGAGCCTGAGGGGTACCTGGACCCTTCCCACCGGTGCTTCCCCACAGGAGCTCTGTGGGAAGGCTCACAGGCCCCCCTTCTGCTGAGGGGCCCTTGGTGTCCCCAGTGTGGGCTCTCCTGTGGAGCACAGGGCTGTCTGCAGGATGATCCCGCTGTGCCTGTGCCCAGCCAAGTGCTGGGGCACCCCTCACTTCGAGCCCCAGGCTGTGCTCTGACCCAGAGCCGCACCCTCCCGTAGGGGATTTCCATGTGGCCAACTCCAACTCCCCAAGCCCCGACATTTCCCCATCATCCCTGCCATGTCCCCTGCCCTGGGCAAGGGGAGTTCAGCTCCATCATATTCCCACCGGTAGCACTCAGATGCCCCAAGCCTGGCTGGGATCTGCTGGTCCCTGCCCAGAGCCGCCCCCAGCCCACCCAGCCTTGGAGCCTCCATGGCCCCTGTGCTGATCCTCCCTCTCCTCACCTGCAGCTGTGGCTGGGCCAGGATGTCAGGTTTGGCAGGAGGCTGCTTGGCTGCTTTTCAGCCTAAGAGAACAACCACAAAAGACAGGAAAATGACTAAATTAAACACCCCTGCACACAAATGCTAATGAGCAGGAGCAGCTCCTTAGACCTCGACCTGAGGCACTGGTGGATGAGTCCAAGTGGGATCTTGAGGAGGTTCAACCAGAAACTTTTTTAAGTGATAGGAAGAAAATGTGTTTATTCTGGTTCTGGGTTATTCAGAGAATATCTCATAGTAAGGAGAAAGTGGATTATGGGATGCTGAGGGAGAGCCCGGGAATGCAGGACTAGGGAATATTCAAAGGAAGGGGATGGGTGGGGAAGGGACAGGCATGGGAAAAGGGGGATGGGGGAGAATCATAGAATCACAGAATAGTTTCAGTTGGAAGGTACCTTAAAGATCATCTCATTCCACCCCCTGCCATGGGCAGGGACATGTTCCACTAGCCCAGCTTGCTCCAAGCCCTGTCCAAGCCCTTGGACACTTCCAAGGACGGAGCAACCACAGCTTCTCTGGGCAGCCTGTGCCAGGGCCTCCCCACCCTCACAGGGAAGAATTTCTCTCCAATATCCCACCTAACCCTGCCATCTGTCAGTGTGAAGCCATTCCCCCTTGTCCTGTCACTCCATGCCCTTGTAAAAAGAAGGGAGTGGTGGCAGGCAGGCAGTGCTCCCCTGGCCAAGCCCTGCTCTTCTTCCCCAGGGCCTGTTGTGCCTCTACATTAAAGTCTCTGCCTGGGTGTTTCCTGTGTCTCTCCCTCGCTCTGTTTGGGCACAGGTAAACATGACCTGCAGGCAAACACAGCCTGGGCTGGCTGGGCGTGGGGGAAAACAGTGTGGGAAGGAGCAAGGCTGGAGCTGGAGAGCGGCTGAACAGGGCGCGGGGTCCAGGCGTGGATGGTGACGGACTCGGGGGCTGCTGCTGCCCAGGGGCCCCCGGGTGTGTCCCTGCCCGGGCTCGAGGGGCTCTGGGGCTGTGCCACCAGCCCTGAGCAGCCGGAGGGGAGGCTGGGGCCGTGCCCTGGGCTCTGGGACGGTGGTTGGTGGTTCAGGTGTTGGCAAGGGCCCCGCTTTGCTGGTGTTAACCAGGGCTGTTCAACAGGGTGTCCCTGCACCTTGGGGATCCTGGGCTGGCTGGACATGGAACAGGGAGCAGCAGCTGCTGGCTGATGGATGAGGAAGGAGAAATCACTGTCTCCTGAATCCTAGGCTTTGCTATCCCTTGGGAGCACCCACAAGGGGCCATCTGCCCGGTCAGGGCCAGGCCCCGCCACAGGGCATGAGGGGGATGTGTGGCCATTCCCACCGCTGCTGCCCCATGGGTGCTCTGTGGGAAGGCTCACAAGACCCCCATGTGCTGGTGAGGGGCTCTTGGAGTCCCCAGTCTGGGCTCCCCTATGGAGCAGAGCTTTCCCCAGCATTATCCCACTGTGCTGTGCCCAGCCAAGTGCCCAGCCAAGTGCTGGGGAACCTCTCAAGGCCCCGTGCCATGATCTGTCCCAGGGCTCCACCCTCCCAAAGGGTTTTCCCTCTGGCCAGCTCCAACTCCCCAAGCCCCAGGATGCCCCCATTGTCCCTGCCATGTGACCTGCCCTGCTCCTGACGGACCCCCCAGTGCTGCCTGTTCCATCTGTGTCCAGCTGGGATCAGCCTTACACCTGAGGCACGGGTGAGGTGGTTTTGGCAGGGCAGGGTCTCATTCCATACAGGGAACAGGCAGTCAGAGGGACATGTGTGCATCTGCTTCTCCTGGTCCTGTCCAAAAGCAGGGCAGGGGCTGTCCTGGCCCCTCTCTCCTGGCCCCCACCATCTGCATTTCCACGGACAGTGGAGATCCTCAACACTGGCATTTCCTTCTGCCCTCTCTTGCTGTGACTGCTCTCCAGCGATTCTGTGGTCACTTCTTGTGACAGTGTGTATGGTGGTCCAATGTCCCTCATCTCCCAGCCACGGCTGACAGAGATGTCCCTCCTGAAGCCAGGAGCACCCCAGTGGTGGGAGAGGCTCCAGGCACCACCCTGCCCTCTGTGGTCCTACTGATTCCTTGGCCAGCAGGGCTCAGCCCCTGGAGCAGGGTACCTCCAGGCCGGCTCTGGCTCTGCCCACACCCATCAATAATGCAGGAGAACTGGATCCCTGCGTAACCCCATCCCTGGCCCGGGCAAACAGCAGCTCACGGGCGGTTGCTGCCACACTGGCCATGGACGAGGTGAGTGCCATGGTGGGGACAGCCCAGGCTGGCTTGGAGGGATCTGTCAGGGGCTGCCCAGCTCCTTGGGGGCTCATCCAGCTCCTGGTGGCTGCTGAGGTTGTGGCTCCTTCCCCCTCTGTCCCGGCAGGCCCAGCAGGATGTCAGTGTGCGAGCAGCTCTGGGACTTCACCAGGCAGCAGGTAGAGCTCAGGACACCCCAGAGCCTTCACCTGAACCCCCATGCCAGGGGAACAGGGGGACAGGGCAGCAGCCACAGCCGTGGTGGCACTGGGACCACTGGCCAAGCCATGGGCCTGGTCTGGGCAGTGCTGACAGGGACGGGGTGTCCTCCCCATCCTGGTGGCTCTGAGTCATTGCAGGAGGGCTTGGGAATGATGTGAAGCCCTGGGATGTGGCTCCAGGCTGCAAGGGGGCAGGACAGGGCTGGGGCAGGTGGGGGTGCCCCCCCACCCCATCCCACACTCGGTGTTTTCAGGGCCAGGGGAAAGCTGGGTGGACAGCAGCAAGGACCTCCTACAGCTCCTCTTTGCTGGGAAGGAGCCTCAGGTGAGAGCTGCAGGGCAGGGACATCCAGGGCACGAGGGTCCCTGGGGAGCCACGTGGGAGCAGGGGCTGGGTCCCACTGCCTGCCATGCCTGGGACCCTGAGAGGAGCTGAGCTCTTGGGCTGATCCTGCCCTACACCCCTATGGGCCCCTCCCTTGTAGGGGACTCCTGGGGCTTCCCAGAGAGCAGGGGAAGGGAGGGGGGTCTCCCCTCACCCCTGCCCGTGCCAGGCCCTCTGTGCCACCCCTGCCATCTCCATCCCAGCGTGCCCAGTCCCTCCTTTGCCCTGAACTGGTCGTGCTGGGATAGGGGAAAGCTGAACAATATCCCCCTTCCTCACACCAGGAGAGCTGCCTGACTGTCGATGGCATCTTCCACTTGGATGCAGGACAGGTACCGTGGGCCCCAAGTCCTTCTCTGGGTAGTACCCCATCCCCAGCCTTGTGAGCCAGGGCCACCTGTGTTGGGGAAGATGAAACAGGAAAGCCTTATAAATATGATTGCCTGACAAAAGATTTTGGGAATATGAAAACTACAGGCAACATCGAAATGAAAGCCACTTTTGAAATACCAGGTCTTAGTTACTGGACAACTGGAAAACAATGGTATGGCCGACTGAAGGTAATCCCCTCTTGATTGAACAATACCCTCTGCTTGCAGGCAGGTCCAAGGGTCAGAGCAGACCCTACTAGCTCAGCAGAAGGGGTCCAAAGAGTAGTTTTTAGAAGTTAAGATGTAACACTCTATGGTAATATAAGAACTCTTATAGGCTGTATGTAAATGCTATAGGATTTGTATCTTGTATTAGATTGGTTAGTGACAATTAGAATATTCAGTACAGAAGATGATTTATTGTATTGTAACCAGGACTTCACACACTCTTATTACTCTCTCACTCTTACTCCACTCTTCTCCACTCTTACTTACCTCCTCTTCGTTTACCTACTTGCTCTGAAAAAACCAAAAAAAACCAGACTGTAGGTGCTGGGTGTGGGTTCGGCAATCACGATGGGCACCAGACTGCAGGTTACTCGGTTCAGTCTGGACCAGGCGTAGACGGACGGAGACGAGAGATCTCTGTAGTCAGATCTTGGGACACATGGGGTTTATTGTAAAAGGCGTGGGTATAGGGACACTGCTCAGAGCTGCCAGACTCAGCTCTGAGAAGGCCCAAGAGAGCAAGAGAGTGAACGGGTGAGAGAGAGAGAGAGAGAGTGTAAGAGCAAGAGTGGAAGTAAGGTGAAGAAGAAGTAGTAAGAGTGTGTAAGAGAGAGTAAGAGTGTGTGAAGTCCTGGTTACAATACAATAAATCATCTTCTGTACTGAATATTCTAATTGTCACTAACCAATCTAATACAAGATACAAATCCTATAGCATTTACATACAGCCTATAAGAGTTCTTATATTACCATAGAGTGTTACATCTTAACTTCTAAAAACTACTCTTTGGACCCCTTCTGCTGAGCTAGTAGGGTCTGCTCTGACCCTTGGACCTGCTTGCAAGCAGAGAGCATTGTTCCATCAAGAGGGGATTACCTTCAGTCGGCCATACCATTGTTTTCCAGTTGTTCAGTAACTAAGACTTGGTATTTCAAAAGTGGCTTTCATTTCGATGTTGCCTGTAGTTTTCATATTCCCAAAATCTTTTGTCAGGCAATCATATTTATAAGGCTTTCCTGTTTCATCTTCCCCAACACACCTGCACCATGCTGTGGCTGCCATGGCTGTACCATGCTGGCTGTACCATGCTGGCTGTGCCACGCTGGCTGTGCCATGCTGACCCTGCTCTGCTGGATATGTCTCTCCTACCAGGAGAAGGTCCTGGAGCTGGTAAGACCCCAGCTGGCCCTGGTCCCCCTTGGCTACAGCGTGTCCCTGCTGCTGTGGGACCCCCATGGCCCTGGGACACAGTTGCCCTTCCAGAGTGTCATCTGGCAGGTGAGGGCACAGGGGAGAGGTGGCAGGGACAGGTGACAGCACAACTGTGCAGTGCTGGGCTCCTGGGTCACCCAACGGACCCTGATCTCACCAGGGCCAGGGTGAGACCCAGCCATGGGTCCCAGGAACCAACAGCTCCCAGCTTGTTCACAGGTGATTGACACCATCTTCCAGGAACTGGAGGCCTTGGGGGATGACACACAGAGACTGCAGACAGTCAGTCTGGTCCAGGTAGGGCAGGAGCAGGGCAGGATGCCCTGGGATGAGGGTCCCATTCCATCTCTGCCACTGCCTGGACCCTGCTGTGCCAAGGGCACATATTGCCCTGTTCTGGCACCCAGCCCCCTCATCCAGATGGTCACCAGGGACTGGAGACCTTTGGATCCCAGGTGTTCTCACCTCTTTCCAGGACTTCCCAGATGTGGGAAGCCTTGGCTGCCCACAGAGCATCTCCCAGGCTCCAGCAGCACGGTGGGAACAGGGGAGCCCTCTAACCCCTTCCTGTTCACATCGCAGCTGGGCTTTCCAGGCCAGTCACTGCTCCCTGTGGCCTGAAGGCCCCTCCAGTATGGCCTTGATTGGCACAGGAGTGATGCCAGCTCCTGCCACTGGGCTGGGTCCTGCCCTTTGGCTCTGGGATGCTGCTGGAGACCTGATAAGCTCCACACAGGGCTTGGGTGTTCCCGGATCTCTGCCCTTCCCTGGTGCCAGGGCTGGAAAAGCTGGGAGTTACCCCAAAATCAGCCTTTCTCAGCCCTCACCTGTGCATGGCCACAAGCAGTCCAGGCCTCTGGTGAGTGTGGGATGCCAGCAGACCCCTCTTCCTGCCCCCCTGCCTAATGCAGCCCCCTCATTCCAGGTCAGCACCCACGACAAAGCCTGGGACCTGCTCCATCCTGATGGCCGAGCCCTGCAAGTGATGGATGTGGCACCCCTGGGCCTGTAGGTACCTGATGCCCCATGGCTGAGCAGCTGCTCCTGGGGGCCGGTAGCCCAACATCAGGAGTGGGGCTGGGCAGGGAGCATGGTGCCCAGCCACAGCATGGCCAGGGGTGTTCCTCAGCAAGTCCAGGAGGTGGATGTGAACGGAGGTGACCCTCCTCGCTTGCTCTTGTCTCCCTCTGCTTCCAGGATGGTGGAGGAGGCAACAGAAATGGCCGTGCCCGATGCCCAGGCTGCCATCAGCGCCTATGCCAGGGGGCTGGGTGCCCTCCCAGCGCTGTTCCAGGGGTGTGCTCAGCAGCCCCTCGCAGATGGGCGCTCAGCTGCGCAGGGGTGAGGGATTTGGCCCAGATGCTGCAGGTTGGGAAGGACCATGGGGTGCTGGGGCTGGCTCCACTGCAGCTCCTGCACTGGCCTCTCCCCAGGGCCGGCAGCCTCTTCACTCTCACCGTGGAGCAGGAGCTGGAGGGTGGCAGGCGCCAGCGCTCGGCCTTCAGGATCCTGGTGTCCCCAAGGGCCACCGGGCCCTGCCCCAGGCTGTACGTACTGGGGCTGAGCCGTGTCCCGCTCCGGCACGCCTGAGTGCCTGCTGTGGGTCAGGGAATTCCACACCTGGAGGTGAAGCAGGAGGGACACCCCAGTGGGAGCCCGTGCTGGGAGGCAAGGGGGTGTCACCACTCCATGGGCTTGGGCACATGTGTGGCCAACCCATCCTTGGGCTCCTGTGGGTCAGGGCTCAGCCTGCCTGGCACTGCACCACTCTCCTGGGGTGTGTCTCCCCATGTGCAGGGAGTGCAGGGAACCTGATGCTGTCTGCCTGCCGTGGATCATGGAGCGGCTGCTGGAGGGGAACAGCCTGACCTTCCTGCTGCTGTGTGTGTCGCTGCCAGGTAACCCCTGGGACAGGGACACACTGCGCCTGCCCCCTCCCTGAGGATTCCCGCCATCCTGCCCCACACCTGGCACTGGGTCCCTGGCTGCTGCCTGGGGACACCTGCAGTCACTGCAGGCTGGACACCAGCTCCCCTCATCTCCATCGCATTCGGAGCCCTGTGCTGGTGGCCCCCCTGGCCCCTGCCCAGGGCTCGCTGTTCTCCCAGACACCTCCAGAGAGGAGATCCTGGGAGCCCTGGGACTGGCTGAGAGGGTGAAGGGGCTGGCCAAGACCATCTCTACCACACTGTGGGACCCTGAGGAGGAGATCGCGGCACGCCGGAGGGAGATCCGAGGGCTGCGGAGGGAGCTGCTGGCTGCAGCCGGCCTGCCTGAGCAGAAGACAGCTGTGGCCCAGCTGCAGAGAGCCCTGCAGGAGCTGCAGGTGGGGAATGCCCCTGGATCCACGTGGGACCAGGATGGCACTCACTCCCTGGGCTGGGGAAGGCCCAGGCTCCTGACCCATCCTGGTATCAAGACCCTTGTCCCACACTGAGGGCAGGGCCTGAAGCTGCCCCAGGGGTGAGATGTGTCCCTGGAGCCATGCCAGGCCTGGAGGTCTGAAACACCCCAAAAAGGACCTCCAGTTCCCCTTTTCCAGGTGCTGAAGAGTCAGAGGTGGGAGAAAAAGCAGGCAGCAGCCGAGGTGCTTGGCACAAGAGAGATGCACCAGCCCGGTACCAAGGTGGGCAGAGGTCCAGCCAGGCCCCCTCATCCAGGGATAGTCCAAGTCCAGGAGAAGCCCGGCTGTGTCCCTGTAACATCTTCTCCTTCTCTCACAGGACCAGGTCTCTGCAGGGAATACAGCACCAAGCCAGCAGCCTGGGACCCAGACACCCCTGACCAGTGCCAGCCTGGAGCCAGCAGGGCCAGAGCGTGGGGCCAGGCACGCATCCCACACCTGGGTGGAGAAAATGTGGGCACGGAGCGTGGCTTTACAGGGTGGGAACGGCCTCACTCTCCATCTGAATGTCCTTCTTCAGCCCCCCACGTCACACTCATCCTCCTCCCCTGTCCCCACACAGCAGGACAGGGTGACAGCAGGAGAAGCCAGGGAGGGGACAGCCGAGCTCTGGCCAGCACAGGGCAGGGGCTGCTCGAGGAGCCATCCCAGAGTGAAGTGCCACAGCCACAGCCCAGGAGTGACAGCGTGAGTGGGAGCCCACAGGGTCCCTGCACAGGGCCAGCTCTGCGCTGCCAGTACTGGGTCCTGGTGCCATCCAAGCCCACTCTGCTGTCTGCCAGGCAGGAAGCCAGTGCCAGCCATGCCCATCCCCAGAGGTCCAGCACGCCCTGGCCAGGGCACAGCGGCAGCGGCTGCGGGCTCAGCACTGCCGGCACCTCCAGCGAGAGCTCGGGACCAGCGCCGTGCCAGCCCAGGAGCACAGCGGAGAGGTGGGCACAGGCAGAGCCCAGCACTGAGAGCTCCAGCCTCTCCTCCTCCCCTGGCACAGCCCAAGGGACCAGGGACACCCTGGAGCTGCCCTGACCTTGTCCCTGCCCCCGCAGTGGGACACAGAGCGCTGGCAGAGGGAGGTGACCGCGCTGGGCCTGAGCCTGGAGGCAGCGCTGCGGGAGCGGGAGGCGGCCGAGTGGGATCTGGAGGCCCTGCTGCGGAATCACCACCAGGAGATGCAGGCCTGCAGGCAGCACCTGCTGCAGGTGGGCACACAGGGCTGGGGACACCCCTTCCGGCTGTGCCAGGGCTGTGCCACATCACCTTGGGTATCCTGCAGGTGCTCCGGGACCAGCAGCGCCTGGCAGAGGAGCAGCAGGAGGCCCTGGAGCGGCGGCGCCGGGCGCTGCTGCAGGAGGTGCTCCGGGACGCAGTGGAAGTCGCCGAGCACAACCAGCACCTGCGGGACACCCGACGGGCAGGCACGGCTGATGCCACCACACAGAGCCCCTGAGCCATGTCAAGGGCATGGGGACAGCTGGCCTGGCAGGACAGGGTCCCTGCAGACCCCTCCCTGCACTGAGCCACCAGTGATGCCGGGAGACTGGCCAGCCCCAGTCACGAGTTATCCCAGGCACAGCCTCCCCTTCTGCCTGCTCCGGCTGCTGCTCCCTAGGGAAACCTGGCCCAGGGAGGGAAAACCCTGCTCTGTGCTGGGAAGCTGCCTGTGGGAGCACAGTGCTGGGAAGGCTGGCAGCCCCCAGCTGCGGCCACATGGAATAAAGTGAGTCCCCCTCACTCATGAGTGTTGTCAGGCTCAGACACACCCCTGGCCCCCAAACCTGTCCCAAGGGGCACAGACACCATCCCACAGGGAGGGCAGACACAGGACAGACACATGGATGCTGTTGAACCGCAGCTTTAATACCCCAGGTGGCCTCTGCCTGCCAGGAACTTGGTACAAAGTTGGGGGGCATCCCCCTTTTGGGAGCAGGTGAAAGTTCCCACATGCCCCAGCCCCTGTCTGCTCTGGAGAGACACTGTGCCCAGGAGGGGAAACTAGGCCTGACGACAGCAGGGCTCCAGCCAGGGGCTAGGCTGGAACACTGTGGAGGTGGGAGAGGCCCAGGGAAGCAGCACCAGGAATGGTAGGGATCAAGCAGCATCCATGGGAGCTGAAACGGCACCAGGCCCATGCTGGGCTGGCAGGAGGTGTGGCAGGACCAGTTACTGCCGAGCATTCCCAGGCCACTGTGGTGTGGGGAAGCAGCTTGAGGACATGGGACACAGAGTCCCAGAATCATTTAGGTGCAAAAAGACCTCTGAAATCAAGTCCAGCCTGTAAGCCAACATCACCTTGTCAACTACACCATGGCATTAAGTGCCACATCCAGTCCTTCCTTAAACACTTCCAGCAATGGTGATTCCACCACCTTCCTGGGCGGCCCCTTCCAGTGTTTAATCACCCCTTCTGTGAAGAAATTACTCTTCAGTCTGAACCTCCCCTGGCACATCTTGAGACTATGAGACATGCACAAGGGATTCAGGACCCCCGCTAAGGCTCGGCATGCCTGATCCCATGCGAACCCCATGGCACAGAGGCTGTCTGGGCTGGAGCAGGGCCCAGTTTCCCCATGGAAGCAGGGACAGGGTGCTTTCCCCCTCAGCACTCCTCCTTGGGGGGTCCTTGGAGCTGTGCAGGTGCCCACCAGGAATGATTCCAGCCCTGAGGAAGGACTGGGGCTGCCCAGACACGTGGGAGGGAGGCAGTGGCTATGTGACTCCGTAGTACAGGTGCACAGCCAGGCCGATGCACGCCACAGCCACGAAGAAGAGGAGGGTGAGCTGCAGGTTGAAGAGGGCAACAGAGAGGAGGGCGTTGACCAGGATGGAGCAGGAGATGATGAAGAGCCTGGTGATGTTGCTGCTGTGCTTCATCACCACGGACATGATGAGGCCATTCAGAGCCTGGCTGAGCACGACCAGCAGTACCCATAGAGAGAAGCCCTCCAGGAACCTGCCCTCCGTGGTGCTCCACAGGGAGCCCATCAGGTTCCGCAGGACCCCAAAAAAGTACAGGAAGATGTTCTGGAGGCTGAGAGGCAGCGCCTGGGTTTTCAGGAGGGCTTCGGTGTAGACAGCAGACAGGCCGGAGATGAGGCAGTACACGGAGAGCAGCAGCAGCCCCACGGGTGTGACGTGCAGGTGCATCCCACTGGGGTCACTGGGCCCCCGCAGCCCCCCACAGCTGTAGGTGACACCGGCAGCCAGCAGCAGCAGCAGGGCCAGCCAGCGGCGCGGGCCCAGGCGCCGGCGCAGCAGGAGGCTGTAGAGCAGCGCCGTGCTGACGATCTTCAGGTTACTGAGCACCTGGAAGGTGCTGGGGTCCATGAAGAGCTGCATGTGCACCACCAGGTTGTTGTTGGCAGCGTAGAGCAGGGCCGAGAGGGCGAAGGGCACGGCGTGACGCCAGGACACCGCCGCTCCCAGCGGCTCCCGCGCCCTGGCCAGCAGGAACAGGAGGGACAGCATCAGCTTGGTCAGCTCCACGAGGACCACCATGGATGTGGAACTGAAGGGGATGGCCCCATCCACCTTGCAGAGGGTCAGGAGGGGGGCATGGGAGCCATAGATGGGCACAGCCACAGACAGCAGCAGCATCAGTGCCCACAGCCCCCTCTGGAGCAGCCTGTTGGCAGAGCCAGCAGCATTCCCAAACATCCCCATTTCCGGGTGAGAGCCAGCACGAGTGAGCTGCTACCAGTGTAGAGAGGCCAGACAGACTCTCACCCTGCAACACTGAAGAGACCAAATACCAAGAATTTAATGAGCGTAGTTCAAGCAGGATGTTCCCTGCAACATTTGTGATGCAGCAGGAGAGCAGGGTGCCGTCTCTTGTTAGGAGAACTACAAGCCTTCCTGAGAAGCCACGCAAAGCACATTCCCAGGGCACAGTGTGGACTGGGTGGCAGGGCACAAGGGTTACAGGGCACACAGGTGACAGGGCACAGCAGCCCCTCAGTCTGCAGGGGCACTGGGAAAGGTGAGGGGAAAAGGCAGCCGGCAGCCCCTCAGTGCTCTCACGCTGCTGTGGGGTGT
>NW_008236626.1:3131651-3133495 GCF_000691975.1 Corvus brachyrhynchos
GCCTTGCGCGGGTTATCGGCTGCGCTGCGCCGCCTCCGGGGCCGCTCCGGGGCCACACTGACGGAGCTCATGGGCGCTCCTCAGCGCCGTCAGGACTGCCAGAGCCCAGCCACCTTCCCGCCCGTGGGGACAGGATGGATGGGGGTCCCAAGCTCCGCAGCTTCCCAGGGCTCTTCCTCCGTGAGGAGTCTGATCCAGTCCCAGGCTTGGCAAAGGGTTTATGTCTAAAGCAGTGCAATTGAGCCTTTATATGACTTTGTCCTTCAGGATTAAGGATGGTAACCCAAAAATATTTGTATAAATAAAATATTTACATTAATGATTATGATGATTAAGCTAAAAGATCTTAATTATTTACTGCACAGTGTAGGTAGTTCTAACTACTAGAGCAGCACAATATTTTTGAAGCAATACTGATATTAAATGATACTAAAGGTAGTAAAGTAATTACTGAGCAGACACTGATGCTCCTCATCCATCTCAATGCCCGGGGCAAATCTCTCACTCAGCCTCGAGGAGTCACTCTGATGGGCACTCCTCAGCTCCAAGGAGGAATTTTCACATACACTCCCAGAAATACGAGAACAAAATCAAGAGAAGAACAAAAATGATCTTGCAGTTCTTTTCCAACCGAAATGATTCTCTGATCATCCAGTCCAACCATCAACACAGCCCTGCCAAGCCAAAAAAAACCATTAAAACGTTAAACAGCTCCCAGCTCCCGAGAGCCACACGCACACGTTTTTTGAACAGTTCCAGGGACGGTGACTCCAGCACTGCCCTGGGCAGTCTGTCACAGTGCTTGACCACACTTTCAGTGGAGAAATTTTCCTGAATATTCAGTTCCTGGCACAATCTGGGGCTGTCCCACCTCTGTGTGAGCCCAAAGCCCCACAGAGCTGTGCTGGGGCCACGCTCCAGCTGACACAGCCACGGGAGGTGCCAAGGAGACCCAGACTGCAGCATTTCCAGCTTGGAAAACAGGCACTGCAGAACTGCAGGCAAGGCTGAGGAACTGTGGGAAATGTTGGTTTCAGGTGCTTGGCACAATTTAATTAAAACCTGTGATGCTCGGGGTTATGTATGTGTTGTTCTTGTGGGTGCTACGCTGGCACAGAGGCAGCTCTGTGAAGCCTTCTGGGCTGTCAGGCTGCTGCTCTCCAAGTTAATTTAGATACATTCCCAGCGTATATTACACTGCTTCCACTGAGCACTGGGAAGAGGAAAGGAAAGGGACTCAAGAGGCAGTGGCAGGTGCAGCCCAAAGAAGCAGCATTAATATCGTTATTAATATTAATAGCCAGTTTAACGCCAAACGTTGCTGAAGGCTGAGTGCTGAGCTGCTGTTTCCTTGCTTTGCAGGATTCCAAACTTTATCCAGAGGATGGTGTGGACTTAGTGAACCTGACATTTTCCTCAGCCGCCTCAAACCAGCCACTTTTCAAGCAGGATTTTTACTTCATGAAAGGTAAAAATGAAATAAAATAAAATAAAAATAAAATAAAATAAAATAAAATAAAGCTATGTGAGTGAGTGCAAGGACCTTTCTTGGAACAATCACAACACTTGAAAAATGCCACTTAGTGCAAGGCTGATTGGGAAAATTTGGGTATTGGTAAAAAACATGTGAGGGCAGCAGATCCCTATGATCAGTCACTGCTCTCACCTCCAGAGAGGTGAACCCATCAGCAGCCTCACCAGCACTTTCTGCAGGACAGTATGGCAGAGAGTAGGTTTATATTGGATATTGGGAAGGAATTCTTCCCTGGGAGGGTGGTGAGGCCCTGGCACAGGGTGCCCAGAGAAGCTGTGGTTGCCCCATCCCTGGAAGTGTCCGCGGCGGG
>NW_008236626.1:3133543-3136928 GCF_000691975.1 Corvus brachyrhynchos
GGGGTGGAATGAGATGAGCTTTAAGGTCCCTTCCAACCCAACCCATTCTGGGATTCCATGAAGATCAGTTTTTCTAGGTCATGGTACCTGCCCTGCAGAGGGTCTGTGAGGGAACTCACCCCACAGCCCCCCAAGGTTACACACCAAGGCTCTGTGCTGTGTGGAGCAGCACGAATGGGTCACTGCAGGTGGTTCCTGGGATTTCTGGTGGGAAAACACCTGGGATGTGAGGAAGGGCTGGGAGAAGCCCTGTCCCCAGCCCTGGCTGGAGGGAGGATGCAGCCATCCTGTGCCTTGCTCAGCAGGATCCAGGCTGTGAACCTCCTTCCCTGCTCCGCCTGGGACCCGCTGGATTGTGGTGGCCCCTGGACCTGCTCGGCTCACCTTGCTGAGGTGTGGTGCATTGCTGCTCCCCATGGATCAGGACGAGTCTGCCTCCAAGCTGGAAAGTCCTGAGTCTGAGTCAGAGCTACTGTGGGATACTGTGATTAGCACTAAAACTGAGCTATTTGTGCTGTTGGAAAGCTCAAGGGGAAACTGGTTATCCTGTGTTTGCCAGTTTAGCAGCGAGCTGCCACTTCGGGGGTTTGATTTTTCTGCCTCTGATCCAGCCCTGCCTCCGATTCCCGCTGCCAGCAAAGGCTTTCACCTTGGCCCCGGCTGTGCCCTTGAGCAGTGGCGGGAGCTGAGCCTTTGGCTGGCAGCACGGCTGCTGCTGGAACAAGGTTGTGCTGTCAGATTTCCTCTGGGCTTGTGCCTGTCTTTCAACCTGTCCCCTGCTAATATGGCCTGAGCTTATCAGCATCGCCAGCCCAGCCTGGCTGCAGTGATGGGCGAGATAAGAACCTTCCACATGAGAAGGGAGCAGGGCATCAAGGAGGACACAGAGTTGTGTCCCACAAGGATGGGTTTGAAGAGCCCTCGGGGACTGCAGTGGCTTTGCTGCTCACACAGCTGCTGCTGGCTGTTCCCGTGTTGCTGAGCTCAGCCCTGCATTTCCTTTGCATCTCAGCAGGTGCCCACAGCCAGCATTTGCTCTGTGCCCTTGGGAACGCTGCTCAGGTGACCAGGACCCATGTTCTGCCCACACCCCAGGGCCAGACCCCCGCTCTGCTCCCCGCACCCAGGGTGTCTCCGACCAGGAGCAGGAGGTCCCTCACCTGCTGTCTTCCCTCTCCAGTCAGTCCAGCACCAGGCACTTGGCACATCCCGGAGGCCTTGGCAAAGATTCCTGATACCTCTGCAAACCAGCTGGCTCTTTGCAGTGGCCTTTGCTGTCCCAACCCTCCCTTCACAGCCCTTTCATCTGCCGTTTTTGCACAGATGCAGTACCCAGAGATTAGGCTGCAGATTAAGGTTTTACTGCATCCTGAAATGGGTTCCAGTTCCCAGCCCCAGCAGGACCAACATGCAGCCAAATCTCCCCTGAAAGCTTGTGGGGCTGGAGCTGGGGAGAGATCTCCCACCATGTTCTCCCACATGCAGGAAAGGTGCATATATAGCCCAGGTGAGGCACCTGGAATTCTGTGTTCAGTTCTGGGCCCCTCACAAGAAAGACATCGAGGGGCTGGAGTGTGTCCAGAGAAGAATGGAGCTGGGGAAAGGTCTGGAGCACAAGATGAGGAACAGCTAAGGGAGCTGAGGGGAGGCTTAGCCTGGGGAGAAGGAGGCTCAGGCGGGACTGTCTCCCGCTCTACAACTCCTTGACAGCCAGGTGGGGCTCTGCTCCCGGGGAACAAGGGACAACAATGGAGGAAATGGCCTCAAACTGCTCCAGGGAAGGTTCAGTTTGGACATCAGAAAGAATTTATTCACAGAAATCATTGTCAGGCATTGGAATGGGCTGTGCAGGGCAGTCACTGTCCCCTGGAAATGTTAAAAAACGCATGGATGTGGCACCTGGGGACACGGGTTAGTGGTGGCCTTGGCAGTGCTGGGTTAATGGTTGGATTCGATGACCTTAGAGGGCTTTTCCAGCCTTAGTGATTCCAGGGTTCCATGATTCTAAAAGGAGCTGGGCAGCCAAGGGCAGGAGCAGGGCTGTTGTCGCAGCTCCAGCCTGCACCCGCCCAGCCCTTTCCATCGGCATCTCCCCATCCCGGGTGAGCCTGCTCTGCCACCAACACTTCCCCTCAGGCTGGAAGTTCCCCTGGAAGTCCTGCACATGCTCCCTGTGCCTGCAGACGCTGCCCCATGAGTCAGGCCATGTGGGCTGGCTGTGTTTGTCCCAGCACACACAGGCACACTTGTGGGGATTTCCAAAGCCCCATCCAACACCACAGCGTATCACAGAATCATGGAATATCCTGGGTTGGAAGGGACCCACAAGGATCATCCAGTCCAACTCCTGGCCCTGCCAAGACACCCCAACAATCCCACCCTGTCCCTGAGAACATCATCCAAGTGCTCCTGGAGCTCTGGCAGCCTTAGAGCCAGTCAGTGTCCCACCATCCTCTGAGGGAAAAACCTTTTCCTATCCCACATGGGGCAGACTGCACATTGTGCCCAAGATTTAGGATACTGCAGCTGGTCCCAGAGGAAAGTGCTTTATATGACACAAATCAAAGCAGATAAAAAACCAATACACCCACAGAAGAATATATGAGCTTGTACATAAGAAAAAAAATGGGAAGCGTGTCACAAGGCTGTGGGCTGAGTCAGCTGCTCCAGTAACTTTGGTATACAGGAGGTTTGTCTGGGAGCTGGGGGTCGCTGCCATGGACAGCATGTGCTCCAAAGAGGAAGGGGGTTGGGGAAGGGTGACTGGAGCCCCGAGGGGCGGTGAGGGCTGTGCTAGAAGCCGTCAGTGCGCAGTGGCTGTGGCAGGTCTGACACGCTGATCTGGAGGTTGAGCTCTGCTGAGTCCAGGGCCATGGACGGGGTGTGCAGGTGGTTCCCCTCAAGCATGGTGATCTCCTCGCGATGCTCCTGCTGCAAGTGCCACATGATCTCTCTGGACAAGAAGCAGGTCTCTGCTTCTTCTGGCTCTGGAACAGAAGAAAGACAAAACCTACCTTCACTGGTTGTCCTGAGGCAGAGCTCTGGGCAGGGAGCAAATTCTCTGTGAGATGCCCCAAAATATGCAGAATTTCCTGCACAGTCAAAATACAGCTTTTACTTTCCACTTTCAGCACAGCAGAGGGAAACAATTCAAACACAAAGTGCGGGGAGGAGTGTAAAATTACAGGCACTATGTGCTGGATTCCCAGTAGTGCTTGTGATGGGAAGTGCCTCACTGGATGGAAATGCTCCTCCCCATCAGGGAGAGTGCTGAGTTTCCTCTGAAAAAACCAACATTCATTACAGCAAGATGCTGATTTCATCTGGCGGAGGTGAGGAGATGGGAGTGAAAAGATGATGGGAATGAGGGAAATCCTCGCTCCCT
>NW_008236626.1:3136952-3138293 GCF_000691975.1 Corvus brachyrhynchos
GCAGGAATGGCACCGAGCCAGCACACACTCATCCCACTGCTGGGGAGGGCTTGACAGCCCCAGCAACTTCTTCCAGGAACATCAACAGCAAGGGGAGCTGCTGCTTCCCCTGGATGCCTGCTGTTATACTTAATTCTTGCAGTAGACAGCTTGTCTCAAGTCCCCTTGGGGACTTCAGCTGGGACAACCAGTGCTGCCACCACCTTCCCTGCTCCTCAGACCCACAGCAAGAAGTCCTTGGAATCATGGAATCATGGAATACCCTGAATTGGAAGAGATCCACAAGGATCACCCAGTCCAGCTCCTGGCCCTGCACAGACACTGTGTCTGAGAGCGTTGTCCAAATGCTCCTGGAGCTCTGGCAGCCTTGGGGCTGGGACCATTCCCTGGGGAGCCTGGGCAGTGCCTGAGCACCCTCTGGGGAAGAACCTTTTCCTGATATCCAGACTAAATCCCCCTGGCACAGCTCCAGCTGTTCCTTTGGGTCCTGCCCTGGTCCCAGGGAGCAGAGATTGGAGCTGCCCCTTGGGAGGAGCTGCAGCCTCCAGTGAGGTCTGACCTCAGTCTCCTCTGCTCCAGCTGGACAGGCTGAGTGCCCTCAGATGCTTCTTGTGTGGCCCCTCTGGGCCCTTCACCATCCCTGGGTCCCTCCTTCGGACACTTTCTAACAGCTGTAGATCTTTCTCATATTGTGGTGCCCGAATTGCCCCAGGACTGGAGGTGAGGCTGCCTGGCCCAGAGCAGAGTGAGACAATCCCCTCCCTCACCCAGCTGGTGATGCCATGCTCAGTGATGTTCCTATTTCACGTGGGAAGGCAGCCCCTCTGTTCCTCCCATGGTAGCAGGGGCCACTGTGGTCCCCTGACTGGGGGCATCAGCTGTGCTCTGTACAGACCCTGATCTGAGGTCATTCAGGGCTAGAAGAGCACAGCCACTGTCCTGGGCACTCCAACCCCTTTCCCCTCACTCACCCTCATAGGCAATGAGCCGGTAGGCATCTGCACACTCCTTGGAGCCTTTCAGGATCTCCTCCAAGGTCCTGTAGAAAAGCTTGGCCTGCTCCAGGCGCTCCTCCCGGCTGAAGGCAGCACACTCATCCTGGGACATGGCGTAGAGGGACTGCAGCGGGGTGGCATATTCCACAGCACAGTACCAGAGCTGCAGGGATGGAAGGAAAAGATGTGGGGACAGGAGGACTGGGCAAAGGGCTGCTGGGGGACCCTGGCACTGGGCAGAGCACTCAGAACCTCTCAGCGGCTCCTTGGCCTCCCTTGCACTGGTGCTGTGTGCTGGAACACTGGGACAGGGACACTGGCTCTGTCCCCACTGTCCCCCTGCCTC
>NW_008236626.1:3138312-3147658 GCF_000691975.1 Corvus brachyrhynchos
CCTGACAGGTACAAGTGTCCCCTGTGCCAGGTGGGCTCAGGGAGCAGCACTTCCCCATGGGGTCCAGCCACTGACTTTGTCAGTGCTCCCAAGAGCAGCCTGGAGGGCGATTTTCCCCATGGAATTTTCCCCATCTCCCCTAGGGAGACACTCCTGCCCTGTGACCACACCTTCTTGGTGGCTTTCTGCTATACAAAGGACAGTGGAGGGGCAGCACCAATCTTTGCTCTCTGTGACCAGGGACAGGACCCAAGGGAAGGGCTGGAGCTGTGTCAGGGCAGGGTTAGGTTGGATATCAGGGAAAGGTTCTTCCCCCAGAGGGTGCTCAGGCACTGACCAGGCTCCCCAGGGAATGGTCCCAGCCCCAAGGCTGCCAGAGCTCCAGGAGCGCTTGCACACTGCTCCCAGGCACAGGGTGGGATTGTTGGGGTGTCTGTGGAGGGCCAGGAGTTGGACTTGATAATCTTTGTGGGTCCCTTCCAACCCAGCATATTTTGTGATTCCATTATTCTAAGTCTGAGCATCCTAACAGAGTGCTGGAGGGCAGAGAACAACACAAACATTGGAAAGGTGGAGGCACAGCTGGAAGGAGGCTGAGCAAAGAAACAAGGAGAAATCTGATAAAGCCATAAACAAGCCAAGGAGGGGCAGGGTTACCAGTAAGTCTTACACTGGGTAAACTGGAAAGTTTAAAGGAGTGAATTAGAAGGAAGAGGGACATGATCCCAAGTAAATGCAGAGAAGCAGGAAGTTCCCAGCCTTGGCAGGCAGTTACTGCCGTGCCCTGGGGCAGGTGCTGGTGCTGGGCCCTGCATCACTTGCCACTTGTGAGGGCCTGGGCAGGAAGCTGAGGGGCAGATATTACTGGAAGGCCAGGTCCAGGCTCAGAGCTGCTGGAGCTCCTGGGGAGCAGAGTGACTCAGCAGGAGCCTGGCAGAGGGAACACAGCATCCGTGCGTGCAGCGCAGCAGGAAGAACCCGCGGCCGACTGTGCTTCCCCCTGAGCAGGGCCAGGAGAGGCTCGGGGTCCCTGCAGGCAGGGCTTTAGGAACAGCAGCTCAGAGCTCAGCCACTGCCAAAGGGCAAATCAGGGAACCCAGGTGAGGAGCAGAGCAATGCCTCCATCCACAGCACCAGGGTGTTCCCTCCTCCAAGGGATAGGGACAGGGCCAGTCTGCCGGGAGATGTGGAAGGAGATGAACGCAATATCAGATGGAGAGATTTAGGGCTCACCAGCCTGGAAAAGGGGTGACTGGGGGAAAGGGGGGAGTCAAATAGTGATTCACACAGACATCTTCAAGCACCTGTTCACAACACAAGGAAACATTCGTTCTCTGGGAAGTGATGCTCTGTAGCCCACATCTGCTTTTTTCTGCTCAGTTTTCTACTCTTTTCTGGACTTAAATCAGCTCCAGGAGGGGTTAAACAAGCCCATCATCCCTGCAGCTGAGCCTGGGGGTAGTCAGCCAGCAGGAAGGGGTACTGGAATAGGACTTCTCCATCTTGTGGAAGCCTGGTGAAAGCTGGGAGTGTCTAATAGGAGAGGGGACAGTCTCCTGTCCTTACAGCCACTGCTGGGGCCAGCAAGACTTTGGGGATGATGTTGCTGCTCTCAGCCAGCATACCTGGTTTTCTTCATCCCTGATTGCATAGAGGCTGTGTTTGTACACCCTCTTTTTGGTGCCAGCTCGGGCTAGGGTGGTTTCAGTGAGGTCTGTCACATACTGGATATTGCTGTCAGCTTTCTCCAGGTCATCATAGACATCACAGCTCAGAGGGATCAAGATGTGGAGCTTCCAGGTCTTCCTGCATGCCAGGAGGTTGGGATTGGCTCTGCAGAATTCCTCCATGGACTTTTTCATCCCTGGTGGAAGAGAGCATCGGGCAGAGGTGCCTGGTGTGAGTACAGCTGCATTCTGCCTTGCTTCCCATTTCCCTGCTAACACTGTAAAAGTGGGAGGATTGTTATTAGGAGCTATTTCTATCTGTAGGCGTGAGAATGCAGGGAAACAGCTACGTACGTGGCAGGACTATTTTTAGGTACCCAACGTAATAGGACCAGGCAAGCCCATGAGCGACGTTCTGCTTGGACCTCTCGGACATCTCAGACATCTCCACTGCTGAGGGCTTCTGTGGAGGGAAGGACAGACAGCCCAGGTGATGACACCACCCACCTGGGCCCTTCTGCAACAGTCAGTTCTCCACAGGGATTGGAGAACTCCAAAGAGATCTGGAGAGGGAAAAACCCCACCAGCCCCTTCCACCACCATGAAGGGCAGCAGGGCAGAGCCCCTGACAGCCCCCACAGATGGGGGAACTGGGGGCTGGAGTGAGCCAGGCATTTCCCTGGCTGCACCCTCCACTGGGATTGTGTGTCCCAGTGCAACTTGTGCATCTGCCCTGTGCTTCCAGCATGGGAGAAGAGACATCCCAGTGCCTGATGGTGGGATTCCCAGTGGTCTCTGCCAGCTCTGTGTGTGCATTTAGGTGGAGATGGGTGTCCAGTCCCACAGGCACCTGACAGAAGCACCTTCTGCAGCCTGTGTGACCCTTCCAGCCCCGCTGGGGCACAGCAGAGCCCTCTCAATGCTGCAGTGGCACCTGGGGCTTGGCTCTGCCCCCACACCACACTGATAATTGAGAACACACAGGCTCTGCTTTCCCCTCAAGCACCAGCTCGACTGACTGATTTAAAATACCCCTGTTTTTCATGTCAGGGGGCCGTACCATCCCCTGGAGTGGTTGTGCTCATTAGGAGGCAGCCTGGCCCTCCTACCCACACTCCTGGCAGCACAGGGCCAGGGAGATCAGCCCTGCAGGGCTGAGCTGAGAGTGCTCTTCCCGCCAGGCTCACTCTGGGTGGGCTGGACGTGCAGAGGCCATGCAGAGCTGGCTATGTGCCCCCATGGCTGCTCAGGGATGCCGGGCTCCCTGGGCAGCTGGCCAGGCTGAAGGTGTGGGAGCCTTACGTGGAGCCCCAGCGCAAGGACGAGGAGCTGGCACAGACTGGCCAAGATGAGGTGGAGGCAGAGTGGCTGCCCATCACCGAGGAGAGCCACGTAGGCTGAGCCACAGATGAGCAGCATGGGCCCGTGCCAGCGCGGGGGGAAGCAGCTGCTCAGGGCTTTCCAGAAGCTGCCGTGGTGCCTGGATGGGAGAGGGAGACAGGAGTCAGGCTGGTGGCCACCCACCCTCTGCAGCCCACAGGGCACTGGCCAGGGCTGCTCCCACCACCTGGCCAGTGCCACCTTCCAGAGCACTACAGAGCCCTGTGGGACCCTGCCCAGCACACCCCAGTGCCCCCAGCCAGGAGAGGGCTTGGGTCCCTTGCAGCACCCGTGGGACTCAGAGGGAGCAGATGGAATGTCACCCTGGACAGCAAAGAGAGCCCCCTGCCCTCCAGCACCGGGTGGTGGGAAAAGGCTGGGGGCCAAGATCTGTTCCCCAGGGAAAGGGCACACTGGGGAGTTACCACAGAGAGGAGACATCCATGGACATATGGGGGAGCTGGGCAGGTGGGAGTGGGGGAGAGGGTGGGAGAGGGAGCAAGAGATGAGAAGGACAGGAGGGTGATGGACGGCAGCGTGTGCTGCCGGGCACAGCACAGCATTGCCACAGAGGGCACATGTGAGCACAGCGACCAGCAGCAAACCCCACCACACCCCGAGGGTGCAACGCCCTTGTCCCCAGGGTGGTCCCAGGAGAGCCGCAGACAGCCAGCCCCGCCGGCTCACCTGGAGTGGAGGTGGAAGATCTCCTCGGCCAGGTAGCAGATGCCCTTGAGCAGCGCCCCGATCTGCAGGGTGGCGAAGTGGAAGATGAGGCTGCGGGCGGTGGGCACGAGGGACTCCCCGGCGAGGAGCAGAGCCCCGGCGCACAGCGCCAGCAGCACGCACACAGCGCGCTGCGCCCGCCCGCCGCGGGCCTCGGGGATCAGCGGGGCACGGCGCTGCCTCGGCTCCCGGGGCATCTGCGATGGAGATGGGGGGTCAGCAGCAGCTCGTTCCCAGCACCCACAGCAGCACTGTGGGAGCGGATAATAGCAGATCAGGGGGATGCGTGCGCCCAGCACTCACTGAGCATCCCAAAGCACACAACCCTTTGAGGAGGCTCCCCTGCGCTTCCCCTTCGGGGCTGTCCCCTGTGCCCAAATGGGCTCGGCAAGACAGAGCCTGGCTGGCCACCCCGCTCCTAAATGGATGCCAGCCCGCCCTGCTCCGCAGCCACAGGGCTGTCACTGCTCTGGCCGCACTCACCGGAGCAGTTTCCAGCTGCCAGCCCCAGGTTTCCCCCGCTGTGGTTCCCGGGCTCTGCGCTGCCGCCTGGGCAGCTGGGGCTCCTTCCGGAGGCTGCTGCAGACACGCACCCGGAGCCTCGGCGACGTACGGGCTGGTAGACCTGCACATCTCCCAACACCCAGGAAAGTGAAAATGAAAGGAGCTCTGGCAGCAGCAGGCAGCCTGTAGAGCGCCAGAGCTCTCCCACACAGGGCATCCATGAGTATGCCACACAGGGCATCTCAGCCCACAGGAAATCCAGGCACTGGTGACTGTGCCAGGTTTCGATATCCATGAGCTTGCACGTCCTGGAAAGCCCCAAATCTGCCAGGACATGGTCTGAGTGGAACTGGAATGAGGAAGGAAACCAGACTTTATTGAGATTTTATCTGTCAAGGGCAGTAGATTAAAAGGTGGCATTGATTCAGCTCAGCAGGTTGCCAGGGGCAGAACAGACTCAAATCCATCTAGCAGAGGGTGACTCACAGTGCCCTGACTGCCCCCACCCCACACACTTCCAGGAGATGCCAGGTTGGGGAGCAGTGCCCAGGGGTGCTGGCAACACAGCAGGGGCTTCCTGCAGCCAGGCTCTTGGTGACCAGTGATGCCCTCGAGATTTCCAGTTCCTTGTTCCAAGCAGTGGTGAGGTATTCCCATCCTGGAGGAAGATGGATTCGGGAAGATGGATTAGAAGATGGATTAGCCCCTAGGAGCAGGTGGGATGCACTCAAGGATGCTGAGGGAGATGCCCTGGCAAGGTTCCTCTCTGATCTCTTTGGAATGTTGTAGCTATCAGGAGGTTCCTGGTGAGTGGGAGAAGCAAATCTCACACCCAGCTTTGAGGAGGTGAACTACAGCCTGCTCAATGTCACCTCTGACCCTGGGAGCATGATGGAGCAAATCCTCCCAGCAATCCCTGCCAAACACCTGAAGGGTGAGACAGGAGCAGCCATGAGGGATTTCACATCACACCTGATGGACCTGGCTACCCAGAATGGCAAGAAAACCGGCTGTGGGGATGTGGGGAGAACCTTCACTTCAGCAAAGCCCTCAGCATGGTCACCCATGGCCTCTGGGGTGCCAAACTAGGTAGATACAGGCTGGGAAAGGGGGTGACTGTCCAGAACATGCTCAAAGTCCCATTAAAGGAATGCCCCTGGGTTCCAGGAGACCCTGATAGTCCCCACAGACCCACATTGCCAGGGTCTCTGCAGGCTGTCGCAGGCTTACAGCACAAGGATCTTGATTCAGACATGCCCATGGTTCACATTTAATTAAAATCATAGAATTAAAGAATCATTTAGGTTGGAAAAGACCCTTGAGACCATCAAGTCCAACCATTCCCCCAGCACTGCCAAGTCCACCTTTAACCCATGTCCCCAAGTCTTTTAAATCCCTCCAGGGATGGGGACTCCACTACTGCCCTAGGCAGCCTGTGCCAATGCTTGACAGCCCTTTCGGGTGAAGAAATTTTCCCTAATATCTGGCATAAACCTCCTCTAGTGCTGGCTTGAGGCCATTTCTCCTTGTCCTGTCCCTGTTGCCTGGGAGCATAGCCCATTCCCAACCTGGCTGCACCCTCCTGTCAGGGAGTTGTGGAGAGAGAAAATCCCCCCAGAGTCTCCTTTTCTTCAGGCTGAGCCCCCCAAGCTCCCTCAGCTGCTCCTCATCAGACTTGTGCTCTGCTGCCTTCTACGGACACAACTCAAGTTGTGTGGAGTGGGAGGAAGGGCCTGGCAGGGAGCTGCTTGTTTTGGTGGTACCTCAGAAACCCCAGCAAACCATCTGGCTGCTGTTCCCTGCCCCGGGAGGGCCGGTGGATACAGCCAACATGATGTTTGCTTCGTCAGCACAAAGGCTGGCTAAAACATCAAGTGAATCACTTCCTCCTCCAGCGCTGGGATAAAGCTTGTCCCCTTCCAGTCGGGCTTCACTGACCTGCCCTGGTTGGCTCTTTGGTGTGGTGGGGGGGTTGCCTGTCTCCCCAGCCACCTTCTTGCAGGTCCCCAAGCAGCTGGTGGCTCTCCTGCCCACAGAGCCTGGCCTCTTGCTTTCGGTTCTACCCTCAGCACACCAACACCTGCGGTATTTCTGTCTCACTTCAGTTCGGAGCAGAGCTGTAGTACCTGGTCCGAGAAGTGAGTCTAAACTCCAGGAATGAGGTTTTATAGAATTTTGGAGTCATGGAATAGTTTGGGTGGGAATGGACCTTAGAGCTCACCTCCTTCCCAACACTTGCCATGGGGCAGGAACACCTTTCTCTATCCCAGCTTGCTCCAAGCCCCATCCAACCTGGCCTTGGACACTTCCAGGGATGGGGCAGCCACAGCTTCAGTCTGTGCAACCTGTGCCGGGGTCTCACCATCTTCACAGGGAGGGATTCCTTCCTAATATCCCATCTAACCCTGTCCTGTGGCAGTGGGAAGCCATTCCCCCTTGTGCTGTTCACTCCAGGCCCTTGTCCAAAGTCCTTTTCCAGCTGTCTTGGAGTCCCTTTAGGCACTCTAAGGTCTCCCCTGAGCCATCTCTTCTCCAGGCTGAACACCCCCATCTCTCTCAGCCTCTCTCCAAAGCAGAGGGGCTCCAGCCCTCAGAACATCTCTGTGGCCGCCTGTGGACACCTGCAACATCTGAGTTTGCCTGGGAATGGAGAGCCCAGTGTTGCCCAGTGCCACCCAGTGCTTCTGCACAGCCAACAAGAAGTGGCAGGACTGAAACTGCCACCTTTGTCCTCCCTGGCCTTCCTCTGGCCAACAATTTGCTTTTCCAGATCGTGTCTTGATTGACATTCCCTCTGCCCCTATTTGCTGTTATTCCCTCAAGCAGAGGGAACAAGAAGTCACACACGATGCTGGAGGATTTTAGATGCATAGAAAACCCCAGCAAGGCACCTCCCTGGACCAGCACCGCAGCACCTCCAACCGGGCTGGTGCTCACACCTGTGTGAGGCTGAGTTGGGCACAGAAGCTGACTCTGTACAGCAACCTACAAACACTGCAGCCCTTGCTGAGATCAGGAGAACCACAGAGTCATGGAATAAACTGGGTTGGAAGGGACCCACAGGGATCATCCAGTCCAGCTCCTGTCCCTGCACACACACCTTAACAACCCCCCCCTGTGCCTGGGAGCAGTGTGCAAGGGCTCCTGGAGCTCTGGCAGCCTTGGGGCTGGGACCATTCCCTGGGGAGCCTGGTCAGTGCCTGAGCACCCTCTGGAGGAAGAACCTTTCCGTGATATCCAACCTAAATCCCCCTGACACAGCTCCAGCCCTTCCCTGGGCCCTGTCCCTGGTCCCAGGGAGCAGAGATCGGAGCTGCCCCTTGGGAGGAGCTGCAGCCCCTGGGTGGGTCTGACCTCAGTCTCCTCTGCTCCAGCTGGACAGGCTGAGTGCCCTCAGATGCTTCTTGTGTGGCCCCTCTGGGCCCTTCTCCATTCTCGTTTCCCTCCTCTGGACACTCTCTAACAGCTTTAGATCTTTCTCACATTGTGGTGCCCAGACCTGCTCCCAGAGAGAGGATGGAGACATGTGGCATGTCCCCTGCCAAAAGCCAGGCCAGGAACATGGCGATTTCCCTGGCAGCCCCTGGGTGAAGGGCTGTGAGCAGGAAGCAGCAGCGTGACAGAGCTGGCTCTGCTGCAGGATGGGCACAGCAGCAGCACTTCCTTCCTTTAATCCCCTTTTTTCCCATTGCCCTGCCAAAGCAGGTAGAGCTGCTGGCTTTACCCAGAGGGCAGGCTTCCCAGTGACAGCTTTCACCAGGGATACCTGCAGGGATGGGGTTCCAGTGCCAGGCTGGTGTCAAAAGTGGCTTTGGTCCCTTGACTAAAGTGCTGCAGTCGGTGTTTTTAGTGCTGCAGTTGCACCAGCAGTGTCCCTCAGAGGTCCCGTGTGACAGGGCTGCTTTATTGCCACAAAATAGCAAAAATAAAGTGCTCTGCAATATTCTGTGTGGCCTTGAGCTGTGAGAACCAGGCCAGACTCTCTGGTGCAGTGAGGAGCCACCGAGTGCTGGGGGAGATCTGGTGGCAGCAGAGACCTGCTTCCTGAAGCTCCTAAGCACACATCATCTCTCACTCGCTGAGCCAAGCACTTTCACAGAATCTCAGAATCATGGAATATCCTGAGTTGGAAGAGACCCACAAAGATTATCGAGTCCAACTCCTGGCCCTGCACAGGACAGCCCAAGGAATCCCACCCTGTGCCTGAGAGCGTTGTCCAAATGCTCCTTGGACAACCTTCTTCTCCAAGCATTTAGCTGTGGGACAAGGGAGGTGGCAGTCAAGGGAGCCAGGGAGCTGTCCTGGCCCAAGGATTTGGGAGTCTCTCTCTTGGCCTCCAGATTCTGCAGGGCCCTGACCTTAGCTCACAAAGCCCACGTGGAGATGTGATGCCTTTCCAGGGATGTGCTCAGCTTGGGAGATCCCTTGCCCCACCCTGACCCCAGCCTGCACCCCTCAGCAATGAGTTTAAAATCCTGGTGGCAGAATGGAGCACCCCTCCATCCCTGCATCGTGGGGCTGCTCCGAGTGCTGCACGCCCCTCACCCACTGGGGTCCTGCCTTCCTTTGGAGCACCAGAACTTTCTGCCTAAGAGAGTTTGAATTTAATAGATGTCAGTGGATCAGTCCGTGATTTCTGCAGTCTGTCAGCAGCCAGCACCTGCAGTGTCCTGTGGCACTGAGTCCCCAGTTACATGTTGGGTGGAAAAACCATTTTTGCTCATTTTGGAGCTGTCACAGGCTGGCATTGGAACAAGATGAGCTTCCAGGTCCCTTCCAACCCAAACCATTCCATAATTCCATGACTGGGGTGGTACTGCTGGGCAGAGCACCTTTGGGGCAGGAGCTGCTCCTGGTACTTTTTTCGGGGAGTTTATTTTTCTTTGAAGCTTGTCCACCAGTGTGTGCCCAACACGGGAGGTTTTTGCTCTTCCAGTTGTGTCTTCCCTCCTTTAGAGTGACTTTTTCCACCTTCTAACAAAGGTCTCCTAAGTTATCAAAGCCTGGAATAAATAGATTTAGCCAGTTCGGCTGGGAAGTTTGTATTCCTTTAAATTCTTCTGCTTTTC
>NW_008236626.1:3147670-3149272 GCF_000691975.1 Corvus brachyrhynchos
CTTTCCCTAATACAGCGCTGCAACTTGACCCTGTGGAGCAGAGCCGATCAGAGGGAGATGGTGAAAGAAAGGCACATGGAGACTGGAGTCATCTGAGGACAAGGCAGCACTCAGAGAACTCCTCCAGCGATGCTCTGATGTTTGGGAGATGTTGGCATGGGATGGTGTTGGCAGGTGCAGACAGCAGATCACTCAGTACCTCCCTTAGGAACAGGAGCTCAGGGCACAGCAGAGTCCCTGGGATGGGGGATGGCCACACCCACAGGCTCTGCAGGAGCTGCTCTGACCCTGGGAGACAGAAAGGGAGGAAGCTGCAGGTGGAAGCTCCTCAAATGCTGTGAGGGGGTGCGTGAAAAGCCGTGGCTGCCCCATCCCTGGAAGTGTCCAAGGCCAGGCTGGACAGGGCTTGGAGCAACGTGGGATAGTGGAAGGTGTCCCTGCCCAGGATAGGGGGTGGAACTGGATGAGCTTTAAGATCTCATCCAACCCAAGGCAGTCTGTGACTCCAAGATCCTATGAAATGTCATTCCTGGATGTCTCAGGTCTTACCGTGTGAAAAAGCATTATGAAAATGACTTTCCTGCTTCCATTCCTTATCTTGTGGAGCAGTTTGCATCCAGCTGGCAGCAAACAGCAGATCATCCTTATCCCTGGTACTAGAACCACAACAAAACCATTTTTTTGTCTCTTTCTGGGGATGAAATCCAGCACTTTTCCTGCAGATACAAGAAAAAGGCTACTTGAATCTTGACTGATGTGAAGTCCTTAGAGCTGTGACTTGAGGGTACTTGGAAAATTGCCCTGGAAAGAGGAGGAAGTCGCTTCCAGAGATATTCCCGAGGGGTGGGAAGCCTTTTGTGCCCTGGAACACAGTCCCAGCCATGATGTTTGCCGAGGACAGGTTTGAGCCAGGGGCTGTCCTGCCCTCAGGGACCACAAGAGCATCTCCTAGAGAAAAGGAATCTGTGGTGTCACTTCCAGTGATTGGGATCAGGTTGCCCGAGTGGGATCAGGCATTGGCTGGGCCATACAAAAGGAAAGCAGAAACTGGGGGAAGAAAAGCAGTTTTACCACAACCCAGGATTGGCCTTTAGAGCCAGGACTACTTGGGATTAGTTTGAGCCTTTCCAGTGGTGTGGCTGGGATGAAGGGTGTGTTGCCTTGTGCTGGGACATTAGATCAATGAGCTGTGCAGGGTTGTCTGGAATGTGGCAATCAAGGGGTGTCCAAAATGAACAGGAAAGAAAGAAAGAAAAGAGAACAAGACGCCACAAAATGAACCAAAGTAGTTGGAAAAAAACCCAACCAAAAAAATCCCACCCAAAAAGGCATTTTTATGAATTTGTGGTTTATTTTCTCCTTAACAAATGTAGAGGGAGAAGAAATTCAAAACACGCCCTGTGCTACAGCCTCCGGAAATGCTGAATTCTTGCAGAAGGCTGGCAGCAAAGTCAGCCTGAGAACAGCCCACCATGGCCCGGAGGCAGCACCAGGGACCCTCAACCCCACCCGGGCACAGGGGCAGGAGGAAGGAGCAGGGACACTGTGTCACCAGCCGGGCTTTCAGTGCCATTTAACGTGAACTGTGCTTCCCGAAGCCAG
>NW_008236626.1:3150535-3167147 GCF_000691975.1 Corvus brachyrhynchos
TCCGTGTCCAAGGGCTCCTCTGCCTCCCCCAGCAGCGACAAGGATCGCGGTGACGGGCAGCTGAGCGCAGTAAACCTGTCACACTGTAGTGTGGTTTGCTCTTTTAATGGAGCTAGCGCTGTTCTACAGCCTGAGTCATCCCGCAGGCTTGTAGGGAAGGCTACGAGCTTCCCTTCTCCTGGAGCGGGAGCTGTGCCGTGCTCCATGTCCTGGCCTTTTGGAAAAACGCTGCTGCCCAGTCCACTGTCGTCTTAGGGCAGTGTTTGCTTGATCATCAGTGTCTTTTATCAGGAAAAAAATCCTCGATGGTAATTGAAGTCCACTTGTATTACCTTGGTGACTCAGGCAGGGAATTTGTATCCTTTTCCCTGCAAAATGTGTAGCTGTCAGTTTGGAATCTGTACAAGGTTCAGGTGTAGGAAACATCCCTCCCATAGTGTTTTTCCTCTTGATCACTATGTACATTATTTTTTATCTAGAACTATCTGTAAGCCCACTACCTCACAGCTCACTCTGTAGCCCTCTTTGGTTTCGTTTGTAGTGTTGGGTCTGTGTTAACATCTCTGCTTTGGTTGTAGGTTACCTTGCAGGCTTTGTGAAGCTTCATGTGTCCTACTGATGAGGTTAAAGCTCAGGTGGAGAAGAAGATGGAAGAGAGTTTGAAGCCTTACTTATGCTTGTGGAATAGGTAGCACTGGGAAGGGAGGTATTTGGAGTATGATTTTAGACTGTTGGATTTTCCAGCTGCAGATCCGGTAGTGAGTTACATAAGGAAGTTGTGTTGCAGCTGAGTCTTGCTTCTCTGCAGTGTTCTGTCCCTTATTTTAGTGGTCCTTGGGGCATTTTGAGGACTTTTCCAGTGTTTGTGGGCTCACAGGTGCTTTGGATGAGCTCTTGCTCCTCGACAGTGGGTTGGTAGACCTGAGAGACACAGCAGTGGATGTTGAATAGGGTAAATATGGCTCTGGGGGGCACACACAGGCAGTGCAGGGCTGTCGTGGAGAGGCTGAATCTTGTGTCAGATAACTCAGGAAAGCTGCTTGGTTGTAGTTCAGTGCGTGCTGAGGGTCAGGAGTCAACACTCTGAGAGCACTTGTGTTTCCAGGCTGGTTTGTAACAGGAGAAAAGCTGGATGTGTGGAGTCTTTGTTAATGTTGGATGCTTGTGGACTGACTCTTCATGCTGCTTTTCAAAAATAAAGACTCCTGAGAGATAATGGGGACTGTGTAGGGTTGAGAGTCTTCAAACCCTTGGGAAGTAGCGAGAGCATCACCAAAGCAGTTTTGTGTGAGCTCTGCAAAGCGCCGAGAGTTTCAGTGGAGTGAACGTGGTGGCTGTGGAGTAGAGGAAGGTGATGGGGCTGGAGGCAGCATTTCCACAGAACAACGTATGGGGAGGGAAGTAAATCTGCCTGTTGTAGCAGCCCAGCTGCTTTGAAAGTTGGATGGGAGTGAAGCTACAGGCTGGAAGGAGCGCTCTGAGTGAGTTGCTGTGGGTGTCTCAGTGTAACTGCTTCAGTAATCATGGCTGGCTGTTTATGCTCCGGCTATTTTAAACCCCGTGGAGAGCGCTCCTATCATCATCTCAGGGCTGTTCTGGTCTCTGGGAGTGTGCAGTGGCCGTCCCTGTCAGGATAACGAGGGGACAGCCAGTTTCTGACCTTTGCTGCTGCAGCTTGTGTCAGGAGCAGAAGCCTGCAGAATGTGGATTGAGTAGGAATAATCCCAGTGGGCTCGAGCACAGAGACACGATGGGAGAGAAAACTGCTGCTTTGGCTTTTTTTTAAGGGTGTTATCAGTCATGGTATATCAGTGTGCAGGGCTCAGTCTGGCCACTGGCTCTTGCTCTTGGCAGTTTGGGTTTTTACTGAACTCCGAAGGCTTTCTGTGAGGTTTTTGTCAAAATTTTTGTGTCCTCGGATAACACAGGGCTGAGAACTTGGAAAGGAGAAAATCCCAAGAGTGAAGGTTTGATACATTACCCGAAATGGCCTCTTGTATGTTGAACTCGGCTGGGCTGCGAGAGGGGCAGAACAAGCAGTGAGCCAGTAGTGTTGTTGCCGGCGTGTGAGGCAGCACAGAAACCTGCAGGGTCTGTCCCAGTGTGGCACTGGTGGCACAGTTGCTCGAGCTGGGGTAACGTGTGCACACAGCAGCAGCTGTTCGCTAAGCAGATGCTCCAAAAGAGCTCAGGCTGGGTGAGACCTGCTCTCAGATTGCTGCCTGTGTTACTCACCACAATATTTCGGGCAGCGCAGCTCCAAATTCTTGTTTAGGTGCTTTTATTGGATCATGGGTCGGAAACTTGAAGTGTTTTCTTGTGAGAAGTGCTTGGGGTGTAAGCAATACTGCCAGGCAGAGTCCTTGTGGGTAACACTGAAGTACAGCAATTGAATTGGTATTTTTATATATATGTAAAAATGATCTGTTTTATCCTGAATGTATTTTATAAGATAAGCAGTGTGAAGCAATCCAAGGGTGGGATGGGAGGGATATACAGGAGGGCCAGAGTGAATGCCTTCCATTTTAAGGTTTAAGCTGAAACCCTTTGGATTCAGCCACATCCCCATCTGTGTTGCTTATCTTTAGGGAATGCAATACCTTTAACTGGATAACTAGGGCACCGTTTGGAGTTCTTTGAATGGGAGAGTGAAGAAAAGGTTAGCTCATTGTCTTTCACGGGTTCCCCTGTGTGATCAGCGGGTGAGGGGGAGGGGAAAGCAGCAGCTGTGCTTGAGCCCTGCTCAAGTAAAACACTTTCTGTAGCAGAGGAATTGAGGATTACTACTGCTTGTAATGCATAGGCCCCAAAACCAGGTAACTGAATTCTGAATTCCATAGCGCTGTTCCTGTTTAGCTGTGGAAGAGGGTGGTAGTGCTTGCTGTAGTCCTGGAGTCCAGAGCTGCCTGAGCTCCAGAGATGCTTAGGCATCACTTCTGCCAAAAGGAGCAGTGCCTGGGGGTGGGATGTGTGAGGGCAATGGTGCAGACCAGCGCTGGTGGTCAGAGTTGTCGTTGTGCTACCTGTGCTGAGCAGACCTGGTGTTATTTCTGTGCTGCCAGTTCTGTACCGCAGCCAGTGGGAGCAACTGGGTTCTTCCGCTGGGCCTCTCGCTGTGTGCGTGGAGCTGCCAGCGCAGCCCATCTGTGTTGGAGAGCTTGTGTACAGAGAATGCTGCTGCAGCTTCTGTTAGCTAGAGAGGTGTTTTGATACTCAGACTCTACACCAGGAGGAAGTTACACATTGCTTTGGTCTTCTTCCTGTTCAGACTTTGAAAAAAAAATGTAAAAAGGAAAGGTGACAGTTACATCAGAGCTTGTTTATAGCATGTGCCTTGGTTATTGCTGTGTTTCATGACTTCTCGTGCTGCTCTCTTGCCTTCTGACTTTTGCAGAGTCTTGTGAGGAGTCAGAGTTGGAGGATCTTAGTGACTTCAAGCATTGCAAAAGCAGTTTTTGTCAAAAGGAAAGGATTAAAATGCTTCTGTTAATTGTGGTGACAGCATTAGAGTGGCAGGTACTCTGGAACGAGAGTCCTGTGGGTGGGAGAGCACTTATGGACACTGTAGGGAATTGCTAGTCTGACCTTGGTGCACGTGTGTGACACTGCCTTGTGCCCAGTGCTGCTGGGCAAGCAGAGAGCAGAGCTGAGGGAAATGCCTGCTGGATGCAGGCTCTGGCACCTGGCAGGGAGATGCTGCTGGTCCAGGGAAGGTGCACAGGCTCTTCCCACTCTCCTGTCCTGTTGGCCCTGCACAGGGAGCTGGCAGCTCCTCTGTGCCAGGTCCTGAGGTGAGGCAGGGTGTGATCAATTCGACTTTGGCCCTCATTCCCTATTGCTTGGCTTTACTCTGTTGGGAGCTGGGAACAATTCGTGGCTAAGTGGCTATGAGTTCCTTTTTGGTTACATAAGTCAGGATTTTGTAACATCTCCCTACACTGCCTGTTGCTGAAGGGTTCAGGGGCTTCAAGCAAGTAAACCTGCTAAAGGCAGATGAAAAGCTTATTTCACTTACAGCAGCAACCTGAGGCAGAAGTTAGGTTTATAATCACACTAATGTGGTTTCTCAGTAAAGTACAGTGTGAAAGCAGCTCAAACTGGAGCAGGGTGGAAAGCCCATGGAGTTCAAGCTAAGAGGACTTTGGATAATATAGAGGGATCCATATAGTGTGTTGGAGTGGATTTGAGGAGCTCTGCTGTGTACCAAGGCTTAGTAAAATTGCTGGAGCTGACTGTTAAAGTGTGCTGGCTTTTTACTTGCCTGATTGGCTTCTTGATGTTGGCAGTTGTGTTGGTTTTCTTACTGAAGGCTGTGTTAGCATTAACTTAATCCTTAAAACTAGTCTTACCTTTTGGCCAGAGCAGGTTTTACTAGGTGTGTGTTAGACTGGGGAGGGATTTGTTGTCTAGAGGAGTAAATTGGAACTTCATTAACAAAAGTCTTCGGAGTTGATAATTATAACTTGAAACATATGCAGGGTTAAACTTATGAGACTTAAACCATTTGTGTGTGATAGTTCTTTGAAAGCTTCTTGTGCAGTTTGTGGATGCCTGGGTTAAGGTATGTATTAAAAGCAATGTACCAGCTCCTGGGAAGCAGAACAGGAGGAGGGCAGGCATGAGGGTAGCGTGGGGTTGAGCAAGGCTGGTGGCACTGGTTTACCTGTGAGCCTCAAGGCCTTGCTGGCAGCTGATGCCTTTCATGACTTGGGAACCACAGCTGGGGGATCTGTGGTATAAGCACATTCCATCTTCCTTAAAATGCTTTCCTGGAACCCCTGAGCAGGGATTGGTTTGTTGGGAACTTAAGAGTACAATTACATTGGGGTTTGGAGCCTAAATGTCAGTTTCTTGTGAGATTTTTGTAGCTTTTAGGGTATCTCCTTTGTGGATTTAATGGCAGTCGTTTCCTTCAACTTGGCCTTTAGGCAGGACACCTTGAACCTTGTGCTGTGCTTCCACTTCCTCATTTTTGCTAAGGGACTCATTAAGAGTTGTGAGATGCGTCAGGTTAATGGTAGGATCCACAGCAGTGGGCCCAGCCCCAGGGGTATTTTGCTGTAGGGGAGATGGCAGAAACTTTAAATTCTGTAAAATACCTTCAGCTGGAAAGCCAGCTCAGGGTGAGGCAGCCCTGGGAGCTGAGTAACTCAAACTGGAACTTGGTCTAAAGGCTGCTTGTAAATTCCTGAAGCAAAATCTGCATGTGCTTAAGGATCAAAAACTGTCTGGAGTGGAAACTGCTGTGGCTTTCTTCAGGTTTTGGCTTAATATGAGTTTGGTCAAGGTCAGGCTTGATCATTGACCAGCAAGACTTCCTGGATCACAGGGGAAAAACAGTGGGCCTTGCAACTTGGGATCCAATACATTCAGGTTTGTAGGTGATACCAAACCGTAACTGAATCGTGCATGTGTTACAAGTTCCAGTTTTATGGGAACTCTGGAGTCATTTGTTCCAAGTTACAGAAACCAGCTGGTTCTCAGAATCCCTCAACAACAACACCTGGAAGCCAAGACCTCGCTGGGTCTGGTGTCAGGCTCGCGATACCTCGGGAACTGCACGGGAGCTGTAAAAGGCAGAGTAACCTCTGGGACAGGTGCTGAGCTCTGTGCAGCAGCCGTGGGTGTGTTCCTCTCTGTGTTTACCTGGTAGATGCAGCCATGTGCTGCTCCTTTCCTGTTCCTAAACTTGGCTCTGCAGGTGTGACAAGTGAGTAGTGGGAGTCTTAGAGCAGCTGGAAGGGAATGGCATGGCATGTTAAAGGGCTCATCCATGCCCTGCCAGGAAATCCAGGGGTGTGTTTGCCTCTCCTGTAGGCAGAGGCAGCTGGTGCTTGCACTCCAGAGAGGTCTTGGGGGGTGAAGGGGAGGAGTTGAACTTGTTCTCCAAACTGTTCTACAAAATTTGGGAAGTTTTGTGCTGCAGGGGCTTGAATTGGTGCAATACCTTTTCAAGGACAAGGAACTTACACACTTTTTTTTACACAGACCTTTTAATCTGTGATGTTTCACTCTGAATTTACAGAGCAGAACCTGAAATCCCACCTTGTCATTGAGACAAGTGGTACAAGTGGTTGTTGTATGTCATCACTTTCTACTGAGATAATACCCAGGGCTTCAGAAAATTCAGAAATCTCCCCAGAACTGAAGATGTAGAGAGTGAAATGGTATTTTGATGAGAAGCTGCTGCTACTACCTGAGCTTCACTGGTGCCTCCGTGTCTGTTGGGGACTTACCTTGTGGTCCTTCTGTTATATCCAGTTTGGTGAAGTGGTTGGTGCATTTGGGCAGCAGGATGTAGGGGGAATGTCAGGGCAGATCTGGAGCTGTGTGTTCTCCTAACTGGTAGAATATGTGCCTAAGCTCATGTTTGTAACTATTTCCCTTTTATAGCAGGGAAGGTGCATGTTGTGTGCTCGTAAATATAATCCATGTAGATTGTGCTCCTGCATGGAAAACATGGATTTTTACAGTTGTACCTTCTGAGTCTTGTGTATGCATAGTATTGATGCATAAAATGGGATGAGAAGTGGTAAGGAATTTTATTTTAGTAAAGTGTGTTTGGGGTTTTGAATATGATAGCATTAAAAAGTCTTTTCCAGAAAATCAGAGTCAAATACTGTTTGGAAGTGGGCTTTACTCCATACACCTTTAGAAAGAGTAGATATATTGCTATTTTTAAGTTTTCATGTCTGTTCTTGGGAATCTGTGCATGTGTAGACTCACTTCATTCCTTGTAGCCATGACTAGACTGACCCTGAGGAAGGTGTGTGTAGGTGTGTCTCTGTGTTCCTGTGCTGCCCTGATGGTTCAGGGTGTCTCTGGGCTTGCTGATGCTGAAGCAACTCCAAAGGACTTTGTGCCTTCAGAGGACATGCTCTCTCTATCTCCAAGGAGGGAGAATGCTCTTCAGCAGGTGCTGCATGCTCAGTGTCTGCTCCTGTTTGAGTCCATGCTGAACACCAAGTGGAAAAAGCCCAGCAGGAGCACTAGAAAAGCTTCTTTAGTGTGGTGTCAAATCAAGGAGGCTTCCAGCTGGGCTCTCTAGAAGCTGGAAGCTGCTGAGGGCAAAACCCAAACTTGTGTGTGTGTCAGAGCCTGTGAAGCTTTCTGGGGCACTGTATCCAGAGGGGGAAATCCAGAGATTTACCTGTTGGATGTGAGGCAGCATTTGTGTGTTGTGGGTTTGGTTAGTGGTGGCCTCCCAGTTCCTGGGAAGTAGAAGCTGGAACTCCCAGAGATCATCTGTTCAAGAGCTTAATCACTGCCTGTAAATAACAAAAGGCCATTACATGACAAATTTCTTCCATTCCTGCAATCAGCTTGTCTTAATCATTGTACTTAAATGTTTTGTCTGCCAAAAGCCTGGTATGGGGATTCCAGTTTGGTCTGTTCTGGGAGGTGAAAAGCTGAGCACACAATGGACCAGGGACAGCATGGGAATGTTTCCTGAGCACTAGATAATAGTTGTAATCCTTATCTGGTGTGTATTCAGCTTTCTAGATGAGTTCACAGAGAAAAATGGTAATATGTTTGGGCCCATCATGCAAAGCAGGTCAGTGACTGAGCCAGAAATGGAGCAGGTAAAGTTTGACTTCTAAGTTTTATGCTGTTTGCACTTCCCACTAAATACCCACTTCCTGAGCAAATGGCTGATGTGAGTTACTGCTAACAGTAGCTCTCTGAATTGTGCCAAAATTTTGCTTCAGATTGAAGCTTGGTATAGTTCAGGTGTATTGTGAGTTACTCACCCTGTTCAGACTCATAATAGGATTTCTTCAGAGGAAAATTTGACTGACACAGCCCCTGAAAAGTGGGGGGTTTCAATGAGGTCTGTAGGTAAGGAAGGCCTTCTGTTTCCATTCTGCCTGTGGTCTCTGATGTGCACATGTGGAGGTGAAACAGCCACAGGTGATGGGAGCTGTGGAGGTGATAAACTGGATCACCGTAGCTGGATCAGCCTGGGAACTCTTACAGTCGAGCGAATAAAATAAGGCTGATACTGAGAGTTGTTGGATTGAGGCCATCTTATCTCTCAGTGACCCGGGGCTGGTGGAAGATACAGGACTTTGGTAATGCTTGGGACCAGTGAAGGCAGACCTGACAACCCCTGTGATGTGAGGATTGCTGTGACTCAGGGCTCTGGAGCCCGGACAGGTCACTGAGGCCTGTGCCAAATGTGTCTCCTGGGTTTAAGATGCAACTTTACTTTCCAGAGTCCTGGCTATTAGTTCTGTGGTGCTGCCAGAGTGCCCCTAGCAGCCTTTGAGCAATGACATGGTTGTTTTTGAAATGAAGTGAAACAAACTCTTCCTGTTTTTTAGGAGTTGAACGACCTGGCACGTGAAAGTATCTGCTCTCAGCAAGCACCTGCCCTCTCCCATGTTTTCCTTTTTCCTTCTGAGGTGGGATGTCCAGTTCCTCAGCAAGGAGAATCCCTCTGTTTCTTTTAGAGTACTCCATAATACTCCACATCCTGATCTTAAATTTGCTGCTCGTCTGTATCTCTAACACCTTCCGTGTGTATCAATGGTATTATGCCTACTCTATTGATTGGGCAACTCAATGCACATCTTAAATTGCACCTTCTAAATAAACTGTTCTGGAATTCTCACAGGGGATGGTGTTAGAAAACCTCTGTGGTCAAACCAGCAAGCAGCTTCCCACAGCCTTCTGAACTCAAATATCTAAACTATACATGGTGTCTGAAAACTGCACTCAAATCAGTGTGCCCGCCAGGCCCTGTGTAAGGGACAGCCTCAGACAGTCTTCTTGGCCTTCCCGTGCAAGTCTGTTCCCCTGGGCTGTGATCTGGAGTTGTTACTCTGTTCTGTGCTCACATTTTCCTGTAGCAGCTCCAACGTGGAAAAGGCTCTTTGAGAACCCTTGGAAGCTGTGACTGCAATGCCCCCTAAACAGCACACACTGAATTTGCTGTGCAGTGTGGTCTGACAAGTGATGTCAGGAAAGCATCTAGGCTCCTGAGAGAGGGGAGAGTGAAGTAGGGAAACCCTCCTTCCCTGTGCTGAGAGCTCTACACTCAGGTATCCTTTCTAAAAGGGAAAAATCAGCTGCCAAGATATTTCTGAATTACTCAGAGTAATTCAGTAATTACTTTCTGAGTTACTCAGCAGTGCTGATGTGTATAGAAAGTTACACATTCCTGTAGAAATGTAGGGCTACATTTTTAAAAAGCACTTGAAACCTGAGGGTGAAAATACTGAAATTAGTGGGAATGTTCCTGTTCAGCAGCGCTTTCTAATGAGTGGAAGCGCAGCTTGGTTTTGAGTGTTTAGCAGTAGGGTCAAGCTTCTAGTCACTTCACAACCTATTTCTGCTTCCCAAATAGTATTTCAAAGAGGTTTGTAGTTTCATAGACAAGAAATTACTAAAAGGGAGAGCCAGTCAGAGGCTTTTATTCCCTTAAATTAGCAAGTGTGATTTGTGCCGTGATAAACTACTTTGTGTTTTCCAAAGCCTTCTCAAAGGTGATAACAATTGTCTGGCAGAGGAGGTGGTAACAAAAGTTGGTGAAGGCTGAGAATGGAAAGTTACTACTGAGTACAGAAAGCTTTAAAGTACTCTTCAGTTCTCCTGGTCTGAAAGACCTCTAATGAAAGACTTTTGTTCTTGAGAGCCACAATTTGGATGTGTGTAAGTGGATAGCAGTGGCAGCAACAGAAAGGTGCCTTCTTCCAGGTCTCCGTGCTCCAGGTCTTGCACAGCTGCCTTGTCAGAGCTACGTTTCCCTGAGTTCAGGACACGCTGTGCTTGCAGAGTGCTGTCCTGTGGCTATTCCAGCTGATACAAACTGTGCCCAGCTATAAGCTTCTCATCCCTGTAGTTCATAAACCTCGGAAAGTAAAGAGCTATTCCTGCCTTGTGAACTTGTAGGAATGGGATTTTCTTGGCAGTGCAGTTTTAGCTTTTCTTCCACCCACCTCACGCCTGTGTTTTGGAAATGTGCTTGGGACTGGATGACATTGGTGTGCTTCCAGTGACTTAGCCCTTTCCAAACATGTACCTGTGCTTACCTGCTGAAAGCCAACAGCCCCCTGCCTTTGTAAATACCTCTGTATGGCTGATTTCAAAGGAGAGAATCAATTGGAACAAGCTCTGCATGACAAATCCATCTCGATGTTCACCAGACTTGTTCTGGATGTTGTGAGGATTTAAAGCTTAGGTTGAACAAGCATCTAAGTCTGGGGTGGGAGTTGAGTGGGGGGAAACACAAAACTCCCTTCTAGCTTTCAAAAAGTTGAGATTGCCTGTGGATATGTTTTTATTTCTGGGGTTTTGTTGGATTTAAGGGAATAGTTGGTTATTTGAGGTTCTCTTTTTAGTGGTGCCTCTACAGAGCAATCACAGTGAATCTCATCAGCACCTACTGGTGCTTGTGAGATTTTTTTTACTGGTTTTGTTGTGATTGGCTACAATCTCCTGTGGGATTTCTGCTGCCCCTTTGTCCTCTCCTCCAGGTTTCTCCCTGTCCTGCTGCAGGTGACAGGGAGCTCCTGGGAAAGTGTCTGAACCCCTTGAAGATGGGTGAATGCTACATGGGAGCTGCTGTCTTCGTTTCCTAATTCTGCATTGGATGTAGTGTTTCTCAAAGCCAGGCCCCTGAGAGAGGGGATATTTAAGTAGGGAAATCCTCCATCTCTGTTAGAGCTGAGAGCTCTAAGTTCAGGTATCCTTTCTAAAAGGAAAAAATGAGCTGCTAAGATCTTTCTGAATCATTTCTGAGCTATTCTTCAGTGCTGAAGTGTATAGAAAGTTACACATTCCTGTAGAAATGTAGGAGTAGATTAAAACAAATGTGTTCCAACCCAACACTCTTCTCCCCTGGCCTTGCAGGGCTGCTCCCACTCTGCTTTTTTCCTCCTTCCTTGTATGAGATCATTCTGAGCTGTAATGCCTGTACCATGTGTAATTAAAAACTGCTTGTGCTAGATAAAAAAACATGCCTGCTTTCGGCCCAGGTAATCCTGACAGCTGTGGACACCAGGTGCCAGTGAAGCACAGTCACTTCCGGGTGGCTTCATCTCTTGTCCTGAATACTTCACTTGAAACAACTGGAGTCATCTACAGCTCCCCAGCTCTGAAGGTGCTGTGTAGGTGACATCCATCCTGAGGGAAGCTTCCATGGTCTTAACTCACAAATAATTTCCTAGGCTGGTGCTCTTTGCACAGGAGCCTGTGGAGACACAGGAACCCTGAGAACTCCCCAGTGTGCCTCCTACAGACTATCAGCTTTGACTGTTTTCCTTTCCAGCACAGCAACATTCTTCACAAATCCTCTGTATTACCAGGTGAAAGTTCTCTGGGGCAGATGCAGACAAATGCGGATTAACTTCTGTCCGTTTAACCTGAAGTGTGTCCTGACACATCCTGTTCCAAGTATGGAGCTGACTGTCATTCCTCCATTCTCTTAAGACATTTCTTTCTGCTGCTTTAGTGAAATCTTGAGGCCTCTCTGGAGATTAGGCTTTCACATTGTGAGGACACCACTGGTTTAGGTCACCTCTGTACGTGTGGTTTACACAGAGCTTGGGCTTCCTGTCTGTGTGTCACGGGTCTGAGCAGGAGAGCAGGTGTGAGTTCATGCTAGACCTTTGCTGTAGCTGGCTTGAAGAGGGCGGTCATGAGTGCTGATTCATTAGAAACTACAAAGTTTAAACTCACAATTTTGAGTCTGAAAAGTTGCCTGGAACTGTGTGGATTTTTATTGTAATGGGATTTTTTGCAGGGCACATGTGTCGTACCACAGCAGTCCTGGAGCAAGGACCAAGTGACTATGGAGTGCTGAGTGCTTCACTCTGTCTCTCTTTAATTCCTTGGCTCACTTCCCTGCGGCCTTTCAGAAGGCTTTGTTTTTAAAATAGACTTTTCTGTGCTGCTTTGTCTGGAAGAAAGTAGATCATTACTTGAGATTCTCCAAACTGAAGTAAATCTCTCTCTCTTTCAGTGTTCCATTGGCAAGCTACAATAATGGGACCAGTAAGTATGAGAGAATTGATGTTCATGGCTTTTTATGACTGGTGGTCTTGTAGTAACTCCTCAAGCTGCAATGATTCCTTTTCATTAACAGAACGACAGTCCCTATCAAGGTGGAGTATTTTTCTTGACAATTCACTTCCCAACAGATTATCCCTTCAAACCACCTAAGGTGAGTGGCTTCTGCCATAAATCTGTTACTGTGTCGTGTTATGTATATTTATGAACCTACACTGAAATTTTCCTTCTTCTGCAGGTTGCATTTACAACAAGAATCTATCATCCAAATATTAACAGTAATGGCAGCATTTGTCTTGATATTCTACGATCACAGTGGTCCCCAGCACTAACTATTTCAAAAGGTACCTCCAATACTTATTTCATTTTACACTGCTAAAATGAAGTACTGATTTGGGATGTAAAAACTGCTGCATTCCTTCTGGATTCCACCATTTCTGTGGTCACTGCTTCTGTCCTGTGACTCTGCATGGAGCTTGCAGCCAATTCCTGAGCACGGGATGCTTGGGACATCCAGCTTCCCTGTGGCCATAGGGAGACATCAGCTTTGCCAGTGGATCAGATAAGTCTTACTACACTGAGTACATACTCCTACCACCTCACCTCAGAACACTTTAACTAAAAGTATATATAGAATTAAACCTAGTGTGTGACAATAGAAGACTTTAATGTTCAAAATACACCCAGAGTAAAATATGTAAGGGAGCAGCTGTGGCTTTTAAAGAACAGTGAAGTTTTTAGTTCTTTGGCATGTTAAAAAGAATTTCTCTTTCAAGGGAGCATCAAAACTCCATGTTGATAATTTTTTAACAGAACTTCCAATGGTGTGGACTACTGAAACATGGTTTAAAACTTACCTAGCTTGAACAATATAAAATAATTAGCTAATATCATCCTGGTCCCTGTGAACTGTTAGCTTGTGGGGCACTGGAATATAGCCTTTGCCTGGTAAAACAATATTCATATTTCATGTAAATAGGAGGCTTTAAACACCTTGAAAGAAGACCCAGGTTGGAATTTTTTTGGCTATTGAAACTGTAGATTTACAAACTGTGGATCACGTTTGTAGGTCTAGCCACAGCTGTTTAGGAATATTTGGAGTCTGTCCTGTGCGTGATCATGTCTTGACCCTTCTATTCTCTATCTTCACACTGTCCTTGTAATCAAATGCTGCAGTTGTCACATTGATTACATTGTCCTTCACAGTGTCCCTGCTCTGAGGCTCTCCTGTTGCCTGTCCTTCTCTCCAAGTACATGTGATATTCCCAGGCACTTTCTGCTTCAGACAGGTGATTCCTGGTACATCCCTTGGACATCGTCACTGTCTGCCTTTCCCTGAACCCACAGAAGTTCCCACCTTCCCTGTCCAGCTAAAGGCATTTGTAGAAGCAGATGGAAAGGCAAAACAGTATCTCCTTGTCTCTTGTTAGAAGTGAATCTGCTTGTGAGCAAGGCTCAAAGCCTTGAAAGAACTGAATAAATGGTATCAGTGAAGAAAAAATGATTGTCAGGTTGCTGCAGTTCCCTTGCAAGTGCTCAGTCAGTACTGGCTGCTCTTAGAAGCACCAGGCTAGCCCCAAACACTGATGTCTGTTCTGGTTTGATTTAATTGCTGCTTAACTGGAGAAAGTGCTGTATGGTTTTAGGGAGTCTGAAGTGACCCATATGGGTGGTGGGGTGATAGCATGATTGAAAATACCAGAAGATAGACTGGAATTAGGACAATTGGGAAAAGATGGGGCAAGAATTTAAGAGGCTGCTCCAGGGTGGCAGTGAACTGCCTATTAGTGGCTGTCAGCTTTAATCACTCAGAAAATACTTTCTAGTGTTAATTTTACTGCCCAAATACAATTGCAGTATGCTCTTACATCTCAGTCTCCTTGTGTGTTCTGCTTTGAGCTCCTTTTTTCTTACCCTTTTCAAACTGTATCCTTGTGACTCAGCTGGAGTAAGCCATGGCATCAGGGTGGCTGTTCTGTGCCACTTTGCCCCTTCCAGTGCCCTTCTTCCTCCTGGGTTTAGGGGGCTCTGTAGTGCTGATCACTTCTCTCATTGCTGACCAGTTCACCTGAATGCCCACACTGTGCTGCACACAGCACAATATCCCCACGGCTCTAACCTGGGAGAAAACCTTGTCCTGGTTCCCTTGGGCTACATTTACTGAAGGAATTAGAGCAACAAAGCAAATTCTTAGAGGCGACTTTATATGAACTGGGAATACTTTCCTCAGAATCACAGGGATGTCCTATCAGAAAGCAGACCTCAACTTCAGAAGCAAAGAGCTGATATTTAGGGGAAGTGTTCCCATCTTGAACAAATGAAAATAAAGTCCACAAAGGCAACTTAAATCTTTCAGGGTTGAAATCTTGTGTTCAGTCAGATTAGAATGTGTCGTGACAGACTTCAAGGATGTTTCAGCTTTCTAGTAACCGATCAGTCTTATCAAAGAATGAATGTTGTGTTAGTGGGAAAAATTGTTGGATTAGGTAATTTAGGGTGAGTAACAAGACTTACAACATTCAGCAGTAAGCTCACATCCCTTCCAAAGCAGCGGTTTATTATTTGTAGTGTAGATTTCTTAGGGTATTTCTTAAATTGTGCCACCCTTTAAATTGGATGCTACTGGGAGCAAGCTGTTTGAATTTAAAATCTGTAAGCAGATAACTTGGAGCACAGCTATAAAAAAAATGTATTTCCTACTGATGGAGAAATCTGGGAAGACTAGAAACAGTCCTTCTAGGAAAGATCTTACTATGCACAGCTTCCTCCTGAGGCAGCACTGTCAGCAGCTTGCTGTTATGCTCACAGTTAACGTGTGGTACATGAAGATGTTTTTCACCTTAACCTGCAAGGGGAGAGGGGAAGGGGTGTGCAGAAGTTGCAACCCAGCTTCCTTTGGGTTGAAAGTGCCACTTTTTGGTGGAAGGACTGAAAAATCATGTCAGTGCTACTTAATCATTCCAATTCAGTGGTAAAAGTAGGGGTCTTGGCACCTCAGACTCTGGAGCCAGCTGTCTGTAAGCAACTTAATAAAGTGATTGTGGCTATGATAGAGGTGATGGCATTTTGGGGTTTTGTTCTGTCCCTCCTACAATTGTTAAAACAGCTAAAACTTGGGAGAACAGCAGTGCTTGTCTCAGTACAACAGCTGACTTGCTTATATTAGTAATTCTGAACTCAGTGTTCCCTCAAGAATACATACTGGAGAATAAATAATCTCAAAATACAGTCTTAACCACACCTTGGTGGGTAATTTGAACTCCAAGGCTTAAGCAGAATGCGTAGGCTTAAATTAAAAACATTATCTCCAAGTCTGCATAAATAAGAATCCCTGTTGCCTGAAACAGGAGAATGAAGTCTTTTAACATTATTACAGCTATTCTCAGCCATTTTGGGGGGAAGAACATGCTTTCTCCTGAATTTGGCAAGTGTCTGTGCAAGAGTTAATCCTGAACTAAAGCACTTCTGCAGTGAAGGTTGGGCTGATTTGCTGTCCTGTCCCACTTCTGCCCGTGTTTTGTAATGAATGAATCATGGAGCCTGAGTGAATGTGCTGGAGGGCTCTGTGTGGTGAGGGGCAGTGAGTAACCTCAGCCTCATTTGTGCAGGACTTCAGCTCCCACTGTCCAGACTTCCGTGCCTGGTGCAGCATGGATTTTCTGTGATGCTGCTCTTCATGAATCACTTCACTAAGACTTGCTGGAAGTAATACTACCCAGAGATTGAACTGGACACTCACAGTGCAGTTTCAAAATCAGGAAGTTGGTTTCTGATCATCATCTTGGCTTTTCGTTTGCTCTTTGTAGAGTTTACCCGCATAACTGGGGGTGGCTTTGTCACAGAGCATGGGTCAGTCTCAAGCTGTGCTGAGTTGGGCATTCTGAGGAAAATGCCCATTTTTATATTTCAATTCTCACAATTGTAATGGAGCCACTTTTGCGGTTTCCCAGGAGTTACCCTTGCTCCAAAGAAGACTGTATGAGGAGGAGTGGTGCCAGCAGGGCTGTGATCCTTTCCCTCTGTTGGGCACGGATGAAGCTGTGTCTGGAGCATGTGTCCAGTGTGGGCTCCCCAGGAAAGGAGGGTATGGATGTACTGGGGAGAGCCCAGAGAAGGGCCATGAATGCCAGGGAGGGACTGGAGCATCTCCCATTATGAGGAGGACAGGCTGAGAGCTGGGACTGTTCAGCCTGGAGAAGAGGAGGTTCAGGGGGGATCTTCTCAGTGTCTATAAAATACTTGAAGGGAGGATGTGGAGATGATAGAGCCAGACTCTTCCCAGTGGCGCCCAATGACAGGACAAGAGGTAGTGGGCACAAGCTGAAGCACAGGAGGGTCTCTGTGAACAGCAGGAAACGCTTCATGTTTTAGTTTTACTGTGAGGATGCTGAACACCAGCACAGGTTGCCTTGGGAGGCTGTGGGCTTTCCCACCTTGGAGATACTCAAAAGCTTCTGGACATTATCACAGACAACCTGTCTTAGATGGCTCTGCTTGAGACAAGATGATTTCCAGAGATCCCTTCCAACCTTAACCAGTCTGTGACACACTGGGAAACACTTAACTTTTCTTCTTTTGTCACTGGAAATTGTTGAACTGA
>NW_008236626.1:3167183-3184998 GCF_000691975.1 Corvus brachyrhynchos
TTTAAAGGTACACTTCCTGTAAGGCTGGGGAAGACAGCTGGAGGAGTTGGAAATGGGGTCGTGGTTAAGAAATAGGATTTAACTCAGGCGGAGTCCAGAGTTGCTTTCATTTATTTGGATGCATCTTGCCTGTTCACAATCAGGAGCCAGGTATATGAACCTGTTGGTCAGTGGTGTTTTCAGAGTGTTTAATGCTGCAAGCTTAACATCTGTTGGTGCTGATAAAGCTTTGACAACTGTATGTCTCAAGCTTCAAGGGTCTGGGGCCTGAAACTCAAAAAACAGTGACTGTGTAGGAGAATGCTCCTTCCAGTAGTCAGGTTTTTTGCAGGTTTTGAGGACTAGAATCAAAGTAGCAGTGGACCTTCTTGATGTGGAAGCTGCCAGGCTGATGATCAGTGAAGGAGCCCTTGCTGGTGTGAGAAACAGGGACAGCTGGATGAACCCTTCGAAATGGAATTAAGAATTCCTCAGTAGTGTTACATGTCCAAAGCTCCCATTTCTGCTGGCAGAGGTGTCTCCCAGCATACCAGGCTCACTTAAAACCTGAGCTGACAAATGGTTACATTCACACTCAGAAACTGGGCTGCAGCAGAAGCACAGCACTGTCTGTCAGAGCCCGTGGCCTGGTCTCCAGGAGGTGACAAATCGCTTTCCTTGGAAAGCCCCAGCACAGTGTTTGTCATTCACCCAGGACAGAGCAGGTGGGGTGGGCTGCTGCCATTGCTGTGAACTCATGATGGCCAGGGACTGATGCTTCCCTGTTTTATCTACTCAGAAACTGGGCTGGAGCAGAAGCACAGCACTGTCTGTCAGAGCCCATGGCCTGGTCTCCAGGAGGTGACAAATCGCTTTCCTTGGAAAGCCCCAGCACAGTGTTTGTCATTCACCCAGGACAGAGCAGGTGGGGTGGGCTGCTGCCATTGCTGTGAACTCATGATGGCCAGGGACTGATGCTTCCCTGTTTTATCCAACTGCTCTGTGTCACTGCACGAGCTTTTCCAGTATCAGGTGGTCCTGATACTCCTGTGTGACTCCAGCCAGGATGGAGAGCTGAGTGTCTTCCTGCTGTCCTGACAGTCTGGCATGCAGAGCAACCATCTCAGCACCTTCTTGGTACTGTAACAAACATTTTGTTGGTGCAGTCTCTCTGCCTGCTTATAGATGGACCTTTAGTCCTAGATGGATTCTAAATTGGCTCCTCTTTGGAGAGCAGTAACTGCACCAAACAGCAGTTGGATCAGAACACACCAGCTGCTTCTTCTGGGTAGCTCATTACCTTGGAAAAATAAGTGCTTTTTATCTCCCTTCTGTGAACTCAGCTGGAGATTCCATTGCTGCTCAGTTGCTTTTCCTTACTCTGAAGTGCCCCATGGATGAGTGCTTTACTGGAGCAAGTTTGTTTGGAATTCCAGCTATACTTAAACAGCAGGATCTGTAGTGGTTGGTACCCTGTGCCAGGGGGGTGGCTGGAGTGGTGGATATTGGACCAGTCAGGCTTTGCAGACAAAGTGAATGATTTGGGGTTTGTGCTTTGGAAGATGAGGATCAGCTGCTTTTAAGAGTCTCTTCACCTCTGAGTTCCAGGAGCTTTAACATGCCTCCTAAATTTGGATGTTCCAGTAGCCAGATGGGCTTTAAATTGTGTTCTGCACTGCTCATTTGGCTAGTGCTGGAAGGACCTGTGGAGAGCTGACATCACGGATTGTCCTGACTAATGACTGAGCTGCTTCATAGCAGAGAAAACCCAACCATGAATTTACATACGGAATTTGCATCTACCCCCACACTCAGTCTGAGGCGGGGCAGAACCAGGAAGGTGCAGTTGCCCATTGAGGGTGGTGGGCTGACCTTGGTGCTGTGAGAGCACAGCAGAGCAGCTGCCAAGGTGGGTTGTGCACTGGAGAACTGGAGCTGGGCTTGTTGACAAGCTGTCAGTGTCATGATTTTCAGCACAGAGGAGCTGCCTGGAGAAAGAGTGCCCGTGAATTTCAGAGTGTTACGTGCTTTGTAAAGGAAAGTCTTGCAGTGGAACTTGGATCCCAGTTGTGCAGTGTTACACTGGTGGACCTTATTTTGCATGTGACTCAAGCAGTCTTAAGTGTTCAGTGCTCATTCTGCCTGATGAGAATGCATTTCTATCATTGCTCTGTGGGGAAGCTAAGCCCATTTTCTAGAAGCACTTTGTTAGCAGCCCTTCTGCTTGATGAGTTTGGCTCTCCCAGCTCCTTGGTGTTGAGAAGTACTTGGTCTGTGCTAGTCCATGGCAGCAGGAAGCACACTGAAGAGTAAATTGTATCTGTTGTCTGCAGAGATAGATGGGGAGTGTAGTTGGAGGGTTGGAGGTCAGTAGGCTGCCTGGTTGGTGAAATAAAACAAAGCAAAACCAATTTTCGAGTGAAAAGGAGCTTTAAACTGACAGTGGTTTAAGTTGCCTAGTGTTCTGCTGCAGACTGGACAACTCTGACAGCTGAGAGTGATAAGATGAGAAATAGTTCTGTACAGAGTTATTTCAAGGGATGAATCCCTTGAGTCAATGGCAAGTAAAATTTATTTTGCTATTACTGAGAAAAATCCAGACTTGAGTTCAGAGTGCACGCTTGCGGTACATCCGTGCCAGTGAGAGACTTGAAGGGATACTGCCCAGCTGATTATGCTTTGCCTGTGGCCATGCAGGATGTTTAGGTGTAAAGTGTCACTTACCTGCCTTGTGTAGTATTCAGCCTGTTTCTATGGTTCCAAAACTTTTTGAGAATTCTCTTTTTATGTCTAGTATTAATGTTGTAATCATTTGACTAGTGAATGTCAAGGCTTTGCTGTGGAATTCACTGCAGTAATACTTGATTGCAGAGGGAGGTGGCTTGCTGAGTCTCTTATTCCACAGTGTTGGTTTAACTCGTTACTCTGATGAATCAAAGCTCTCTGATACACAGCTGACATTTGTAAGGGTTGCTTCCCCTTTACCCTTGTGCTTGAAACTTTGAGGTGGTGCCTTTTCCAAGGGGATTTTCTGTATGTTAGTTTGTCTAAAACGTGTGTATGTGCAGTGTTCTAGTGGAAAGCCTCAGGAGAAACTTGCAGAATTGATTTTGCACAATAGCTGGGGTCAGCAGGATATTAAAATTACTGAGGCTGTACAGATAAAAAGGGAATAATGTGAAGTCACCAGCAAGAGTGAGTGTAATGAGAATAGTTTGGAATAATGAAGACTTAGAAAAATAAATCAAAGCAGCTGAATGTGGCAGTGCAGCTTGAAGCTAAATGACTGTGCCCATTTTTATTCAATATTTTTGGGGTGATACTGAAAAGTGAGCTGCTGAGTGTTGGGAAAAGGGGTGTCAGGGTGGGCAGAGAACAGTGGACAGACCTGCGGCGTGGTTCTGCTGATGCAGGCTGAGCCACTGTGTTCAGAGAAGTCCTTGGGTTGTTAAAGGACCATGATAAGATAAAACTTGAGGGAATAGTTACAACAGTTGACCAGAAAACTTTGATTGGATTTCCTTTGCATTCTGGTGAAGGCAGGTGACGGATTGGACCTGCCTTGCTCATCCTACAGCTGAAGAAACTTCAGTGACCAGAGCAGTGGAGTCTGACAGACAGAAAGAAATGAGCTACAGGAAAATTGCTGGAGAAACAGCTGCTTTGAAATGACACTGATGGGGAGCAGTGTGAGCTGACTGGGTGTGAGGTGGCAGAGAGGTTCCCATTGAAAACTAACATGGGCTTTACTTGATTTATGTGCGGGAAAAGAACTGGTGCCGGATCTGTGCTACAGGTGCTAAATATGCTGTGTGCCTCGCTAAGGGACAGCAGTTCAGGACCCTCCTGCAGGCCTCCTTCACACTCTGAAGCTGTGCCTGAGAGGGAGCTCAGTAAATGGTCCCTGTGTCAGTTGATGGTGGAGAATCATTAAGCTCTTAACTCTCACAAGTGTACTGTGGAGAACTGGGAGAAAAGGTTGCTCCTTCTTCTAGAACCAGAAATATGTTCACCTAAACCAAGACCAGTTTATTAGCAAACTTGTTTTAGAAGCTTTGAACTGGGAATTGATAATGCATTAGTGAAGGGTCTGCAGAAACAGGTGGGAAAACTGAACTAAGTGGCTTTGTTCTTGGGTTCTTGGTGCTCACAACACTGAGCAACTCGCTCAGTTTAGACCTAGGGAAGCTTTCACTCCTGTCCCACTTAAAAAAAAACCTGAATATCAGACCTGTTTCCATCTTCTGTCTGGAGGATGGTGAGGCCCTGGCACAGGTTGCCCAGAGAAGCTGTGGCTGCCCCAGCCTTGAAGTGTCCAAGGCCAGTTTGGATGGGACTTGGAGCAACCTGGGACATTGGAAGGTGTCCCTGCCCATGGCAAGGGGGTGGAATGAGATGGGCTTCTAAGGGTCTTCCAACCCAAGCCATTCTGGGATCTGTTTTGTTGCCTCTCTTTTAACCTATTTTAACTCCTTTGTTGGTTTTATGGGCTGCATGCTGTTTCCTTTTAGAATAGATAGCTCTGCCTCCTGCAAGTGGTGGAAATTGGAGCCAGATTTGTGTTTAGTGTCTTCAAACTCCTCACTCTTGTCATCTGCACCTTGCTTGGAGGCTGCACTGTGACAACTGCTTTGCTGCAATTGGTGAAGGGACATATGGAGTTGCACTGTTTGATCCAAACAGGCTGAGAGAAGGGAATGTTTGGCATTTTTGGGAGTGGGGCAAGATGTCCCTGCCATGCCTGGTGTAGTGTTGTCCCAATATGCTTTGCTTATAACTTATTGCCTTCTCCTGCCTTCTCCTCTGCAGTGAGTGTAGGAATGTCCATGTGCTGTTTGTGGCTTTGCAGCAGTGTCCTGGCTCCTTGTATGGATGAGGGTTGTCACTCTGCTGAGCAGGTTGTGCCTGCTGGGGTATATACACTATGTATTTACAGTGAAACACTCCAGTTCTAGGCGTTTGTGGTGGTAGCAGTGCAAGGAGCTGGGCATGCTTGGGTCATTTTGAATGCTGTTCTACACTTAATCCATTCCAACTCTCCGTATGCTTGGAGTTAAGTCTCAATTCACTGCAAGACTGGCTTATTTTTAAACAGATCTTCAAGGCCAGGTTGGATGGGGCTTGGAGCAACCTGTGCAGGTGGAAGGTGCTCCTGGCCATGGCAGGGGTTGGAACAAGATGAGCTTTAAGGTCCCTCCCAACCCAAACCATTCTGTGATTCTTAAGTAGCTGTGAACAGCCCTTGCTTCCTTCATCTCAGCTGGACTTGTCTGTTGTTTGACTTTTGCTTAGTGCTTCTCCAGGTCATCCAACAGTGAGGTGTCTGCTTTAGGGAACAGCTGAATTTTGGGTGCAAAAGCAAAGGATGTTTTCCCAGAGGACTCTCAGGTACCGGGCTCAGGCAGAACATTTCTGCCTTGTGGTTTAAGGCTGCTGCTGGATACACCTGTCCAGGAGGTTACTCATTGTGATACTGTGGTCATGAAAAGTTGTGTAGTTCACTGGTAAAAGGAGGTTTTTCAAAATCACTCAGCTGAATTATGTGGGATTGGTGCTCCTTGGCAAACTTAAATAAATGCTGCTGATGCTACTGGCTGGAGGGGAAGGAAGTGCATGGGCTGACTGGTGCAGGTGTCCTCAGCTGTCCTGGAACTAATTCAGTGTCTCTTTTCTCTCCTTAGTACTTTTGTCCATCTGTTCTCTGTTGTGTGATCCCAATCCAGATGATCCTTTAGTGCCTGAGATTGCACGGATCTACAAAACAGATAGAGAAAAGTGAGTATGGAAGCCAAAACCCATGGAATTTGACAGGGCAGAATCCACACTTACACAGGAAAGGGGAACTCTGGGGACCTGCTTCTTGGAAAAGAGTGAGAGTGAAAAAAGGCAAATCAAAGCTCTAACTGTGGTCGTTTCAGAGATTTTTTTGGTTTTTTCCTGGGATGTATATAGTGCCACCGTCTGAGCTGCTTTAATCCCATGTAACCACCAGAGGGAGAGCAAGTTACTCCAACGGGGGAATATTCCATGGCAGCTCTGGGTCTAGAGTCATACGAAGAAATAACAAAAACTCCCTGTTTTGCCTTCACTTGACAACACAAGGGAAGAACCAGTGGTGTAGAAGTGGGGCAGGAAGACTCTCAAGCAAGTACAGAGAAACTTCAGTGCTGACAAGCACTTTAACAGTTTAGTGGTGTTGTAAACACTTCCTACCTCACTGTTCCCTTCCAGATGTGATCAGAGAAGGGAAAATAGTCCACAGGTTTGCTTTCTCTCCTGCATACTTGAGGAGCAGTGTTAGAGAAGTTTATGTATCCTGGTTTTGAGAGCTGCAAGACCAGCATACTTGGAGACACAATCAACAGTGATTATCTGCAGTGTCAAGTGTGCAGGACTCCTTTCTATTTTTCCCAAAAATAGGGAAATAAATTTTGGGTTTCAACAGAAGTACTTGCTCCTTGGGTAGTCTCTGAGCAGTAATGTGAAGGAGAGAGTTAGTTATGAGTGGATTGTCAGATTGTTTAAGCTGAGGAACATTTTCTACAGACTAGATTCCAACACCAAACCAACTTGGTGTATGTAACTATAGGAAACTTCAGGCTGTGTCTTACTCTACAAATTCTGTAGAATATGAACAGCTTGCCTTCTGTTCTCAGAGAGAAGCTTTCAGCAGTGCAGTTAATCACACAACTGCTTTTTTTTACACAAGTATCCTGAGTTTCCCCCTGGCTGTAGAGGGTATTTGGGTGCGAAAGCTACAGATTTCTTGGAAATTGAATTATATCGTGCTTTCAGAATAAAAAGATTCTGATGGACAAATCATTGTGTCCTGACAGTCATCAAAATAGCAAAGTGTGTAGGAAGAAATAAGGCTGTTGGGGTTTAGCAGATGAGTTGATGGCAGGTACTGGGCTTAACTTTGAAGGGAAGCAGGAGATGGGGGAACACGTTAATCTATTTTCCAGAATGACCAAGGGAAACCCTACAGTAACAGTTGCCCCGGGGACACAGCAGATGGGGCTGGGGGAGGCACAGATAAAGCCTTTCTGAAAATCCTTTCCCCTCAGCCCTGTTCTAGCTCTGTTTTGTGCCTTCAGTCACAAAGATCTCGTATTCCTGTTGTAAATATGACCAGGTATTTCTTTTCCATGAAGCACTGTGGGCTTTCTTGTTTCCCCTGTTTGCTTAATGTTTAATTTTGCTCTTAAATTTTACAAACTTGATAATAGTACAGTGATTTCATGCCATGTGTAGACTAGAGTGCTGGAGCTGAAATACTGTGTGGATGCCATGTTTAGTAAATCCTCTTTTTATACATACAGGTACAACAGAATAGCTCGGGAATGGACTCAGAAGTATGCGATGTAATTAAAGAAATTATTGGATAACCTCTACAAATAAAGATAGGGGAACTCTGAAAGAGAAAGTCCTTTTGATTTCCATTTGACTGCTTTCTATGAGCCCACGCCTCATCTTCCCCTGTGCACATGTTTACCTGATACAGCAGTGCTGCGTGTTGTACATACTTGGAACAACAAACTAGAAATACTGTATTTCCCCGTACCAACATTGACTCCTAGCAGAGAAGTGTGTGTGTGAAAAGCTGGTTCTTCAGTCATAACTTTGTGAGCCTAAAAGCATTCCTTGATGAGTTAAATTGGGAAATCGAATGGGAATGGGGAGAGTTCTGGTGGGTTTCAGATTTTTTTAGGGACAGTGTTGCTGATCCATGAAGGATTTTAAGTGGAATCCTTTTAAACTCATAACAGTTATGAAAAGCAAGGTGAAGAACTTGAAGCTGTTTCTGTATTCATTTTATTCTGAAGGACCTACACCTTAGGTAAATGTTATGACCAATGAGAAACTGTACCCACATCCTGTGTTTAAGGTCTAAGTTTAACCGGTCACCATTTAAATGGATTGGAGCTATTAGTGCATCAAGTGATGTTGATTTGTTTCAACTCTCTCCCTCCCTTCATACTTTTTTTGGTTTGTATGTGGTTTCTCAGTTAATACCTAGCTAATAGCTCTTATTTTTTCTTAAGTTTTTTAACTGCTTAGGTCTTTCTGGATGTAAGGGTAAAAAAAAAAAAAAAATCCATATGACAGAAAACTTGTGTGTATTTAAAGACCCAACTGCTCCCCTGGAGCTTGTACGTTCAAGAATTAATTAATCTGTGTAATAAACTGATTACTACAGTCATTACATATAACTTTGTGTGAATAGGCTTTTAATTTTCAGGGCAGTTTGTTACAGGCTTAAACTAACGGTGGATTTCTCTAAAAAAAACCTTTTGGGCTGAAGTTGTGAAGCAGTTTGGTTTGCATCACACAAGGCACCTGAAGAGGCAAACAGGAGCTTGAGCACTTAGATGAAATCAGGATGTGTAGTGTGCCAGGAACTTGACTGTTAAACCAAATAAGCAGTTTACTAAATGAGAATCAGAGTGACATTTTACAAAGCCTGATGGTATTACTCCCACTTGCATGGGACCTAACACAATGCATATGTACTGTAGGTAAGTGAAACCTTATGTAACTAAAAAAATGGATGTAAAAGGGTAAAAAAAAGAAAAAAACCTACCAAACACATCAGCACAAACTTTCATAAAATGTAGCTTTTACATAATTACTTTGCACTAAACATTTGCAAATGTTCATACAGTTTTAAATTGTACTTGTATATGTCTTTTTTTTTTTTTTTTTTTTTTTTTTTTTTTTTTGGAACAAAGTCTTCACTTGAATCTAGTGAAAAAATGTAGTTTGAAACTTTTCTTTGTATACAAGTGTATTTGCCAGCATCGTTGGTGTGACAGTAGGTGAGTCTGCAAGTTTATCTCCTCTTAGTAGAATTGTAACCCAAGCCATCGGGCAGGAGAGGCTGGCTCTCCGGCCACAGGGTCTGTCCCAGCCATTCCCAAATGCATCTTGACACTCTTGCACAAACGAGGAATAAATGTCCACTGCTTTTGGTCTAAATCTGTTCCTCTTGTCTCATCTCTCGATGTCCTGGTGTTGCAGTGCTGGGCAGGTGTGAGCCCTCCTGCAGGGAGCTGTGTCCCTCTCCAGAGGCACAAGGACCCCGCTGCTCTGCTGGCCTGGGGACAGTGCAGCTCCAGGGCTGGAGAAGGAAGGGGGGCACGTGGCCCACTGGCTGAGGGACACTGTAGGGTCACAGGGGAGGGGGGAGAGATTGGTGAGCAGGGCTGCAAACCTCGGGTTGGGTCACCTGAAACTCATGGCACTCATGTTATCCACAGGGTGTCTGGAAGGCAGCCTGTGGCCCTGGGTAACACCTGTGGCATCAAAACTGGAATGTAAGCTGGTGGCTGCTGGTGTGTCTGGGGTTTGTGCCAGCCTGGATCCATGGCTGTGCTTTTCCTGACCTATTGTGCTCCTGCTGGACTCTGCAATACACCTTGGCCATGGTGGAGTTGCCCTCCCATGTTTTTCCATGGGGTCACTGAGAGGTACAGGGAGGGGGTTGCACTGATTGTGAACAGTCTGAGGGGGTTCTCTTTAACTGCTTTGCAACTGAGCCACCCAAGAATGATTTTTGTGGCAGATCTGTCTGCCTTTGGAGATTGGCAGTTACTGGAAGAGATCAGAGACACAGAGGAGGGAGCAGTGACAGCTGAGGGAACTGAGGAGGATGGTTTCTCTTTCTGGTGGGGTAGGAGCCACAAACAGGAGGTGAGAGGACATTAATAAGCCACACATGCATTGAAACTGTCCCGAACCCGTAACAGCTTCAGCTTGGAGGATGCATTAATACATCTCATGTTGGAATGAGCTCATTTGCAGTGAAGTGTCTAAACAGTTCTGACCTTTTTGCTGATGGCATGACCACAGTAGTGTAGTAAAAGGAGGTCTGGTGAAGTTTGAGATAGGAGGATGTGCTTTGTATACCTCCTGTGGGTTGACCATTTGTTGTTGAGGGTTGTACTGTGAGTTAGATGGAGGAGCCTTTAGCATTTAACTGAAAACCTGACCCAGCTTAGCTATTTTTGGGACTAGAAACTTGCTCCTTTGACGCTGTGCATTGGGTATGTCCTAATGTCAAACAGCACATGAGGCCAGGGGCTCCGGTCACTGCCTTTCTAGGAGTTCTGAGCTTGTCATGTCATCAACCTTTTCCATCCCTGTCCAGTTTTTTACCTTGATTTAGTAATTTCAGTTGCCTGCTTCCCTTTGCATGGCTTTCTTTGCGCTGGGCCTTCTGTGGATGTCGATTGTTCATGCAATTCCCTTTTTTCCTGTCATGTGCTAAGTGTGTTTTATTTAAAAATAGAGCTGGGCTGCTTAGAACCCCCCAGCTCTGGTAGCAAAGCTGGAACACTGTGCCTGGATACATTCCTTGTGCTCGTCAGTGCCTATCCACGGCTCAGAGTGACCCAGAGGAGGAATGTGATCCATGTATTTTGGAACCTCTCCTGGCTCAGCACTGAGTAGCCACTTGTCAGTGTGCAGGAGTTGGCTTAAACATTCCCATGGCTCAGAGCCCAACCTCCGTGGACCCTCAGACTGGGATGGAGCTGATCCTGGGAAGTGCTGGAGACCTCATTACTGTGCTTGAAACACCCGGCTTGTCCTGTGGTAGGATGCACTGCTGCATTTCTGTCGTTGCTTTTGGGCAAGGCAAGAGGGATTTTTAAAAATATATTTAGTTATTACCATGTTATCCCAATGCTTCCAAGTAAACTGCATCCTGAAGTGTCCTCAGACTCTTCTGTTCAGTCTGCATCCATCAAATGATGTGGAAAAACCAGTAGGACTAAATTGGGTATGATCTTGTGTCCTTAGTGGGCTTAGCAAACTGTTGCCTGCCCCATGCCTCTGAAGGCCTAGTCTTGGCTGGTGTTTGGCAGCTGTGGCTGCAGACAGCAATGCCTGGCTCTGGTTTTTGACAGTCATCTTCAGCAGCAAAACATCTCAAGAGCTGTTCTTGTTCCCAGTTCTGATGTGCAGGAGAAGATGAGAATCCCGAGGGAAGGTGGATTTTCTTGTGCCTGAGCAGCTCTTGCTGGGGGGAGCAAGGCAGGAGACCCGGGTGTGTGGGAGGTGCAGAAACTGCTCACAGTAGTTAATGTGTCACCTTGCTCTAAGAACCAGGATAACAAACCACCTCTTGAGTGTGCTCAGCACTCCCATTCCAGGTGAAGGAGCCCTTGGTGAAGGCGCCCTTACCAGTGCATCCAGGCAGAGTTTAGAAGTCACCTCCTGTAAGAATAAAAGCCTGGAGGTGTATCTGAGTGGCAGGAAGGCTGTCCCCATCAAATACAGAACCTCAGAAAAGTCTTCTCATCCCTGCAGCATCAGGAAAGCCTCCCTCCCTCTCCTACAGGTAGCTGGAATGGAGTTTCATCCCCACAGTCACTGCTTCCTTCCATTCTATGGCTCTTCAGGTAGGCTTGGAGCAAAAAGCTGCAGATCTCAGTTGTTTGGGTTTGGCAAATGTGGTTTCAACTGCGGGGAATGCAAAGGGACAAGAGAGAGCCCTGAGGGTGCCTGATGGAAGGTTAAAGGCAGGACAAATCCTGCTGTGCAGCTCTCGGGGTGCATGGAGCCCAACCCCTGTGTGACTGACCGTGCTTGGAGGTTCTGGGAGGGATCCCTGCAGCTGGTCCTTGCTGCCCCTCCCTCACCTGCAAGTGGGTGTGACTAGATCCATGCTAGCACTGTCTGTACTCTTGTACTGTGTTGCAATTTGATCACCATTAAATAATTCCCTTAAACTCTCTGGCTTGATGGCTTTTTTTTTTTTTTTTTTTTTTTTTTTTGCTTTACCTGTGCCTTTGCCCATTTATTTTGGCTCCAGTTGCTTCCTTTTCTCTTGTGGCTGCTCTGTCCCTTCTCCCTGAGGCTCCAGTCCTGCACTGTCCCTCTCTCAGCCATCTCCGGTCACCTTCATCTCGTTTTTTAAGCTTCCTGCATAGCCTGGCTTGCTCTGACCACAGGCAGTGCTTGTGGGTGACCTGCAGTGGCCCTGGGGGTTGTTTGTCTTCATGCAGAAATCCCTGTGCTCTCATCTAGCCCAGCACTGTCCCCTTCCCTCTTGGAAGTTGTGACTTAATAGAAAATTTGTTGGTGCTCTGATTTCATGATGAGCTGCTTCCAGCACCCCAGTCCTTGATGCAGTGGGCTCACTTGTGAGAAGCTGGGATCAGCTCTGGAGCCAGAGCACAAGGCACGTGGGGTGCTGGGGGAAGCCAGAGCTGTCTTGACTGTTGGTTCCCACAACTCATGGCTTTCTCTTCCCTGGATTTGGCACCCGCAGGTTCTATTTTATTGTGTTTCTGCCTTTCTGTGTCAAACCCCCTCCTTCCCTGAGTGAGAAGATTTTGTTTTTATTGTTGTCTAGTCAGGTGAAACCACCTCGGGGCGAGAGGGGGTTGGGTGTATTTACCATTCTTGTCCTTTCATGAGCAAATCTGTTTTGTTGCTCAACTTTAAACGTTTCTTTGGGTTGAAAGAGCAGGTTGTTGGAGCACAGATAAAATTCGGCATTTTGAATAAGCAGTGAACTGGTGTCCTGAAGCCACAGCACCATACTCCAACCTTCTCTCTTCCCAGTGTCTGTGGTCCTTGTGTCCAGCTGAAGCTGCGTGGTCCTGCCCAGACCCAGCTGCTGGAGGTGGCTTGGGAGACACATCCTGCTCTGCTGTTGGCCCTGGAGGAGGCATCTGGGCTGGCCAGGCTGGGAGAGAGGGAGGAGCTGGCCTTGGGCCACCATGGCTGGCAACAAGTGCCAATGGCAGTGTTGTGAAGGGGGGAGCATTAATTCCTTGTTCTGATGGAGCAAAGGTAGACATGCAGTGGCTGCTGCCGAGCTTTCTGTCTGCCTTAAGCAAAACTGGTGTTTTGTGTCTAAACCCTCGCCTTTCTCCCCCTCTCCCAAGGTGCCCAAGGCAGTTGTGCTGTTTGGGAGGTTTGATTCCCAGCTTGTGGCTGTTCTTGAGTCAGTGTTTAGCAAGTTTTATTGAAACAACCTCCCCTACAGCTTGGGATGGTGATTATTTTTCTGCCCCCTGACCTGGAGCTCCGTGAGTTGCTGCAGTGCTGCTGTCAGGGGCTCTTTGGGAGGTCTGTGCATGGCCAGTTCAGCGTGGGGAGCGGGAATTCTGCAGGGTGTCAGGCAAACAGAATCGTTTGGGTTGGAAAACCCCGTAAGAACGAGTCCAACAGCTCCTCCAGCATTGCCAAGGCCGCCACCAGCCCACGTCCCAAAGTGCCACATCCATGGATTTTTGAGCACCTCCGGGGACGGTGACTCCACCACAGCCCTGGGCAGCGTGTGCCAATGCCCAGCCACCCTTTCAGTGAAGATCTTTTGTCTAATATCCAACCTAAACCTCCCCTGGCACAACTTGAGGCTGTTTCCTCTTGTCCTCTTATGTGGGAGAAGAGACTGACCCTGACCTGGTTCAAGCCTCCTGCCAGGGAGTTGCAGAGGAGTAACTCAGTGTCACCAGAGCTTCCAGGAAAAGATCCCTGTACTTAACAACTTACCCTTGGCTGTCACCTGCACAGCTGCAGGAGGGATGTCCCAACATGTCTGATCCCCTGATTAACCCCATGCACTGATTTGTCCCCTCCTTTTTACCCCCCTTGCTTGACACCGTGTGGGATAACAGCTCAGATTTTCAGGAAAGCAAGTGGAATGGAGCAGTTGGTGAGGATATGTGAGCAGGGTGATGCAGGACAGCGAGGTGACAGCCGCTCCTGGATGTTCTTGTGTCCGAGCGGGTGCATGTGGGGACTCACCTGCTGAGATGAAGGTGTGTGAGATAAAGCCCAACTGTGGCACCTTGGGCCAGGTGAGCTTCAGCTGCATGTTGATCCTGCTGAGTCAGAGATGGGATTGACCCTGCTGGATTTACCACTTGTATAAAGCTCCGTGGGATTTTTTTCCTGTTGTAACGCTAAATACCAACATAAAGCACTCAGTATTTAAGCTTGCAATGCCTTCTTGGAAAATGCTGATGGAAAAGCTGTAGGAACTTCTCCAGATGCACGCTGGATGCTTCATGGGAGGATGGGTTTTTGCCAAGTGGGTTTTATTGGGTTTGTTGTGGGGTAACTGTTCAAATCAGAGAATCATTTAGGTTGGAAAAGACCTCAGAGATCATCGAGTCCAACTGCTGCAGTCTGAGCTGACACAGGACAGGTAAGCACAGATTCTCTGGATTTATATGCTAAAACCTTCCCTCATGTCAAATCCTGCCTTGGTCAGGTAACTCCACTCAAAAATGCCGTGTTGGCCTCTGTTAGGCACTCACCAGGAAAGCCCAAGTCCTTGTCTAGAGGCTTTTGGAAAGGGATGGTGCCACAGCCCCAGCCCCAGGGAGGAGCAGATGGGGCAGAACTGGGAGCACCTCCCACCAGCAGTGCCTGGAGCCCAGTGCTGAGGGAAGGTGTCCTGTGTGGGAATGACATGGGATGAGCCTCGGGAAAGTGTTGGTGAGGCCCTTTTGGTACAAAACTAAAGGGGCTTTGGAGTGGGATTGAACCTCCCCTGCTTTGAGTCCTCTCATGCATCCTGTGCCCAGGGGGGTCACTTGCACCACATCTCCCTGAACTGAATGAAAATTCTTACTGTTCAGTCCATTCATCCATTTTCCTGTTGTCTTTTCCATTTTTCTCCTGGCAAAGTTGCCTCTCTGCCAGGCCCTGTCTGTCCCAGCCCTTGCCTGAGCTGCATTAGCAGCATCTGAGCACTGACCTCCTCTTGGCCAAGCCCTTGGCTGTGTAACCACTGTAAACTACTTGGTGTTTCTAGGTTTGGGTTTTTTCTCCTAGCTCTGCCTTCCAGCCTGTGCCGTTCCCTTTGGTTGCAAGGGTTTTTTAGTGGGAGAGGAACTGGAGCTGGTGCTGAGACCCAGAGCCCCCAAACCTCTCAGTGTAAATAAGGGATCTGCTGAATTCATGCCCCTTTCCTCGAGCCCAAGCCAAACCTGCCCCTGAAGTGAAAACACTGGACCCAGGAACTCTTTCCATAAAGAATCCATCCCTCCTGCCTCTGGGGATGCTGGAAGCTCCAGGACTTCTTCAGGAAGCAGCAAGAATGGACCCGTGGAAAGGCCAGGGCCTGCGACAGCTGCTGGGGCCTTTGCTGAGCTTCTGGGAGAACTGGGGCTGGGATCACCCCAGCCATGGTCCTGTGCTGGCCCTGGAGCTCACAGCCCCCTCCAGCTCCCTCAGTCCCCCGCCAGGTAGGAGTGTTGCATCCTGGCTGCCTGTGGCTTTGCCCAGGAGGAGGAGGGGTGCTGGGGAATCTGTTCACAGGCAGCTGCCTGCAGCAGGGAGAGCGCAGGGATGCTGCTCCAAGCAGGGATGTGGCACCCTGGGCACTCTTGTACCTTCCCCAAGGGCTGTGGGGAGGCTGCAAGGGCCCCCTTGAGTGCTGGGGGGGGTTGCAGGGCAGAAGTTCCCCCTGTAGCTGTGCTGCTGGGGAAGCAAGGATGTGGGAAGCATAGTCACAGACTGGTTTGGGTTGGAAGCTCCTCGTGGAAGGGGTGGGCTGGGATGGCCAGGGGAGAAACAGCTGGTCTCCATGGGGAAGGAGCATTTATCACTCAGGTGTGATTTGTCAGGGCAGCTTTGGGCTTTCTGGCTGGGAGTGGAGCTGGGCACAAGTGGAATCCCAAGCCAGGAGCTGGGGGAAGGTGAGGGGAAGGAAGCTGGGAGCAGCCACGTCCCCTCCATTGCTTTACTCGGTGTGGGTGAAAAAATACAGCTGAAAAGAGGAAATATCCCCCCAGCAGGGTCCGAAATAGGAAATACCCGCAGCCAGGGGGGTCCCTCCTCCCAGCCCCAGAGGCCGGGAAGCGGCGCGGCCGGGCCGGGAATGGGAATGGGAATGGGGATCCCCCGTTCCCTCCCGCACCCCGCGCTGCCAGCGGGGCACGGCACCGCCAGCACCGGCATTTAGCAACCTGCTCTCATTAGCAGTAATAAAACGAGTTGTTATTTCTATTTATTGTTATCGCTGAAAGCCCGCGAACCCAGAGCAGAGCAGATGTGCTCCGCGACGCTCCAGCCCCCAAATCCTCCCTCAAATGTCTCTTCCGGACACAAAGGGCTTGTCCTGCTGCCGTCTGCTCAGCATCCTCTGGGAAACCCACTCAGTGGGACAGGGCAGGCTGGGGGTGCCTCCAGCGCAGGGGACACGGGACATCACCTTATTGCTGTCTCCTCTTGCGGACTCAGGACCAGGACGGGGGTGCTGGACCTGACCGGCACCCCCAGCCTGGCCACCCCCTCCCTCCAGCAGCCACCCCTGGCGCCAGCCACCTGCCTGGAGGAGGCACCTCGGGGCTGCACGGTGCCAGGCCGGGGTTCATCCTCCTGGGACCCTCACACCTCCACCGAGGAGCTCCGGGCACATGGGGTATCCCGGCCCCGGCTGCCCCGATGCCCCACAGGCGGGCTGATCTCGGGGTGCCCCCCGGCGCCAGCTCCCTCCTCCCCGGGTGGCTCGCTCCCTGTCCTGCCATCTTGCGCCTGTGAATAATTCACCGTCCCTGTCCCCGTTGTTTCCTTGCAGGTATTTATAGCCCGTGATCACGTCTCCTTGGAGGCAGCTCGTTCCGCCGCCGTGTAAATTTAGCTCCCGTCGTCTCTCACATGTCGTGCCCTCCAGCCCTTGCGGGAGCCCTTCCATGCGGCTCCTTTCCGGCGGGGGCCGGAGCCCCCACGTCCCCCCTCCATCGCTGTCCCCATGGCTGCCCGCAGCCCCCGGGCCCTGGGCAGCGGTGCTGGGGCCGCCGTGCCATGCCCGGTGTCCCCGTGCCTGCCGGGCCCTGCACGCCGGGCCAGCTCAGCTTCCCTCCGGCAGCTGCACGGGGCCACCGAGCCCTTCAGCTGCTGCGGCACGGGGGATGCTTTGAAATTCCTGGGCTGCCATCTGTGCTATGCAAATCCCCCAATCTGACGGCTGCGTGTGGACCCGCTTCCGGACCCAGCGAGGGAGCTGTTGTTATCCTGCTCCTCCTTCCAGCGGCACATTCGGAGGAGCAGAAAAACCACCCTTCTCCTGCCACCCCCTTGACACCCACCCCTTTGCTCTGCCTGAGCCGGGCCGTGGAGTGAGGAAGGAATGGGGCAGCTCTGGGCTCGGAGGGGGGGGCATGGTTGTTCCATGAGGTCACCTCGAGTCCCCAGGGTGCTCGGTCTGTCTGTCGGTGTCACAGTCCCCCTGTTCTCGACGAGAAATGGAGCCAGGGCAGGGACTTCGCACAGGTGGGCTCCGAGGATGGGGACCAGTGGGGACTGAGCCCACTCAGCCACCGGAACAGCCGATGGCGCAGGCTCCCCGGCACGGGAATGCGGCAGGAGCAGCGCCAATGTCCCGGGCACAGCGTGTGCATCCCCCCTCAGGGCCGAGCTGCCCCCACAGGACACCCTGCTCCCCACCCCAGGGACCCTGTCCCCAGCCTGGGGCCGGCATGAGCCACACGCAGACACAAAACAAGCAGGACCAAGCACTTCTCCCCCGCCCCCATTCCCCACCCTGATGCTGGCATGCAAATACCCCATGAGCTGCCCCAGCTTCTCCCCAAATTCACCTGAGGGGTGCTGGGGGGCTGAGGCTGTACCCAAGGGTGCCGAGATGGCAGCGAGGGGCCACCATCCCTAGCACAGCCCCCTGCTCTTTAAACGCCGATCCGGTGGGAAGGTGGCAGTGGCTCCCTGGGGTGGCGAGGGAAGCAGGGGGCACGTTTGCCAGCACGGAGTGCGGGAGGTAATTAATGAGCATCCTGCGCTGCTCCCCGCTGTGCCTCCATCCCCCCAGGACCCCTCGGCCGGCAGCGCGGGCAACGCCCCCCCCCTCCCC
>NW_008236626.1:3185243-3188089 GCF_000691975.1 Corvus brachyrhynchos
GCTGCCGCCCCCCCGCTGCCTGCTCGGGGCTGCAGCCCCTGCCCAGGCTGGGCTGTGCCAAGGGCAGGGGCTGGATGTGTCCCTGGTGATCCTGGGGAGGGCTTGGAGGTGGCTGCTGAGCCTGGGCCCCCTGTGGTGGCAGGGAGAGGGGGTCTGTGTGTGTGTCTGCACTGCCTGCCTGTGCCAGGGTGAAACTGGAGACCCCCAAGGGCTGTGCCAAGGGGTCCACAGGTCCACTGAAACCCTGTTCCCTGTGGGCGATGCCCAGTGGGAATGTGAAATACCAGCCCTGGTGCCTCCTGGCTGCCTGGGAAGGGGCAGAGCCAAGTTGTGGAGCTGAGTTCGTGCGAGGAGGAGGAGGGTGATGAAGGAGCAAGTCCCTGAGCTGGGGAGCGTGAGCAAAGTTGGGAGAGAAGAGGGTGCCCTGGGAAGAGGTCTGGCTCAGCCCTGGGGCTTTAACAGCCCCATGGACAATCTTCTCTAGGTCTTCCCTTGGACCTCTCCATCCTCCCCTTGCTCCTGCCATCTCAGGCAATGCCTCGTTGTCCCCAGGTCCCACACTCGTGGTCTTGGCTCCTCTTGTCCCTCCCAGCCAATGTTGCTCATGATGCCCCTTCTCCACTGCTGGTCCCAGGTTACTGAGAGGCGTGGGCAGCTCGGGGTCCCTGCTTGGGGTTCCTGGGGGTCTCCAGGTGACCCTCCATGCACACACAGCCTCTCCTGGGGATGGTGTTGCCTTTCTCTTAAACTCTGTCCATCCCCTGTGTCACAGAGGGCCGAGGCAACAGGACTCACCTTGTCCTGGAAAAAACCCACCCCCATGCCTGACCACCTCCAAGTCTGGGCACGGCCCTGGCAAGGACAAAATGTGTCAGTCCCGCCAGAGCTGAACCCATCTGTCTGTCCCTTTGCCCAAGCAAGAACTTGGATCCCCAGAGGAAATGTGGCTGAAGGCCTTCAGGAGACTTTTCCAGCTGTGTTCTGCCAGGGCTGACAGCTTCTTCCCATGGGAAGGTCCTTCCCCATCACCCAGTGATGCACAGCAGGGTTCAAAGGTCCTTCATTGCACACCCCAGCTGCAGGCACACCAGTGAGGACTGCTGCTGTCCCCTGGGGAAGTGGCATCCTCCTGGCACTGCTGCCAGGTCACCCCAGCTGGCAGTCCAGGCTCAGGGACCACAGGGAGGGCTGGCGCCTGCGCTCAGGAAGGCAGTGAGCTCACGGGTTTAATTTTCTCAAGGCTTCGTTCGGCTCTGACATGTGATCCTCGCTACAGGAAGGACGCGGCGAATGCGTCGTCCCCCGGGGCTGCCTGACTCGACCTTGTGGGAAGAGGTAAGAGCACAGCACGGCTTTTCCGCCCCGCTGGTGTCGCTTCCAACAGCAATTTAATATCTCCCTGATAACCCCGGCTGAGTTTCAGGCACTGCTAAAAAAAATAAAGCATCTGCTGATAAAAGTCAATGTCCTCAGTTGAAATCCCCGGTGTGGGTCTGCATGGCTGGCCCCACACTGCAGCTGCCCATCGCCAGCTCCAGGCTTATCCTTGTCCTCTGGCAAGGACCTGGTGGCCTCCTGGAGAGGACAGTGGGACCATGGGGACTCCTGGTGTGGGGACTGTCCCCCCATGGCTCTGTGCCCAGTGGAGGGGGAACGTTCACCAGCCCTATCTGGGACACAGTGGGAGCTGTGGCAGCTCCATCCCACCCCATGGCAAAGCTGCCATCGCTCCCCCCATTTCCTCCCAGCATCCCAGACATCCCCACATAGTCCCACCCAGCCCTGGGGCAGATGCACGAGGGCTTTCCCCAACCAAGGCAAGGTCTGGGATGCTCCCTTTGGGTGTGCACAGCCACCTCGCTGTGGATCAGCACGAGCTGCAGGGATTTGGGCTCACTGTGGATGGAGCAGGACTGGTCTGGCCACGCACATCTCTCCAGGTCCAGGTCTCTGGTCCTGGCTCCGTGGGCTCACTTTCCTGGTTCCACTTTCTGAGCTTGGTTCCCCCAACTCGATTTCCCAGGCTCCTTTCCATGGGCTCAATTCCCTGTGCTCCCCTCTGTGAGCTCTCCGGCACCTCCAGAATGGAGGTTCCTTGGGCATGGCTTACTGGACGTCGATCTCCAGGCTTGGTTCTCCGGGCACACCTTGCCAGAGGTGTCTCCCAAGCTCGATGCCTCGGTGGTGGTTCCCAGCTGCTTCCCGGGGCTCTCCCCATCAGCCCGGTGCCAGCAGAGGGCCTCCCTTACCAGCACAGCACCGTCTGGAAATTATAAAACACATTATCTATTTGGCAAAACTTTGTGCAGGGATCAGGAAAAGGGCTGGAATCCGTTCTCCTCCAGGAGACCGGAGACAGCGTGTCCCCCCCGGCTTCTGTTTTCAATGCCAGCACTCAGCCGCGTTAAAGCCGTGGGAGCGTTCGTCATTAAAATGGCAATTGTGGAGCCAGGCAATAAATTTAACATCATAAAAGGCGCTGGGAGGGTCTCGCTCATCTGTTGCTCTTCAAAGAAAAGTGTTAGTTGCTTCCGAAAAAAAAAAAAAAATTGGGAAGAAGCAGGTGAGAAGGGACGAGGTGGCAGCTCTCCCTGACCGCTGCGGGGAGCTTGGCCGGGCAGAGGTGACCTCTTGGGGTGCCCATCGGGCTGGGGGTGCCGCAGGCGGGGGCGTTGGGGCTCTTTCCAGGTGATGGGGTTTCCTCTCTGCGTGTCGCAGTGAGATGAGCGGAGGAGAGGGGCTGTGTGGGAACGCCTCCCCTTCTGCTGGTGGGGTGCTCTGTCCCCAGTGACCAGGGACTCGGGGACACCCAGCAGCCGGGGTGACATCGGGCCGGGCTCCCTGCT
>NW_008236626.1:3188330-3195050 GCF_000691975.1 Corvus brachyrhynchos
CCCCCCCCCCGCTCGCCGCAGCCAATTTTTTTCCTCCATGCGGCTCTCGTTGCAGCGGCAAAGGTCAACCCCGCTCCTTTGAAAGCAGCACCCCCCTCCCTTATCAGATTTAGGAATCCTTGGGGGAGGTTGAAGCCGAAATGCAGGCAAAGCCAGCTGGCCGTGGTCCGGCCAGGGGGGGCGGTGGGGCTGGAGGGTGGGAAGGAAGGATGGAGGTGGCTGCGGGAGGAGGAGGAGGGCGGTGGGATGAGCCCCCGCGCCCGGGCGGGGCAGCACCGACAGCAGCGAGCGCGTGAATAATGGGGGCGCAGATAATGCAGCTGATTAGCGGCCGCGAGGGCGAGGAGACGCCGCGCCGGGCTCGGGGAGGGGGAGTTTGATGTGACGAGAAAATCGCTGCCGGGGTCAAGTCAGCGTGGCTCGGGGTGGGGGTGTGGGGTGGCTGGGGGAGCCCCAGAGCACAGGGATGGGGGGCGCGGCAGAGGGGTGAGGCCTGCAGAAAAGGGCTGGGGGGCACGGAGATGGGGTGAGGGCTGGGGGTCGTGGGAGCAGGGCGAGCTCCATGGAAGAGGGATGAGGGTTGTGACAGAGGGTGAGCCCGTGGAACTGGACGGGGGGGTCACAGTGATGGGATGAGCCCTGTGGCAGAGAGATGGGGGTCACAGTGAGGAGATAGTGGCAAAGGTCTGGGGTCTATGGCAGGGCCTGGGAATGGGTGCTCCCCTGGGAGAATTTGCTCTGGGGGGCACTCCCAGCTCTCTGCCTGCCCAAACTGGGCAGCCCACGGGCAACTCAGCAAGGCTGAGCATGGGAAGAGCTCTAAGGGGTCATGGCCACCGATGGGGTGCCCAAGGGATGGCAGAGCACTGGCGTTGTGGGTCCCTGGGGAAAGGGAAGGAGGCAGGAGGGAGCAGGGGAAGAGAGATGAGGACAGAAGCAGGGGCAGAGCCCAGATGTGGGGCAGGAGGCCCTGTCGGTGCTGTGGGCAGCCCCAGCCCCAGTGCTGGTCGCTCCTCTGGAGATGTTCCCTGCTGGTCTTGTCCTGGCCCAGACACCGCTCACGCCTTCAAACTTTGCCAGCGGATGGTTTTTAATTAAAACCAGAAGATGCTGCTCCGCGCCCCGGCCCTTCAGGGATGACCACTGCTCACATCCTCCGCCTTTGGTCTTCCTGGCTGCACAGCTTGACATGGCGAGATGAAAGTCCCTCCCTGCCAAAAAAGCACCAGGAAAAAAGGGCAGTAAAAAAATCACACTGCCAAGATGTCCCCAGCCGAGGGTCCAGCGAGGTCCTGCTGACCAGGAGCCGTGGCCAGAGCCGAGCAACAGCCTGGGGAGTGGGGCTGTTGCCTTCAGCCCTTCTAAAAATAACAGCTCCGAGCGCAGCGAGTGCTGGGCGTCTAACTGGAACCAGCTTTCCAAACTCCCAGCTGGAAGCAGCTTTCGGAGCCTGCACCAGCCTTTCTGGGAAAGAGCAATTAAAAATAGTGAGCAACTGAAAGCGCCGTCCCTGCTGCCCGTCCTGCCCCTGCATGGGGAGGACACGGGGAGCCAGGTTTGGAGGGCAGGTGTTTCCCTTTGCTCAGCTTGGAAAGGCCAGCAGGGCTTAGAGATGGAGCTGGAAGGATATCATAGGGGGGATTCAGCCTCCCTGCTCCCAGGAGAAAGGGGGCAGTGGGCTCAGAGCCCCCCAAGGAGAGCAGCTGGGGCTATTCCAGTGTTGTCACCTGCTGGTTGTGGGTGCTGGAGCTGGAGCTGGCATGGAGCTGGGCCCACATCCAGGCTGGAGCCTAGAAGGGTGAAGGCCAGGCTGTCCCAGGGAGGTGTGGATAGAGCAGCATCCCGCAGCCCCTTTCCAGCCAGTGGGGGTGGGAGGGTGATTCTGGGGACAGGTGAGGGGCTCCGAGCATCCCACATGGGCTCCACCCCACCCACTCCCATGGGATCCAACACATCCACCCTCATGGGGCTCCAGCTCTGTGAATCCATGCTCTCCATCCCACCCCCTTTGGGGCTCAGCCCCACCGCTCCTGTTGGGTGCCCATGGCTGGGATGGGTGCTGGACCCCTGCCCACACTGAGGCTGGAGATGGCCCCACACAGGTTTAGCTGGTGGCACGTGCCTGATGTCCCATGCCAGGCTCATCGCCTCTGTGCCAACCCTCCGTTCCACCAGCACAGAGCCTGCACTCCAAAGCGCTGCTGCCAGCTGTCCCTGCTCCCTCTGCTCCCTCTGCTCCCACTGCTCCCACTGTTCCCTCTGCTCCCACTGCTCCTTCTGCTCCCGCTGCTCCCTCTGCTCCCACTGCTCCCCAGCTCCATGCTCACTCCCCCACCACCAGCCTGGTGCCTTGGCTTGTGGGGTGCCTTGGCTGCCCCTTGGCTGGGCACCCTCCAGGCTGCTCCAGGCGTCTGTGCGGTCACGCTTCCCCCAAGCCGTGGGTCGCCTGCCAGCGCTTCCTTCCCTCTCCCTAATGAGAGCAAATGGGGCCAGGGCAGAGCCCCCGAAACTCCCCCAGCGGCGGCTCCCCGGGCACTCGTTTCCTCTCTGCTGCGTTTGTCTCGTTACGTCCTAATTCCCTAACGAAGGGCCATGGGAGAGGAAGTCTTGCGGAAGCCCGTCCTGGCAGCAGCCTTCCTGCTTCCAACCCGTGCTCCAGCTCCGGCAGAATGTGATTTCCTCGAGATCGGACAAGACCTACTTCGTGTTTTTGGTCTGGCACAAACCACGCCGCTCTTCTGCCCCTCTTGATCAGTCAGGGCCCCCCCATTCTCCTTCCCATTTTGTATTTATCCAGGTCACGAGCAAGGGTGTCCCACACCCTCATTGAAAATACTGGTGAAATGCTCCTCTTCTCCCAGGCCACCGGTGTGCTGTGGACTTCCAGGTGCCTCCAAGCATCCCGAGCGCTCCATGTGTGCCTCCAGCTGAGTGGCTGCCACTGGTACCCATGTCCAGATGATGGGAAAGCTGGTGTTCTGGGATTGTCTTGGGGCAACAGCTCAACAGCAGTTGTGCCCCAGTGGTTTCTGAGCACAAATAGGAATGTCCACCATCGCCAGTTCCCCTTAGCAATGCACTGACACCCTGCATCGCCCATTCTTTATCACTGCTATGGAGAAACCCTCTCCCTTTTCCTTCTTCCATGTTTCAGGGTGTTCCTGTATCCCTTAGCTTCCCTCACCAACTCCTTCTGTCCCCTCCAGACTGCTTTTCCCCTCTCACTGTGTCACAACAGCAGCCACATCCATGAGAATCAGGACAATGGTCCACGTGTGCAGCTGTGCGAGCCCCTTGGGGCTGGGGCAAGGGTCTGGAGCAAGGATGGAGGAATGGTCACCACTGAGGATGGGCAGCCCTGCCGGCTCGACCAATGGATGTGCCACCACTTCTTCAGGATAAAACCCTTCCTCCTCACAGAGATGCACAACCAGGGGCTTTATTGGGGGGTTTTGTTTTCTTTTAGAGCCCCAGCAGTGACATGGGGACCCTGGGCAGGCAGAGTGGTGCAGACAGGTCCCGCTGCCAAAGGACTGTGTTGTGCCAGCGGAGATGGATGCAGACGGGAGCGGGCACGGCTGGGCTGTGTGTGGGTAAGGATTTTAACAGCCTAGAGGCCTCCTTTGGGGACCCTTTGGGGACCCTTTGGGGACCCTCTCCCGCCGTGGAGGAAAAAGCAAAGTGGCAAACACCAGGTGTCTGCTGCCTCGGTGCAACCCCGTGATGCTCCCAGCTCAGGTAGCTCAGCAAAGCTCAGGAGAACACAGGAATTTGTCCCTGTACTCTTTCCTGAGGAAGTTTTGCTCCTGCCAAGGGGATTCATTCCAGAGGATTCCCCGAGGGGATGCTCACAGCGTGGTTCATGGGGAAGATGGGCAGCTCACTCAGGGCTCCACCAGGTAGGTGAAGATGAGCCCTGGAGCCCAGGAGGGATCACAAAGGGAGACGGGGCTTCTCCCGCCTCTTTCGTGCTCGCTGCCTTCCCGTGCAGGGCTCGGCCCCACCAGGTGAAGGCAGGAAGGCATCAGGTAGCACAGCAGGGCTGGTGGGAGTAGCATGGTGGGGGGCCCAGCTGGTGCGTGGGCCCACGGAGAGGCTGCACAGAGAAAGCAGAAATGGGAAAACGGCTTCTTTAAACCCCCAGGTGCCACGGGAAGGCAGGAGTGGGGTGAGGCGGGGGGGCAGAGCCTGAGGGGAGCCCCTGCCTCTGGCCAGGAGGGGATGGAGAGCCGGTGTTATGGCAGGGGGGCAGCAGGAGGGAGGCAGAGCCTGTGGGGCTGGGCGAAGCACCAGTGAGTGAGCTGCAGCACTGACCACGGGCACTGCCAGAGGCACTGATGGATTAGGAGCCGCTCTCTCCCAGCAGCCCCCAAACCCCACCAAAGCCTGGTCCCCAGGAGCCGCCAACACACAGACTCAGCCCCCGCATCCCCAGCCCAGAGGGGGCTCCTGGGGGCGAGGTGCAGGACAAACCTTTTCTCCTGGAGCCACTGTCCTGCCCTGCCCAGGGAGCTGCTGGGACCTGCCCAATGCCCGCCTCACCGTGGGGCATCCACCACTGAGGAGACACCCAGCATACCTGGGGCATGGATGAGTCTCTCTACGAGATGACCACTGGATGATACCTTCGTGTCTCCAGAGTTTCCAACCTGGCTCCTTGAGCGTGCCACCACACCTGCCTTGCTCCAAGGGCTCCTCCACGGCTTTCTGCGCAGGTCATGTCCTGGCCAACCACTTCTCAGGGTGGCATCTCCTGGGGGTGGCTGATGGAGGGTGGATCAAGACCTGACCATGAGCTGGGCTTAACCAAAAGGGATCATTTCCATGAGGTGCAGGGAAAAATGAATCCTCTGACCATGGGAGAGAACGGAAAGGGCTGTGGAGGAATGGCAAGGGAGAGGGTGGCACCCCGAGAGGCGGCGGTGGGAGGTCAGAAGGGTGAAGGTGCCACAAGGTGTGTTTAATTCCTGGAATGCCTTCAGCAAAGGACGCCCTGACAGCACAGCTCAGTTCCTCCCAGCTGTGCTTGTCTGCAACACAGCCATCCCTGCTTCCCCAAAATACTTGGGAGGGCTGGAGTAGGCCAACTCCACCACCCTCATCGATGCTGCAGGGAGCCTATTTTAAGCCTTGCTAACGTAGGAGGATTAAATTTGGCTGGCTGAGACACGTCCTGCTCCCAGCTGTCCCCCAGCCTCCCCTGAGGTTGGCAGCTCTGCCGCAGGCACGGCTCACGAGGCAGGAGGCTGCCCTGGACCTCCAGGGTCGGCTGCCCTACGCAAAAGGAACCCAAAACCGGGGCATCTCCCTGGATGCAGAGGCACTCAGCTCGGGCGGAGGGCAAAAACTCTTCCAGGCATTGGTGTCAACAGGTTGACCCACAGGAATGTGGTGGGAAGCACTGTGGGATGAGCTCTTGTGATGTGGATGGGTTTGAGGTGAGCTGTGGTCTCCAGCCCCATGGTCCCCTCTCCAGCGTCCTTACCCGGAGGAGCTGAGTGATGGGGCAGCCCATGCCTTCTCCCCACCCTGGCATCTCCCTGCCTGCCAGGGATGCCTGTGCCCAGGGAGTCCTGTTGAGACCCACAGATCGATTTGCCCCTTCCCATGGGGCACACAGTCCTCTCCCTTGCCCCTGCTCCCCTGGACTCCCACAGATCCCCGTCAAGCTCATTGTTTTATTAATTGACAGAGCACTCATTGCTCGAGGTCTTGCCGAAGAACCTCATGGAAAATTGCGTGTTGCCTGCGTGGAATTCCCTGCCTGGCGCCAGCACTGTGTCTATTTAAGCGAGTGTCACACCCGGCCATCAAGGGCTGCATCACCAGCACGGGCTGCAGCCCAGGCAGCCCAGGGCAAACGTTTGGCCGGAGGAAATGAAGCAAGAGCTGATTTACACCTATTGGGATTGACCACCACTGACCTCCATCGCCGATTCCCGCTGCCACGGGGAGCATCACTCCACGGCTCTTCCTCCCTTTGCTCATTTGGAAGACGGGGGTAATAATCCCCATCACCTATTTGCGAGGCTGTTGTGAATTTTCATGAGCTCCCATCTGAACGGGGCTTTGAGCAGGAAAACTGCTGTATCAGCTCTAGGCAATGATAAACAATACTCAGCATTTACATATTCAAAGCACTTTGATTAACTCTTGGGGTTTAAGGACTTGAGTCGATTCCCACCCGACCGTAATGGCAGCTGGACGGGGCGAGGGGCGGCGCTGGGGGAGAGCTGGGGGGAGAGCTGGGGGGTTCACCCTGCCGGGCAGGGCCAGGAGAGCCCCACGACGAAGCCACGCAAAGCACCTCCTGCCTTAAATCCCTGCCTGGAACGGAGGAAAAATAAATCCGGCTGGTCCCCGCCTGCGGGAAGGGACAGATCCCGCCATGCGGAGCGGGTGCCGAGCGTGGAGTATCATCGGTTCTGCCGCAGAAGCTGTAACCAGGTGTTAAATAGCTGTGAAATGCTAACTTGATTCATGCAGGAGTTGACAAAAAAAAAAGGAATTTTTCTTTTCCTTTAAAAAACCCCATAAATTAGGGAATGATGGGCCCACGCCTGCCCTGAGGCACAGCGCCGTGACCTCCTCCCCAGACGCCTGCTAATTCCACGGGGGCAAAAAGCCGCGGAGACCAAACGCAGGAGCACGATTTCGCATTTTATTCAGCAGGTTATTTTTTTTTCTTACCAAGTCTCCACAATCTCCTGGATTTAAATG
>NW_008236626.1:3196381-3208161 GCF_000691975.1 Corvus brachyrhynchos
GGGAGGGCACGGGCGGCCGGGCACCGGGGCGGGCACTGGGCAGGGCACCGGAGCGGGCACTGCCCGGGGAAAAGAGCCGGGCACTGGACCGGGCACTGAGCACGGTAACGGACCGGGCAAACAGCTGGGCACTGAGCAGGGCACCAGGCTGAGAACTGGACCGGGCAAACAGCTGGGCACCAGACTGGGCACCGGACTGGGAACCAGACCAGGCAAACAACCAAGCAATGGACTGGGGAAGCAATAGGGCAAACAAGCAGGTACCAGGCAGGGCAAACAATCGTGCACTGAACTGGCACTGGACCAGGCACCAGACTGGGCAAACAAGCAGACACTGGAGCAGATATGGAACCAAGCTCAGAACCAGGCACAGAACCAGGCAGTGAACCAGGGACCAGACTGGGCACTGGACTGAGCAAACAACTGGGCATGGAACCAGGCACAGAACTGGGCACTGTGCCAGGCACTGCTGCAGTGAGCATAGAACTGGGTACCAAACCAGGCAAAGCACTGGGCACCAGGCTGGGCCATGCCATAGTGGGCACTGACTGGGAACTGCTGCACTGGGCACTGCACCAGGCACCAAACTAGCACCAAACCGGGCAAAGAACCAGGCACTGCAGCAGGCAGTGCTGGCCTGGGCACCAAACCAGGCACCACATCAGGCAGAGCTATGATGACACTGAACCAGACACTGAACCAGGCACAAAACCACACTGGGCACCATTCTGGGCAGCACTGGAGCTGCACCCAATTGGGTATTGCCACACCAGGCACTGAATGAGGTCCTGAAGCAGGCGCAGTGTCAGTCAGCACCACACCAGCACCAAACTGGGCAGTGCCACGCAGGGCACGGGATGCTGTGCTGCAGTAGGGACTGTGCCAGGCTGTCCTGTCCCACAGCACGGCCTGGCACCAACACCCAACATCCCACACCACTGCTACCACACTGCGCCCAGCACCCCCAACAGCACCCAGCATGACACCAGGTACCCCTGCTGCCCCTCACATTTGCTCCCTGGGAAGGGGCACGTGTCCCTCCAGGACACCGACACTGCAGCCCCCTTGGGACCCCTGAGGGACACCCATCCAGCACTGCCACCCTGAGACCCTGTCCCTAAGGGTGCAAGTGCCACTCACTGCCCCACGGTTAACCAAGTGCAGCAGAAAGAGTCCTGGGCTGCCAGGAACCCCAGCAGAATCCCACCACCTGCAATGCCTTTGGGTTTTTGGGAAGAGGACCGGGCCCATGGAGGTAGGGGCTTCTTTTGGCTTTATCCCAGCATGGCCAGGCTTGTGGTCCCCCAGGTGCCCGTGGGAGGGTGCCGTGGTGGCCGTGCAGCTGCAGGAGGAGTGACGGCTCGTGTTATTTCCGCAATAGTGCCGAAATGTGCCCAAACACTGCCTCCATTATCCGCTCCTGGGCTCTCTGCACAAGCGGGAGAGTGACCCTGGCGTGTTTTGAAACACAGCCCCTGCGCTAGGTACACAACCCGGCGGCTCTGCTTACCACGGAAACGCTCGGCCCCGCTGGATAGAGCAGCTTTTGATTGTGTGGGTGTCGCTCCCGGAACCCTCCCACTGCTGCCTCAACCGCTTCGCAACCGGCAACACACCGAGTGGAAAACAAGGCTGGCCAGAGCCTGGGTGAAATCTGCTGCTAAGGAAGGACCTGCTGGAGGAGCCACGCTCTGGCTGGCTGTTAAGGCAGTACTGATGATGTGGGGTTTTGATGCATTTGGGAAAAACCCCGGGAAAGGGAATTTTTAGGTGTCTAATGCTGTGGCATTGGGAACTTCAGAGCGTGGTTTTATAGAGCAGCGAGATACCACTCTCAGGCACATGGTGGGATTGCTGCAGTGTTCTGTACAGGGCCAGGAGCTGGACTCGATGGTCCTCGTGGATATTCCATGATTCTATGAGTAGTTGGAGGGACCAGGGGAACGAGAAGTGCTGGGAGCAGCAGGAAATGTGGAGGGCTGGGTGCTCCAGGATGGGTTAAGAGCTATGGAGTGTCTGTCCCCACCAGCACAGCCCTGGGCTGGCATCACTCATCTCATGGATGCCCTGTGCCACTCCTCAGGGCCAGCAGTGCCCCTCCAGTCCTGGGACAGGCTGCGGGGGCTGGCATACACTCACTGTCCATGCGGACCATGCCAACACCCTGGCAGCGTCAGGGGTCCTATGGATGATATTTTGGGTAATGCTGTGTGTGACCAGTCTGCTCAGCGAGGAGGCGTTGGGTGACAGCCAGAGCAAGCAGTGAGAGGGAGGGTCCCAAGGGCGGGTGAAAACACCCCGGACATGCCACTATCACACACACTGGGGCTGGGCAAGGTGAAGCCAGGAGCTCAGGGTGGCTTCAGGAGGTGACTCAGTTTCCCCACACGGACACGGGCGGTGAGGCCGATGGCAGTGGTGGCAGTGGTGCCGATGGTGGTGTGGTGGCCGTTGGGCTGGCAGCGGGCGGTTGCAGAGGCTTCCTGTTTCTGCAGGATCTGGCTGGCATTGTGCAGCACAGTGAGGGGGGCAGAGCCTCTTCTTGCACCTGCCCAGAGCATCTGCTAGGGAGAAAATCTCCATGGCAACTCTGCCGGCTCCTCCATCCCTGTTCCACGGGGGACAGGGCGCTCTGCCTCTGCCTGCCCCCACACAGCTGGGGTGTCCCCATGGTGGGGACGGGCCACTGGTGCCCTGGGCGATGGGCTCTGGGAAAGGATGGCTTTGCTGCAGGTCAGTCCCTTGCCGAGGGAGCCTGCTGATCCCTCCCCGTGGGGCTCCAGGCCTCAGACCACCAGTGATGGGCAGTGAGATCTGGGACTCACCAAATTTAGGAGACGGTTTCCCACTTTGCTCCCAGTTTCAGAGAAGGAAGGTGATTTCCCATCTTCCCTGACACATCCCTTCAGGACACACTGAACCTCCCTGTGCCTCAGCGGGGGTTGAGACCTCTGCCCTTTCCAAAGTGGGGAGGGGGGAATTTTGGGGGAGGTGAAATGAGGTCCAGTGGGATGAGGGCTCCTGAGCCTGGAGCCAGCGGTGAGCCTGGGCATGGAGTGCAAACTCCACGCTGCTCATTTGGGCACCCTTCCCTGGACGGGGGCTGCTGACTGCCATCCTGAGCCCCAGCATCTCCCCTCGCCTCGTGCAGGTGCAGGCAAAGGGATGGAGCTGCTTTCTGGAGCACTGCCTGTCTGGTGTCCCTCGGGAAGCTGAGCAGTGGCAGTCCCTCAGCCCACGAACCCTGCTCACCCATCACCTTGCTCTGCCCTTGCTGCAGGGCTCTCGTGGAGACCCTGGCTCTGGACTCCTTGTGGGCTCTGGAAGGAGCCAAGAAGGAGGTGGAGAAGATTTTCAGTGAGACTGGAAAAGGGAGGGAAACGCAATGGGAAGCAGCACTTGTGAGGGCTATGGAGGCTCCTCACATCCTCTGGCCCTGCCATTTATATGGGCACTGAGGGAAATACTGTTGGGTTTCTTAAGGGCTGGAGTGACTCAGTCCCTGCAAACCTCTCCTGCTTCCAGGAGTGTCTGGGATGCTGGGAGACAACCCCACCTCTCCAAAGGCCACCAGTCCCACCAGTCCCTCCAGACAGCTGCCACCCCTGCAGCCCCAGCCTGGCTGGTGGTGCCTTCTCTCCTCCTTCCCCCTGAGCTCCAGAGGGCACCTGCTCCATTCCTGGCCTCACTGAGCTCCTTCTGAAATCAGGGCATTCAGGCAACCCCTCAGCTGCTGGAAACCCACAGTCTGCACTTTTAAAAGGGGAAAGGAAACTGCTGTGCCAAGGAATTGAATGAGGGGAGCCCAGCCCTTGTTCTCTGTGAGCGTAGGAGCATCCCAACTGCAGACAGATCCCTCAGCTGCAGCAGGATACCCTAAAATTTCATTTCTGCAGCCAGGATGCAGCCAGTTCCCACACCAAGAGGCAGCCTCTGACCCAGAGGGTTTCCAGAGGGAGGATAAAGAGTGGGACAACCCAAGGAATGGCCTCTCTGCTATATAAAGGTGGGAAACTGAGGCACGGGATGATTTAGGGACTCAGTCAAGCCATGTGTGACAGGATGCAGATGGCCCGAATCCCAGGCTCTTCTCTGAATTGCTGCTGAATTCTCCCAGAGGCAAAAAATAGCAATTTTTGATTGCCTCTGAAGCACCCGTTGAGGATGCTGAGCCCTCAGGAAGGAGGGAGCCGTTGGTGGAAAGGATCCCAGGGCACCAACTGGAGCGTAGGGAGATGGTCCAGGCTGGGGGAGCAGGGGACAGAGGTGATGAAAGGACAAGGGGGAACAGTTTCTAACTAAAAGACGAGAGCTTTAGAACGAATATTAGGAAGAAGTTCCTCCCTGTGAGGGTGGGGAGGCCCTGGCACAGGGTGCCCAGAGAAGCTGTGGCTGCCCCATCCTGGAAGTGGCCAAAGCCAGGTTGGATGGGAGCAAAACCAACACAAACTGGTTCTAGTGGAAGGTGTCCTTGTCTGTGGAACTGGATGACCTTTAAAGTCTCTTCCTTCCCAAACCATTCTGTAGTTCCATAGTGTCCTCCTCAGGACCATGTTGGAGATGGATATTTGGGATGGTCCATGAGCTGGAGTGAGTGTCTCCAGTGAGATCTCTGTGAATCATCTGCCAGTCCCTGTGCCCCTCCCCAGACTGGCCCAGGAGTGTGCGGTGGCCAAAGCAGCACCAAAGTGCCGCTCCTGGGATGAGGACCTGGCTGCCCTGGGAGCCATAAATCAGACCCACAGCCAAGGCATTGCTTGAAGGAAGCTGGCTTCCACCTCTGGTCAGTGATTGTCCCTCCTTGCTGGTGGGCTCAAGCTGGTTCCTGGAGACCAGGTGTGACTTCTCCTGGGTGCCTGTGGGACACATGCACTCTCAGCATGGCTTTGTCCCTACCCCAGCTTATGTGCCAGGTGGTGAAAGAGTTTGGCCTTTGCTGCTTGTTGAGAACTGCCCATGTGTGAAGATAAAACAGAGGGAATGTCACGTCCAGGCACTGCCGTCTCCAGGAGCGGCCAAGGGGGCTGGGACATGCTGGAGGTCAGCACGAGGAGCTCTGATGGGCTGAGCTTATCAACTTCACCCCTCTCAGATATCATCTGTGTGGTTTGTGTAGAGCAAAAGGATCCCAGAGGTGTCTGAACCCCAAACTGCCTTTTGGAGGATTGTGTCCTCCTGTCCCCCTGTGCCTGGACACCAGTGGATGTCCCCAGTAGGCTGTGGAGGGTCTCATCCTTGCCAGGTACTGGACTTTTCAGGTGGGTCTGAACTGGGGTAGAAGAGCCCTTGAAAGCGAGAGGTTCCATGAGCTGCCCCACGGCCGTGTGGCACTGGCACCTACGGGGTGCTCCCACTTGAGCTGTGCAGGGCTCTGGGCTGGGAGAAGCTTGGATGCTTGGGACCTGGGCAGAGGCTGGACAAAATGTGCTCATCACCCTGATTTGGACCGGAATCTGCTATTTCAGTCTCTGTGACCTAATGCTCTGTAGGTGCCTTTGAAAATAGCCGGAGGGCGGCTGCAGGGGCTGGGTTTCAGCAGCGATCCCGAACTTGAGCCGCGATGGAGCAGCACCACAGCCCCACAAAGCAGGGCAGTTCAGCAGAGACACCCCGAGGAACTGAATCTGCTGGATGTGGAGCGAGGCAAAACGTTTGATCTGGAGAATGCCAGAGCTCCAGGTCATTGCGGAACATGAGAACAGGAAAAGGTGGCAGAGTCCGAGGGGACGATGCTGAAGTCATCAGCGTTAAAAATGGCACCGAAATCAGCCTTTTCCTGTGAAATAATTTGGCTGGAATGAAATTGTTTTTCCTGATGGCAGCCAGCCCCTTTAGGGGTTAACTGCAGCCCTGCTGAGAGAACTGTAAAAGGTGTTTCCGAAATATTTCCACTGCCCCGTTGGTTTTATGGCCAGGAAAGGCAGGGCAGGCCTGCCTGGGCAGCGGGGCGCTGCCGAAACCCAGCTGCAGGATGGCCATGCAGATGGAAACCAGGCTTGGAAAAGCAAGCAGGGATTCCAGGCTGGACATCGGGAAAGTCACCCAAGGGTGAGGATGGATGCAGGAAGGGACCCCCCATTGATACACCCCAAAACCACGGGGATGGTGAAAGTCCTCCCTGGCTTGGGGGACAGAGTTGATGGGGTCACTTCCACATTGGGTTATGGATGGTCTGGAGCTGTGGAAGGGATTGGGTTTTGGGGATTGGGCAGGGGTCTGGAGAGCCTGTGGAAGGGATTGGGTTTTGGGGATTGGGCAGTCACATTCAGTCAGCCTAATCCCCCACTCTTGCCCAGTGCTGATGGCTGGGACCGTTGCAGGTCAGGACACAGGAGAGGATGGAGAGGCACCTCACCCTGCTGATGGTGGACCTCAGGGGCACAGCGGGTAGGGACACAGAGGTTTGCAGGTCTGAAGGCCACAGGAGACGCCATGATGCTGCCTGGCTCCATGTGCCCTGGGATATTTGACTTCATCCATGTGCCCTTGGATCAGGCTTGGACACAGGGAATCATGGAACCATTAAGGTTGGAAAAGCCCTCTAAGATCACTGAGTCCAACCATTAACCCAGCACTGCCAAGAGCACCACTAACCCGTGTCCCCAGCTGCCACATCCACTTGGCTTTTGAACATTTCCAGGGACAGTGATTCTACCACATCCCTAGGCAGCCTGTTCCAAGGCCTGACCACCCCTTCTGGGAAGAATTTTTCCCTAATATCCAATCTAAACCGCTCTGACACAACTTTAGGTCATTTCCTCTTGTCCTATTGCCAGCTGCCAGGGAGCAGAGCCTGACCCCCACCTGGCTGCACCCTCCTGTCAGGGAGTTGTGGAGAGGGAGACAGTCCCCCCTGAGCCTCCTTTTCTCCAGGCTGAACCCCCAGTTCCCTCAGCTGCTCCTCATCTTGTGCTCCAGACCTTTCCCCAGCTCCGTTCCCTTCTCTGGACATGCCCCAGCCCCCCAATGTCTTTCTTGTCATGAGTGGCCCAGAACTGAACAAGAACCTGAGGGACACAGAGGGTGCTGGTCATTGGTGTGCTGGACACCCCAAAACTCATCTCAGAAAGCCCATTGCATGGAGTGTGGCCAGCAGCAAGCTTTGCTTTGGCCCATGGTGAGCATCTCAGAGGTTCCCTCCTGCCTGATCCCTCCTTTCAGACACTCCCAGCACTGGTGCTCACACCAGCTCCCTCTGGCTCGTCTGTGCAAGTCTTGGCTCCCCTCTTCCCTCTGCTTCCAGGCCAGGTTTCCAAGTACTTTATGCTTAAGCTCAGGCCCAGATATTTGTGTCCAGGCTGCAGTAAAATAGCAGCAGCCAAGTCTGATTTGGGCAAAAAGTAGATTGAATTTCCTGACCTGCGCAGACAGGACATGAAACAGGAAAGTGGCCACCAAGTCACCTCTCCAAAGCATCCCAGTATTGGTGGGGGGCGCCTGGGCAGCCCAGCTGGGTTGGTGGCTGAGTGGGTTCTGATCACCTCTGTACCTGGGAAGGGGCAGCCCATGGTTAAGGATAAGTGAAGGAAAGGTGGTTTTTGCTGGGGTTTCTGTGGCCGTGTGTCACAGCTGGGCCCGGCTCGCAGCTGTGTGCAAGGGCAGCTGGCAGGAACCAACACTCGGTGGCCAAGCTGGCCTGGCCGAATTGAGGGGAATTTCTATTTTCACTCTGTGCCTTTTCTCACTCTCAGAAGTAATGAAATGCAGGAGCCAGCATTAATGCACCATTAAAACTGCAAATTTCAGCACGCAGCCATCAGGAAATGCAAATACTCGGCTCTACTGTCAGCGCTACCTCTGCCGTGACAGCGGAGGAAGGGGCTGGCACGTGGCTGACCTTTGCTACCAGGAAAAATCTCCAGTGATGCTCAGCTTCAGCCTCTTGTCTCCCTCCCCAACCCTTCATCCTCTCCCACCTACATCTGGGCTCACGCCCCAGCCAGCACTGAGGGGCACAGGGGGGAAGGGGTGGCACAAGGAAGTATTTGAGCTCGGCTGTGCCTGTCCATAGAGGGTCTCATGCTCCTACCTGAGGTTTGGGGTGCTCCCAGGGGGCTTGGGTTGGGGGGTGCGATGGGGAGGAGGCAAACTGTGCTGGGGCTGCTTTGTCTGTGCAGGGATGTGCCTGTCCCCAGGCCACCGAGGGTGACAGCAGGAGGAAGAGGAAGAGAAAGGCTGCAAGAGCCCTTGCTGCAGCTGGCGAGCACTGCCTGTTCCACCTCGCAATTGTGCTGTGTGTCGCTGGCAGGGACCTGCTTTTCCATAAATTTGGGTGGAAGGGAGAGTTTGGCAGAGCCCTGGGCTGCAGGGAAGGATTTACAGCTGCTCTGGCTGCTCTGTGTTCTCCTTGCAGGGCTGGGGCTCCTGCAGAAATGCCCGGGAGGAGGAGGAGATGGAGGAGGGAACCCGTGCTGGCATCCATCCAGGGAACAGGGTCCCAGCCAGCGCTGGATCAGGGGAGCTGGAGGAGGCGGGATGAACAGGGACATCCTTGGCTCACCCATGGATCTACGGCAATCACGGGGCTGGGAAAGCTGGGGTAGGGGCAATGGGGGGACGCCCATGCTAGGCTGGAGGGGGGTGATTCTGTCCAGTATGGGCACAGCTAGGCACCGAGATTCCCAGCAGTGGGGAATTGGTGGGGAGACACCTTGTCCACCTCTGGAAAGGTGGTGGCATCTCCCAGTTCCAGCCTGGCCAAGTGCTGTGGGCCCCTGAGCATCTTGGGGCACATGGAGCATCTCAGCCTCTGGGGCACTTAGGGGCACTTGGAGCACCTCATCCTGTGGAGCATCTCAGGGCACCTGGAGCACCTTATCCCTTGGGGTTACCTAGGGCACCTCATCTCCTGGAGCATCTCAAGGCTCCTGGGCCACCTTCTTCCATGGAGTCCCTCAGGCAAGGCCACTGGCCACTGCCAGTCCCAGTGTTGAGCACCGTCCTCCTCGAGCAGGTTTGCTGACAAGTAACATCTTCCCACCACAGGTCATTGTCTCCTGCCTGGCTGGCAGCCTGGCAGGGGCCTCTGGGCAGTTCCTGCAGCTGGGGCAGTGCACATCCATGTATCCCTCCTGGAAGACATCAAGCCCAGGAAGCATCTGGGCTGGGTCACGAGGATGAAAACATGCTCTGATAGCTCCAGTTTGCTCTGGGTTATCTGAGGTCATGAGCTGTGCTGCCCCAGAGTGCTGGGAAAAGACCATTTTCCTTCTTTCCACTGAAGTTCGAGTTTTCCAGGCAGCCTTAAGCAGCGCTGGAGCTTTCCCAGAGAAGCCTCGTGGCTCTTCATTCTTCCTGTCTCTCCTGCCTGCTCTCCTTAACTCAAAACAAGAGCCGCTTGAGGAGGGAGATGCATCCCAAGCGTCCCTCCTCTCTCCTTTGCGACGAGCACAAAATAGGTATCGGCCCCGTTTCCAGATGGAAACGTGAGGCCTGAGGATGGATAAAGAGTTTTCTAAGGCTTCGGAGCAAGGTGTGGACAGCGCTGAGAATAGCATCGCGAAATCTCAACTGCCAAGCCCTTAGCCTAACCAGAAGGTTATTCTTCTTCCCTTATGCTCATACATATCCATTAGGATGAGACCATATGTGTGAGATGTAGATGAATTTCTTTCCTCTTGACAAGTCCAGTTGGTCTTCCTAGGTAAGGAGATGGTGGTCTGTTCCCATCCAACTCCAGGCTGGCTCTTTGCCGCAATTTCTTGGGTTGTGTTTGCCCCGGAAGAAATGGAGCTACACGTCGGAGCTTCAGGCCTAGCTCTTCTCCACACGCCAGTTCTTTTGATGCCAGACGTCCCTGGGGGGCTGTGGAAGTATCCCCAGAGCGTGGGGAGTGTGGGGAAGCTTTCAGTGAAGGAGAGCAACCAGGTGGGATAGGGCAGGGGGAAGGGCTGCTGGCCCATCCCCAGCCAGGTCCCAGAGGGCTTCCTGGGGAGGAGGTGGCTTCTCTGATGGCAGGAGCAGCAGGTGAGTGCAGCCCTGCGCTCCTGCTCTTCAGCTGGCTGCACAGGGTGTCTCCCAGAAGACCTCGATGGGACCCTTGCACACCTCAGCTCACCCAAGAACTGGGTGCTGCCCTCGTAGCTGAACTCCGGCGTTGAACGGTCCCTTGAAGATTAAGTGAGGAGAGAGATCTTGGAGGTTTTAGGTGGTTACAGATGTGATGTGAGACACATCCAGTTGTTGCTCAGCCCCAAAGGTTCCTATCAGAACGAAGAGTGGCCTGGACATAACTGGTCCTTTTGACACATCACAAACCGTTGGAGGCTGCAGATCAGGGCAGGGCTGACACAGTGGATGGTGTTTAGGTGACCAAGGGGGGACAGCTCCTTACACCCACAGAGCCAGGTCTGTCAGCCCCTTCCATAGCATCGATCACGTGTTGCTGCTGACATCTGGTACAGGCAGAGGGGAAGGGGGTGGACTCTGGGCACCGCTCCAGCGTGTGAGAGCCAGGGGGTGACTTCTTCTCAGGATGGTGGAGCTGGGCAAAGGAGACCAGTCTGAACAGAGAAGGCAGCCTTTGAGAGTCACAGAATCACAGAATCAGAGGGCTGGAAAAGCCCTCTAGGAGCATCGAGTCCTGCCATTAACCCAACACCACTGTGTTCATCATGTCCCCAAGTGCCACATCCACATGTCTTGTGAGACGTCCAGGGATGGCGACTCCACCACTGCCCTGGGCAGCCTGTTCCAATGCCAAATTCCTTCCTGCAAGAAAGGATGGTTCACCTCCACAATGTCTTGGTCAAGGCTCAGCTGCAGCGGCACTGATGGGAAGAGGGGATGTGGAATGAAGGGAAATATGTCCAGGTGGGATCTCACAGGGGAGGGACCAACCACGTGCTTGTTCTCAGAGGCCTCATGACCACGGGAGGTGACAGGACATCACCTCCTCCTCCTGTGCCCACAGGCACTGCTGGCTGCTGGCCCACGTACAGCCAGATTTTATGCTACACATTCCAGGCTTCTCCGTGGCCCTCCACAAAACACAGACACGCTCAGGTGACACTCACCATCACCCTCAGGATCCCGAATCCCTGCTGCCTGCTGAGGCTGTGTGTGCAACACCTGGGCGCAGGACCATGGGGGTGGAGTGCTGGGCAGGAGGCAATGACCTGGCTGCCACAGTGGCCAGGAGGAGGCCGGCAGTTTTCACCATCATTTCTCCACGGCTCCTGACTCAAGTGTGCCCAAATTAGCTCTTGCCATAAGTAACTTTGATATTTCCAGTGGAAATCATGTAACTGGCACGTCTGTTTTTAAAATCAGGGTTGCTCTGACCTTTCGGTCTCCTTGTTTGTGTGGACAGGCAGGAGAGGTTTGGAAAGCCCCATCTGGCTCTGCTGTTCTGGTGGCGAGGGCTCACGAGGAGGGACCACATGGGGCAGGGTGTCCTCCCATCCCAGGTGCTGGGGCTGAGGGATCCTGTCCCACCAGGGGCTGGGGGTGGATTTGAGATGACACCACAGGGCTGGCCAGGGGATGAAATGTGGGAGGACATGGGTGGAGCAGGAATAAATCCCCTCTGGAGCCTGGCTTGCTCTGCATTTCAGCTCCCATCTGAAGGGCAACATTCTCTGGTCTGAGAATGGCTGTTTTCATGTCACTGGTGTCTTCCCAGCGCCGGCTGCTGAGCAGCAGCTTGGGGTGAGCCAAAAATCTGCAGGCACTGGGAAAACCCCGGTGTTAATGTGACCCAGGACCAGTGTCCCCCGCCTGGCCATGCACCACGGCACTTGCCTGTCCCTCTGTCCTCGCTGCGGCTTGGGCAACGCTTC
>NW_008236626.1:3209164-3212365 GCF_000691975.1 Corvus brachyrhynchos
GGGGGGGGGGCGAGGGGCTGCTGTGTCCTTGGTCTTGGCTGGACACAGACAGAGCCCTGTGCCACTGCAGCAGCCAGCTGAGCATGATGGCAGGTCACTCCGATCCCCGCTCTAGGAGGTCGGCACCCAAAAAAACACCAGCTGCCCCAGCTCTGCTTTCCAGCACCAGCAGGGCCAAGGGTTTTGTACCAGTCTGACCCCAGCATGCCAGGATGGGGGGTGTCTCCCAGCACAGCACCTGGAGGAGCTGGGGTCCCCCATCCAGCCCCCTTCCCAAAATCAGGGCTGTCACCAAGGTCTGGGGCTCCTGACACAGCATCTGGCTGGATTTGGGTCCCCTCCACCAGGAGACACCCAGCACCCTGCACGGAGGAGGTGACAAGACAGTGCCAGCTCTGTAACCCACTTGGATGGCAAGGGCTGGCCTGGGGGAATTTGGGGTTGGGAATTTTGGAGGTGTATTTGTGCTGTGGAGACTGTTGGGACACGTCTCCCACTCAGGCAGCCTTGGCAGCCCTCCAGCCACTCATGGAGTCCCACTGCCACCCGGGGGAGGGTGTCATGGACCTGCATGACCCCCCCTCACTGCTGCAGGGTCAGGCTGCTCTGTAATACCTCCATGTCCCACCCCCAGTTATTCCTGGCTCTTCTCCTGAAGCTGGACTGAGGTCCTGGATTCATTCCCCAGCTGGGGAGAGGGCAGTGCAGACCCCACGGCCAGAGCCCAATGCCCAGCATTGGCAGGGGAGATTTTGGCCTTGGCTCCAGCAGGCAGCGAGCAGGGGCAGTGCTGCTGTTTGCTGACAGGTTTCTGCCCTGTCCCCTTGCCATCTGTCCCCATCCCCTGCCCCCTCTGTCCCTGTGCCCTGTGTCCTCCATCCCTGGCACCATCATTCTCCTGTCTCTCTGTCCCTTCATCCCTGTCCCATTTGCCCTTCATCCCTGTCCCTCTTCTGCTCACCCTTCAACCTTGTCCCACTCGCCTCCCAACCGTGGCCCTGTCATTCTCCATCCCTGTCCTCTCACCCTTTCTTCCTGTCCCATTTGCTCTTCATCCTCATCCTCATCATCCTCCGCCTCTGGCCCACTCACTCTCCCCCAGTGTCCCCCTTGCCCTCCATCTCTGTCCCCTCTGCTCTCCATCCTCATCCTCCTGTCCCTCACAGCCCCCAGCATGCCATGGGAAAAGGCTCCAGTAGCAGATTGGAGGCTCAGGGACTGCCCTTGTCACATCCCTGTGCTCTGGGGATCTGCCTGCCTGGGAGCACTGGGGGACCCAAATCCTCTGGATTTGGGGGACTCCCTGTGACTGGAGTGCTGGGCAGTGGGAATGCTGGGGAGCCCGGAGGTTTGCTGGGGGACACTGGGCTGAAGCCGCAGCTTTGCTGCTGTCACTGTCAGCAAGTCCCAACTTGGCTTTGGGCCTCAGTTTCCCTTCTCTTTGAGGATTCCAGACCTCAGAAAAGGTGACTTGCCCACACCTAAGTTTTCCAAACACGCTGAGAAGTGAAATGTTGCTGCATTTGGGGACCTTCAGTGGGTGGCAAACTCCAGGTGCTACTGCCACAGGCCCTGCCTTGGCAAAGGGGACATCAACACCCCGTGGTTCATGGTGGCAGCAGGGGGTTGTGTCAGGTCCTTAAAAATAGCCAAAAAGGGGCAAAGAAAACTCTCTTGGTGAAGCCCACGTGGGTGAGATGGTGCTGTATGCTGGGGAGTGTCACCTGGAGTGGTGCTGGTGGGATGCTGTCCCTTCTCCTATGCCACTGGTGCCACCCGCATCCCGTGTGCCTGGCACGAGGCTCCTCTGCTCCTTTTTTGGGGGAGCTGAGAGGCTGAACTGTGGAAGGAGGCAGGTGGGGAACACATTAAGAGGGCCAGCAGAGGAGCTGAAAGGGTGCCCAGGAGGATGGGACCATGCTCCCCCATCACTGCCACCCGGGAGGGAGATTTTTTGGGAAGCCGGAGCATCATCGCAGCACCCGCGGTTGCAAATCCCAGTGGCTAAATCTGCGAGAGGCGCATAATTAACGAGACGTGGATCAAATACAAACAGCGCATCCGCGCCGCTCGCCCCCCCCCGCCCCATCGCAGATTTTTTTGTTTCATTTCGAGGCGGGAGCGGGGTGGGAAGAGATTTCGCATTCCTGTGAAAAAAAAAAAAAATCAACGGCAACACAAACCCAGTTTCATTTTTGTCAGGGTTTCTGCTTTTGAGAGGGTTTGGGTATTTTGCTGGCAACCGAAAAGGCTGCGGGAATTGGGGGTGGTGGGTTTTTTTTGGGCTGTTTGTCCCTGGAAAGCTGCTCTCGGCTGAGGAGTGGGGATTTAAGGATTTTTTTTTTTTTTTAAACTTCCAGTATTTCAGTGTCCACCACTTCTCTGGGAAACCAGGTGCAATCAATGCCTGACCACCGTTTCAGTGAATAAATTTTTTCTCATATCCAATCTCAACCTTCTCTGGCACAGCTTGAGGCAACCTCGGGATTTGTCCCCTCCCTCCGGCTGACTTATCGGACCATCGATTATTTGCTGTTTATTCAGGGGGATTTCAGCGATGTCCCGCTGTGGGACCGTGAGGTCCCTCCCGGTGGAGGAAGCAAGCGCGGGGCTCCGGGATTCTGGGATTGGGGCGATCCTTTCTGTGCGCCCGGGCGTGCTGCTGGGATGGGGGAACTCTGCACCCCTCAGTCCCCCCCGCTGCACCTCGGCTACCTGGGGGTGGCTCTTTCTTCTGGGACCTGCTGGCAGCTGCACCCCACGGGGGGGCAGAGAGATGGGAACACTCTGTGGACACCCCATGGAGGGGAGAACAGAGGGACTGGCACCCCACAGGGGGTGCAGAGGGATGGGGTACCTGCAGGGGGACACCCCACACTGGGGACAAGGGATGGAGCACATGCAGGGGAGCATCCCATGGGGGGAATGGACAGAGGGATGTGCACCCCATAGAGGGACAGGCCGGTGAGGAACATTCTGGGGTATGAGGATGCATGTGAGGGTGTCGCCCCTCGGGGAGCAGGGGGGCGGAGGAGGCACAGTTGGGTGACACCCCAGAGAGAGGATGGTGACGTCTCATTGGGGGTCGGTGGGGATTAGGGGGGGCACAGTAAGGTGGATGGGACATGGTGGGGGGACATCATGGTGACACCCATGGGTGCGGCTAGGACACGGGGGGCACCGGGGGGGGGAAACCGGGGG
>NW_008236626.1:3212661-3212983 GCF_000691975.1 Corvus brachyrhynchos
GAGGGCGACGCACCACAGCAACACCCGTGTCGGGTGTACAGCCCACGGGCGGCACAGCACAGTGACACCCATGAAGGCATCTGGGACACGAGGGGACACAGCGCGGTGACAACCGTGGGGGTGGCTGGGGCACCATGGAGAGGGGTGGGCACACCACGGCGACACCCGTGACGGGGGGGTAGGTAAGACACGGGGGTCACAGCGGGATAAATCCCGTGGGGGGTGGCTGGGACACGAGGGTCACACTCTGTCGCCACCCGCGGGGTCGGCTGGCCCACGGCGCAGCGGGGTGACACCCGTGGGGGCGGCTGGGACACTGGCG
>NW_008236626.1:3214319-3214596 GCF_000691975.1 Corvus brachyrhynchos
GGGAGGGTACACGTACCCCACGCACCCCGACACCCATCGAGCCACCGCGATCGCGCCGTGGAACATCCCTCGTTCGCACCGGCGTGGGTGCCACCAGCCCCAGAACCACCGTGGGGGCTGTGGATTGTACCCGAATTTGGGAATTACGGCCTCAAACTCCGCCGAACCGCGGCCCCATGCGCCCCACGGAGGTGTGGGGTATTGGTTTTTGGTTTGGTTTTTTTTCCCTTTTATTTTAATTTTATTATTCCTATTTTTTTTTTTCCACCGCATCCCG
>NW_008236626.1:3215885-3222085 GCF_000691975.1 Corvus brachyrhynchos
CATCTGCCCGCACCTCCCCGCGCTCCTGCCCGTGCCTCCTGCCCGTGTCACGAGGTGGGTGGGCAGAGGAGAGGAGCTCTGGGTGCTGCACCTCAAAATCCAGCCTGTCCCTCCTCTTTCTCCTCTGTGGCAGAGGTGGATGTCAGGGGAGACGCTGTGGAGGTGTGGGGAGCGTTTTGGGGATCCCCCACCCTGGCGGTCCCTCACCCACCGGCATCCCCTGGTGTCACCAGGGCTGTGCCAGGCAGGTGGCAGCAGTGCAGGTGCTGCTTGTCTGCGACCTGGGGATGCTGCAGGGTTTGGGGGTGACATCCTCTCCCCAAAACTGTCCCCTCTGACAAATCTCCTGTGTGGGGCACTGGAGGGAGGGCAGGGTGCTTGGCCCTCACAGCCAGCACCTGGCACCTCCTGGTGTGTCCATGCAAGGCTTGGCCGAGGCTGGATCCGGCCCCAGCTGGTCCTGGACCCTCCACCTCCCCCAGCAGGGACATTCCCCGGGGTGGCCACAGCGGGTGGCACCGTTCCCCTGCCTCCCTGTTTTGTTTTCCCAAATCCCGGCTGTAGGAACAACCTCTTGATTAAGTGTATTAATAGTTAAACTTTCAGCTCATAGCTTAAACTCACCAGACCACGAAAAGCTCCCTCCTTTACTCATGCTCTGGTGCTCAACTAAAATATTACACTCAAAAGGCTTGTTTTTTTTTTTTTTCTCCTTTTCCCTTCCTTTTCCCCTGACTCGACTTTGACTCCTGGGAGCATGGGGGGTCTTGTGGGACTCCCAGTTGTCACTGCTGCCCGTTGCAGCCACCTCTCTGCACAGAGCCCAGGCATGGAGCCAGGGGGGGCCAGGTGTCCCCAAAGTGATTGGTGCTCTTGAAACTCATCCAGGCTGGGGAGGAGGATGGGAGCCACTATCCCAGGAAAAGGCTGGCCCTCCACCCAGCTGGGGACATGAGAATGGATGGGCTGTGGTGGCTCGGGAAAGGATGGAGATGCTGGCAGTAGCTGGTGTGTGGCAATAGCTGTTTTCCTGCCAGGCAGGTGATGGGGAAGGAGGAAGGTGGGAGGTTCAACCATGCCAAGTGCAAGGTCTTGCACCTGTGTGGGGACAGCCAGGGGGTGGATGGGCTGGGAGCAGCCCTGCGGAAAATGTCTGGGGGTGCTGGTGGGTGACAGATGGGACGTCAGCCGGCACTGTGTGCTCAGAGCCCAGAAAGCCGAGTGTATCCTGGGCTGCACCACGGGCAGCAGGGTGAGGAGGGGGTGCTCCCTCTGTTCTGCTTTGTGTGACACCCCCCTGGGGCACCACATCCAGCTCTGGGGTCTCCAGCCCAGACAGATGTGGGGCCTGTTGGAGCAGGTCCAGAGGATGCCACGGAGATGGTGCAAGGGCTGGAACCCCTCTGCTCTGGACACAGGCTGGGGATGTTCAGCCTGGAGCAGAGAATGCTCCAGGGAGACTACAGCTCCTTCCAGTGCCTAAAGGGGTTTCAAGAGAGCTGGAGAGGGACTTTGGACAAGAGCCTGGAGTGACAGGACAAGGGGTGAGTGTTTTAAACCGTAACAGGTCAGGGTTAACTTGTACATAGGAAAGAAATGTTTTACACTGAGGGTGGGGAGGCCCTGGCACAGGGTGCCCAGAGAAGCTGTGACTGCCCCATCCCTGGAAGTGTCCAAGGGCAGGTTGGACAGGGCTTGGAGCAACCTGAGACAGTGGAAGATGTCCCTGCCCTTGGTAGGGGGTGGAATGAGGTGGGCTTTAAGGTCGCTTCCAACCCAAACCAGTCTGGGATTTGGTGCAGGGAGCAGGGGTGTAGGAGGGGCATGAGGGAAGAGGCAGGTGGGCAAAGGGGTGGCCGGAGGAGGAACCACCTCCAGATGTGGCCAGTGAGAAATGCCAGGCCAGAGTGGAGGAAATGTGAGTTTGCTGCTGCTCAGCAGTGGCTCTGCTGTGGGGATCAGCTCTGCAGCTGCCTTTGCCTTCAGCAGAGGGACATGTCCTGGTGGGGAGGCTGTGGCTCCCTGTCCTGGGGGGCCTGTTGGGGGAGCATCAGTGCATGTGAGTGAGGAGCAGCCTGCATCCCTATCCATGTCCCGTGGCCTTTGGGACCTGGAGTGACAGGACAAGGGGTGAGTGTTTTAAACCGTAACAGGTCAGGGTTAACTTGTACATAGGAAAGAAATGTTTTACACTGAGGGTGGGGAGGCCCTGGCACAGGGTGCCCAGAGAAGCTGTGACTGCCCCATCCCTGGAAGTGTCCAAGGGCAGGTTGGACAGGGCTTGGAGCAACCTGAGACAGTGGAAGATGTCCCTGCCCTTGGTAGGGGGTGGAATGAGGTGGGCTTTAAGGTCGCTTCCAACCCAAACCAGTCTGGGATTTGGTGCAGGGAGCAGGGGTGTAGGAGGGGCATGAGGGAAGAGGCAGGTGGGCAAAGGGGTGGCCGGAGGAGGAACCACCTCCAGATGTGGCCAGTGAGAAATGCCAGGCCAGAGTGGAGGAAATGTGAGTTTGCTGCTGCTCAGCAGTGGCTCTGCTGTGGGGATCAGCTCTGCAGCTGCCTTTGCCTTCAGCAGAGGGACATGTCCTGGTGGGGAGGCTGTGGCTCCCTGTCCTGGGGGGCCTGTTGGGGGAGCATCAGTGCATGTGAGTGAGGAGCAGCCTGCATCCCTATCCATGTCCTGTGGCCTTTGGGACACCCATGGGGCTGGAACCCCAGGAGAGCTCCAGGGACAGCAGGCAGCAGAACGGTGTGACCCCAGTGAGTGGCTGAGGGCGACCTGTGGGTCCCTTTGCCTTTGGGAAAGTCCAAAGGGCACGTTTACCCTGGCCACGGGCCCTTGGGTGCCTGATATATACAGTTGAAAAGCTTTGGGGTCTGTCAACAGCTCAATGCTGGTGGTGTGCCTGCCCTATAGTCTCTCCTTTTGGGGTGCTGAGGGGTGCATCCCTTATATCTTTAGAGTGATTTCATCCCTGCTTGTCTTTTCCCATGGCTTGCAAGCAGGTGGAGTGTGTTGATGGTCCGAGATGACAGCCTGTGCTGCACATGGGTGGCAGCCTGTGATTATGTGGATAAAAGGATTTTTGAGGTCAGGTTTTCCAGTGGCTGCCTTGGTGTCCCTGGTTTCCACCATCCATGGTTATGGCATGGAAACGAGACTGGAATCAAGGCTCCCAGGCTGTGGGATCACCTTGGGATGTGTGGGTCTGGCTCGATGTCCTTGTCCTGGAACAGTGTCATTTGTATCAAAGCATTTTCCATCGCCTGAGCTGGGGCATCCTTTGTGCTGGGAGGATGAGGATGTATCACCTCCCCACAGTGATGCTGACAGTGTGGTGGCCCGGGCACGGGAGGATGCGTGACCCTGGAAGTGGTGGCAAAGAATGAAAAAAGAAAAGCTGTTCTCTGATTTTCCAAGCAGGATGTGCTTTTCCATCTCCACCCTCCCAGCTCAGAGAGGTGGGAGCTGGAAAAGGGCTCGGGTTACTGGCCCTGCCCTGTGACAGCCCTGGGATATATTCGGTGGGTGAAGGGTGGGACCTGCCCACGGGGTGAGATGTACCCTGTCATTTCTGGGTCACTTCTGAGATGGGCTTCGTCCCCAGGGGCTGATTGTCACCTGGGTGGTGGCAGGGCTGGCAACAGGGCTGGCAGTCCTGGCCTTGTGAGTGACTCCAGTGGGTTCTGGTGGCTGCTGCCACCCATGAAACCCGCAGCTGGCCCTGGCATGTGCTGAGCTCCCTGAGGATGGCCCCTGCTGGAATGAGGATTGGGTTTGTGCTCAGGTGTGATGAGATTGGGCACGTTCCCCTCTGGCCTCCTCTGGTGCTGCTGTCCCTGGTCATTCTTGGTTTGTGGGTGCCTGACTGTCGTTGATGGATGTTTCGGTTTTGCCTTTGCAAACCTGCCTTGAGTCCATGCCTCTGAAGGGATATCTGGGCAATATCTGTCTCCCACAGTCTTCCTTGTGGAGTCATTGTCTATGCCCAACCAAACAATGCAGCTCCATCCACTCAGCCCCCGGGTTGTCTCTTGGTGTCCCCAAGGGTCTTGATGTCATTGGTTCTCACTTCTTCTTGCCCTTGTGGGCTTTGTGCCTCTTTCTCTCCCTCAGAGATGGGATTTTGGGGTCCAGACCCAAGCTGAGTCTCTCATTTGAACATCCTGAAGGCTGAGACATTCTCACTTGAACATCTCAACCCTGAAGGGTCCCAAGTGTTTGCAGATCCAGGTGCTCTCACCCTGTAAGAGCTCTTACTCCTCTGCACCCACTTGCTGCTCAGAGGCAGCTCCCTGCTCCCCTGCCACTCCTGGATCTGGAGCAGGGCCAGCGAGGACCATTCATGCCCAAGGAGTGATGCCTTGGGAAGGGCAAGCGAGCTGTGCCCACAGATGATGCTTGGAGGCTCTGTGGGATCTTGCTCCGTCTATAGGCTACTAGAACAGTTTGGGCAGGCAGGAACCTTAAAGATCATCCAGTTACAACCCCTGCTATGGGCAGGGACATCTTCCACTATCCCAGGGTGCTCCAAGCCCTGTCCAACCTGGCCTTGGACACTGCCAGGGATGGGGCAGCCACAGCTTCTCTGGGCACCCTGCACCAGGGCCTCCCCACCCTCACAGGGAAGAATTTCTTCCTAATATCCTAATATCCAACTTTCCTCTTTCAGTTTAAAACCCTCACCCCTTGTCCTATCATGACAGACCCTGGTGAAAAGTCTCTCTCTGACTTTCCCGTAAGCCCCTGTAAAATGTTGGAATGTTTTTCAGCAGGGCCAGGCCTTGCCTGGGCCATGGGGAGGTGGCAGTGGCTGGTGGCCAGGCCATGGCAGCGTGTTGGGTTATCCTTCCCCACCTTTCCCTTGTGCCTGTGCTGGGATCACAGCAGGGAGGCAGATCCCAGCACCCATCACTCCTGGGGTGCCCTGTGCCCCGCTGCCAGCCGGGGACTTTTCCCCCAGTCCCCGCAGCGGGCTGGAGCGGCGGCCGGCCGAGGATCGCTGCCTGGGAGCGCTCCTCTTGCCCTCTGCTTTACCTTCTGCATCTCACTAATCTGATGACCGGAGGTATGCGAAGCATTTCAAATATGGCCTCGTTAGCTGGCTCCGGACAGAGCACGCAAGAGCCGTTTCTTCACACTCTTATTCCAGCCGGCTGTTGCCGTTCCCTCCTCCCACGGGCATCCCGCTGCTGTTTGCCCTGTTCTGGCTGGGATCGGCACAGCCGGCTGAGCCCATCCTGCCTGTCTGGGGAATGAATGTGTCCCGCTGGCCACAGGGTGGGTGTTGGGTTCTTGAACAATTTGGGAGCATCACCGGTGCGTGGGCAAGCGTGTGCCAAGGATTGGGGTGTCCCCTCTGCCCACAGCCTTGGCAGGTGCCCAATGTTCTCACAGTGGACCCAGTGCCCTCCAGGACCTGGAGGGGATCCCATGGCACACGTGACAGTGGTCGTGGGGAGTCTCAGGGAATCTGAAAGGCATCAGGGTGGGAGATGTGGGATGGTGGGTGCTGGCTGGACACCGAACTGTGAGTGCCAGGCTGGGCTGTCCCTCCCCACCTTTCCCTCCTGCATCTGTGGGAAGTACCCGGTGTAGGGAGTGGACTTGTAGGGGTGCAGTGTGAGTATGGGCACAGGGGAGGGGGGACCCTGGTATCCCCAGGGGATGGGTGCTGTCCAAGGGGACTGCAGCCCATCTCTGTCTGGCTCTCCAGGGTGGTCCTTGCAGGGGTGCCATGGCACCCATCTCGGGGTCCCATACCTTTGTCCCTGGGATGGCAAGCGGAGCACCCCATCCCTCTCTGTCCATCCGTGTCTGTCTGTGTGTCCCCATTCCCTCCGTGCCCTGGATTGGCACAACGTGCTGCCCGCTGGAAGGGGCTCCATTGCCGCCCGTGCTGCTGGGCTTCTGCCTGCTCCCAGTGCCAGCACTGCTGGGGACCCTCCACTCTTGATGTCCCTAGTGTCCCCTGCCTCACCACAGTGACAGCGTGAGCCTGGCACCCTCTCCCCGTTCCGCTATTTAAAGCTGGGGCTGGGGGGAGAAAAATAAACGCGGAGCATGAAGATGGTGATGGTGGCTCTGGCCGCCCTCGGGGACAGCTGGCCCCGTGTCGGCATCCCCGGGGAGGGGATGCCATGGCCTGGCACAGCCGGGCACAGGGCTGCGAGCTGGGCGCCAGGCGTTTGCGCTTTAA
>NW_008236626.1:3222231-3226848 GCF_000691975.1 Corvus brachyrhynchos
GGGGGCAGCCCCGGTGTGAGGGGGACGCAGCGGGAGGTTGGCGTGGAAAGGGCGGATTTGTAGGGAGCTCTGTCTCCCTTATCTGCAGGGACCCTGTCTCGCCATCTGCAGGGATCTCTGTTGCTCCTGTCCCCTACTTCTGCAGGGACCTCTGTCCTCTCCGTCCCTCTGCTGTCTGCGAGACCCTTGTGCCCTCCTCCTTTCTGCAAGGATCTCTGACCTCTCCTCCTGCAGGGACCCCTCTCCTCTGTCCCCCTGAATCTGCCAGGGCCCCTGTCCCCTCCTTCTGTCACCCTTGCCCCCTGTCCCCTTCCACAGAGCCCCCTGTTACCTCATCAATAGGGACCCCTGTCTCCACTTCTTTAGGGACTCCTGTGCCCCCATCTTCGAAGCGCCCTCCTTTCTGCAAGGATCTCTGACCTCTCCTCCTGCAGGGACCCCTCTCCTCTGTCCCCCTGAATCTGCCAGGGCCCCTGTCCCCTCCTTCTGTCACCCTTGCCCCCTGTCCCCTTCCACAGAGCCCCCTGTTACCTCATCAATAGGGACCCCTGTCTCCACTTCTTTAGGGACTCCTGTGCCCCCATCTTCGAAGCCCCATGTTCCCTCCCACTTTCAGGCTTCCCTGTCCCCCTGTTCTGCTGAGAACCCTGTCCCTTCATCTTCAAAGCTCTGTGTCCCTTCATCGTCAGGGACTCCTGTCCCCCCATATGCAGATCCCCTGTTGCCCTTCTCTGTAGAGCCTCCCACGCACAAAGCCCCCTGCTCCCCCTGCCCCCCTTCTGCAGAGCCCTGTGTCCCCCCGTCCACAGGGATGCCAGCACCCCCACATCCACGGGAACTCTTGTCCCCACATCTGCAGCCCCCTAATCCTCTCATCTGCAGGTCCGGGGTGATTCCCAGTCCTGCCCCACCAGGGATGACCTGGAGGTTGTTCAGGGGCAGCTGGTGCCATCTGAGTCCCCGGGAGAGGGGGTGACCTTTCATCTCTACACACGGGGAAACTGAGGCAGGGAATGGCACTGAATCCTCTCTATGAAGTGGTTTCTCATCCTTTCCCCGAATATTTTCCCCAAATCCGAGCCTGTCAGTGGAGCCGAGATCCCCAGGCTTTCCCCCTATCTCCCCACTGCCTTGTGATCTCCCTCCCCCCACCACATTCAGATTCCTTAAATAAAAAGAGCCTTTAAAAACATGCCTTGCCACCTCGTTGGGAAAAACTGCAGTCACCTGGAGTGCTAATCCCGAGGCACCCTGGGGCTATGGGTGCTCCCTGGACTCGCTCCCTCGAGGCTGGCAGAGGAGGGGGCCCTTTGCTTTGAGAAGGCGTTGGGGGATTAGTGGGAGGATTGGTAAATCTGACCCCAGGTAAAAATTAAAACCCCCCAAAAAAAAAAAAGGAAAATCGTTGTGTTTTTTTCCGTGCCTGATGCACCATGAAGATTAAACTGGGATGAGTCTGTGCGGCAGCCAGTTCGATTAGGGGTGAGGGACAGCAGGGACGGATGTGAGGATGGAGCAGGGATGGGGGCTGTGTCTGGGGGTCTGGAGATGCCAAAGCTGGGGGGGAAATGGCAACCTGGGAGAATGGGGGAACTGGGGGGCCTGTGGCCATTCCCTGGGGGTCCCCAGGCTGCCCGTGGGTGGGGCTTTTGGCTGTGTCTGGGGGTCTGGAGATGCCAAAGCTGGGGGGGAAATGGCAACCTGGGAGAATGGGGGAACTGGGGGGCCTGTGGCCATTCCCTGGGGGTCCCCAGGCTGCCTGTGGTTGGTGCTTTGGGGGACAACCGTATCCATAACTACTGCCAGCCTAATCCTGGGAATAGCTGGCACTGGGCTGTGTGGGGGCAGCTTCAGGAGCTCATCCCAAAGGCCGATAACTCGATGGATAGGGCTGGAAAGCACCCTGGCAGTGGGGAATAAGTCCCCCACAGTCAGCAGCTGCCTCCATTAGAGGTTGGATGTGCTCTCATGCGAGCCAATGTCCCTGGTCTGCATCCCACAAACCATCCCACCATACAGCCACCTCCAAGGATAACCAGGGACCTCGTGCCTAATATTCCTTACCTTTGTCCAGGCCCCTCACCCTCCATGGCTCAGGGGCCAGGGATACTCCCAGCAGAGCCCCAGGAATCTTGTCTATCCCGCTCCCATGGGAAATGATGGGAAAGGGGACAAGGAGCTCCCTGCAGGATGCAGAGTGGGGGACATGTCCCTTCCCACAGCCAGGGTGTTGAGAAGGGACTGGCTTCCCTGCCGTGGTGCTCCTGTGTCCTTTTGGTGATGGAGGGGTGAAAGGAATTGGGGAAACCCCCTCAGGGCTGTCTGGCCATTCTGAAGGACCATGTGACCAGTATGTGTACTGGGAGGAAACTGGAGTGGCTGTCCTTGGGGTGGACCATGGAATGGCTGACCCCTCCACTGGGGTAAGGCTTTTTGGGGGGCTGAGCACTGGCTTGGGCGTCAAGCACTGGTTTGAGGGTTTGCTGTTTTGGGGGGTTGAGCACCAGCATGAGAGTCAAACAGCATTTTAGGAGACTGAACCAGCTTGGGGCTCAACCACAGTTTTGGGGGCCTGAACCCCAATTTGGGGTCTGGGCAGCAGCTCAGTGGCTGAACACTGGTTCAGGGGGCTAAGTACTGTCTTGAGGGTCAGGCACTGTTTTGGGGGGCTGAGCACCCTCTCGGGGGTGAAGCAACTGTCTGGTGTGTTCAGCACCCACTCGGGTTCAGCGCTGGCTTGGGGGGATGAGCACTGGCCTGGGAGCTGAGCACTGTTTTGGGAAGCTGAGAGCCAGTTTGGCCACCAAGCACCAGTTTGGGTGGCCGAGCACTATTTCAGGGGGCTGAGTACCGGCTCAGAGTTTGAGCAGTGGTTTGGGGGTGGTTTAAGCACCGTTCTGGGGCTGAGCCCCAGTTTGAGGGGCTGGATCCTTCCTGGGAGGGCTGGGGGGGCACCTCACTGAGGGTGTGCTCCTGTCTCACGTCCCATACTGGGGTCTGGCAGTGCCAGGGCAGGGGGTTCTTCCTGCTCTGTCTTTGCTCCCTGTCCTCAGCACGGAGTGGCCTCTGGATAGGAAGTATCAGGAAAAGCTGGCTCTAGGTCCCCGTGCTGCACCAAGGGTGTGGGCCCATCCCAGCCCTTCCCTGCCTCAGTTTCCCTCCTGCAGTGGAAGCAGAGCATCCCCCTTCCTCTGCAGGGCTCTCCCTGCAGCCTCCTGCCCACAGTGTTCCAGCTGCTCTCCCACTGGGCTGCCATGGGCATCCCTGCCCAGACAGGTAGGGATGGGAAGGGTCATCTCATCCCCGCGTCCAGGGGCTGGGTGCTGGTACCCTGGGCAATGCTGGGGTACCAGGAGCATCCCTGAGTGTTCCTCTGGGAACTCAGGTGTGGTGGGTGTCCTGGCAAACCCTCACCCAGCCAACTCTGTACTGGAGCCTCAGCCTGCTCTCCCAAAGGTCCTGGCAAACAGAAACTGAATCTTGCCTGGGGGAGGGTGGCCCTCAGACTGGTGCCAGTGTGTGTGAGGAAGGGTGTGTGTGGGTGCAGGGGTGCCATCCCCTGCCAGCTGAGCTGCTGCCATCGGAGTGGGGAGAAACACGGTCCCCTTTCCAAGGGTCTGCAGCTCTGGGGAGCTGAACAGGAGCCCAAGATATCTCCATCCATGGGGCAAGGAGGGCATATGCCCACTCTGTGCTTTGCAGGTCACCTTGAACCCTGCTGGCCCTGGCTGGCCTGGGGACCCATCTGACACCCTGCCCATGCCTGGGCCAGCAGCAGCTGCACCATCCCCTCTGCTCCAGGTGAGGCCAGAGGATGGGACAGGGCTTTTTCCTGGATTCAGGGCTGTGCTGTGTTCCAGGGCTTGTTCCTTGTGCCAGCACTTCCTCTGGAAGCACCTTTGGGCTCCTTTCTTCCAGGGGTGTGCAGCCCTCCCCCTCCTTGGATGCTCCTCTCCTCCCGATGGGTGGGGGACAGATCCAGATCAGGAGGAAGATGTCTGTGGCTCCATGCCCAGGGTCTGCATCACCCCAATAGGGTCATGCCAGTGCCGTGGCCCCCCCAGCCTTCCCAGGATGTGTTGATACTGGGAGCTGGTTGGGGTGTGACGATGGCAGAAGGTCTCCTCATAGGAGAGGGACACCCCTGGGGACACTGGTCTCTCCCAGGTCCCATCCTGGGGGACAAAATCATGCTCCTCCATCCCCTGGCTGGCTTTGCCCTGGGATGCTATTCTTGGTTGCACCCCCAGCTGCTTCCCAAAGCTCTCCTGGGGGATGACCATGGGGTGAGGGGTGAAGGGTCTCCCTGTGTCCATCCCAGATCTGCCCAGGAACCCCATCCCAGAGCTGGAGTCAGTGCCCTGTAGTGGGGAGTAACTCCTGAGTCCCTCGGGAGCAGATGCACCACACCCAGCCTTGCTGCCCCTGAGCACCCGCCATCATTTATTGGGTGGAAATGCAGAGGAACTTGGAAATTCAGGGCTGGAGAAAGGCCTGGGGGTGCTGGGGGCTGGGAAGGGACACAGTGCCCTAGGCCAGGATGACGTATCCTGGGTGATGCCGGGATGCTGAGAGCATCCCTCTGAGTATTTTCCCGGGAATGCGGCCATAGGTGTG
>NW_008236626.1:3227487-3227941 GCF_000691975.1 Corvus brachyrhynchos
GCTGCGCCTCTCCCCGGGGCACCCGGAGCAAGGTCAGCTGCCGAGTGTGGTTCTATCGCACTTTCCAGGCAGCATGGGATGCTGGAGCAGAGGCTGCCCGGTGTTTTCCCCTGACCGCTGTTTTTTTTGGGAGCGATCCCCACTACCTCGCTCCGTGGGGCTTGGTCTGCGCCCACCCATGTCTCTATTCACAATGATTTTGGAGGAAGGCGTCGAGAGCTCGGGGCAGACGGTGGCTCCGGAGCAGCACGGGTTGCAGAGCGGGTCGCAGCCTTGGGATTGTCAGGAGTTGCTGCTTTTTGCATATCTAAATGTGCCCTTTCAGCCGGCGCTCTCGGTCGAAACTGCCATCTTTTGCCTCATTGTCAGCCTCGCCGAGGTTACGCATCGTTTGCTGACTCACAGCCTCCTCCTCTAATTACTCGTTCAACTCCCTCCCTGGAGCCACCCGGCC
>NW_008236626.1:3228423-3234889 GCF_000691975.1 Corvus brachyrhynchos
TGAGCGGCGCGCTAAAGCCGTAAGCTGAGCCTCTTTGATCCCCGTCCGATATGATCAGCCGCCGGCAAGCTCTGAGCCGGGCCCAGCGTGAATTCCAGCGTCGCGGAGATTCGAACAGACGCCACAATTACCGACGGGATCGGGCTGATCCCGCTCTTGGCCTGCTGCTCCACACTGGCTCAGGTCCTGTCTGCCAGGAACAGGGAAAGCACCAGCTCTGACCTTTCTAATATAATTATTATTTTTGTTATCACCATCATCATCATCATCAACACCAAGCTATGCCCCATCCCAGGCTTGCCATCACTGTCATGCCAGTGCGAAGAGCCTGCTTTCCCCTCCAGCATCTCCCTTCTCAGATCCTTACACCTTCCAAGGAGAGGGGACCCAAACTCACCCATCCCATCAAGCCAGATGGATGCAGGGGCTCAATTTAGTTTTAATTAACTCCATTTTTTATCTCCCCCTGGTTTTGATCGGTAATATCGAGGCAGAAACAACATCCCTGCAAATCCATCTTGCTAAGGGAGGTGAAACCAAGCCGGGTAATCCGGTGGTAAGGACAGCGCTCCGACGGGTAATGCAGTCTCGCTTGCCTTGGAAGAGGAGATATTTTATATATTTATATATCAAGGAAAAAAAGAGCCGTGTGTGTGTTTGCACAGGCTTCTGCCTGTCACAGAATGGTCCAACCACGCATCTTATCTCGTAAAGCCATATTTTGGCCCTTTTTTCCCCCCCCAAGGAAGTGAATTTTAAGCGCCAGGAGACAGTGATGGTTTCTTTGGAGCTGTTAGGATCTGCCATGTACAATAAATCTGTCTTAGTTTGTGGATTATTGGCCCAATAGACCGTAACAGCTCTGTCAGCCTCTCCTGGCGCGCTGTGTCCGGCAAGCTCAGCCTTTGGTGGGTTTTCTTGGTTTTTTTATTATTTTTCAGCAGTAATGTGCTAAGGATTTTTCTGGGCCATGTGCGTGTACAGCAGCTGATAGGGAATTCACAGGAGCTCGGTAACGTTCTTAGGTTTTGGGTTTTTTTTTTTTTTTTTGCTTTTTTAAAATACTTCCCCTCTGGAAAAACCCAAAGGCACAAAGTCCAAACCCCCAAAACAGGATGAAGAGCAGGGCAGAGCCTTCCCTGCCAGAGTGCATCCAGCCAGGGCTGCCTCCCCAAAACTTGTGCTGGTTGAGAATGGGGTTTTACTGAATAGGGTTTTACTGCTTTCCAGTAGGATTTTCCCTGGATGGCCCCGCTCCTGCTGGCCGTTGTTTCCAGTCCACTGTGCTTGATCCAAGCCCGGAAAAACAGGATTTCCCAGGGATGGCGTGGGATGGTGTGCTGGCCCCTCCAGCCTTACTGGGCTGAGTAGTACATGCTCCTCTCACCCTCAGCCTGAATTTGAGGGGGTCTGAACTCCCAGAGTGGGGGGGATCTGCAGCTGCTCCTGCCCCAGTGACAGGCCCCCCCTGCTCCTGCTGCTCAGCGTGGCCCTGGGTGATGATGTGGGGTGAGATGTGGGGTGCGGGGTAGGGTGAGATGTGGGGGTGCACAGTGATGATGGGGTGAGCACCGAAGGAGGGACCAGAGTGGGGTGCAGCTGTGGGGCACAGGTTGCAGGTGCAGGCAGGGAGGTGTGGGTGCCAGGCTGGTGGCATGGCCTGGGGGGATTGGATATGCTGTAGGGTTGGGGGACACACACGTCCACCTTTGTCCTCGAGGCGAACAGGAGGAGGCGTGTAGGATTTGGGATGGGGAGAGAGCAGGCTGAGCACTTGGCGCCGTCTGGGACGGGGCTGGCGGGCGGCCCCCGCTGTGCCAGGGACGGCGGGCGGGGCCGCGGGGGGCTGCCAGCCGGGGATGCCTGTAAGTCCCCCTGGGCGCTGTGCTGGGGGAGCTGCTCTGGTCCCAGCAGCTCCATAAGCCCATTAAGAGCTCAGGGAGCCTTACACCTCGGGGGGCTGCAGCAGGGACTTGCACTGCTTCAGCTTAAACCCCTTGAGCTGAAGCGGGAGTGCTGCTGCGGGGACGCGAGGATGCCCGTGGCCATCGTCTGGAGACACCCATCCTGAATCCCCAGCGTGGGTGCCGGCGGCTTCCCTTGGGATACGGAGGGCTGCAGCCCTGGCACTAGGATTTGGCTTTGTTGCATTGTTCAAATGCATCATCAGGGTGAAAAAGTACATTTTTTGTCTGAAAAATCCTCAGAGGAGGATGTTCCCCCTCCGGGTGCTGTCGTTCAGCATCATGGTGTGCAGGAGAAAAGTACAGGTAGGTCCATCTGGGATGAGGATGGGGAAGCCACACTGGTTGAGGGGAACCTGGTCAGGAATTGCTTGGGAATTTTTCTACCCTTAACCTAGATGTACCGTATGTCAAAAGTGCCAGGAGCTATGATAGTAGGAAACCCCCTTCCCCCCCTCAGAGAGGTCTTTGTGAAGCTCATGGGATGAAAACAGCTTTGTCAGAACACTGAGGGAGATGTTGTGGACAGTCCCTAAAATTCCAGTGGCTCATTCCAGACCCAAGGATGGGTTTCTTTTTGTTGAATCCACTACCTACAAGTCCATACCCACTGGTGCTCCAGCTTGTTGAGGGATGGATCCTGTGGGCACTCCCTGACCCAGCTCATCCCACAGCCCCTGCTCATCCCCCAGCCTTGCTCGGGCTTATCCTCCATGGATCATGCCACTGAGGGCAAGGTGTAGGACCCTCTGGCATGGGGAAGAGGGAGGAGGGATGGGACGGAGGAGGCTGGGGAAGCAGCAAGTGGAGGAGGATGTCCGTCATGGAAGCTGAGAGCAGGCAGTGGGAACCCATTGGGTTGGGAGCTCTGTGCTCTGGAACTTCCCTCCCCTGCCTGGAGCTTGCCAGGCCTGTGGGAAGACCCATCCAGAAATGGGGATATGGATATTGGCTTTCAGAAGAGATGAAAACCCTGATAGGGTCAAACCCTTCCCTGGTGAGGGAGGATGGTTCTCTTGCAAGGGGGGTCACCAATCTGGCAGGCAGGTCCTGAGGGCAGGCTGGGACTCCTGAACCCACCCCGGGCTTGCTGGAGAATGGATGGGCCACCACATGTCAGGCATCAACTACATCCAACTTGCTCCTTGTCATTCCAGCTTGCCACCTGGGAAGTGAGGGAAGGAAGCATTGACATCTAGCTCCAGTTTGAGTGCAGCCCCTCAGAGCCTGGGGCCAGGAAGGAGCAGTGAGCCCAGACAGATGCTCACACCCTGCTATCAGTCCCCTCAGAGCACATCTCCAGTGCGATAAGTTCTTTCCAGCTCCCACCAAGCAGTGTTTCCTTCATGCTTCAGCTTCCCCAGGCTCAGTCTTGTGGCCCTTCCCTATCTTCCTCAGTGTTGTGACAGCTTGTACATGGGTTTTTCCGTGGTTGCTCTCCTTACAATCATAGAGTGAACCTCTCTGTTTCTTACTGTGAGTCCTGCAGCTCTTTCAGCTGAGGGTCCCTCCCATCCTGACCCATGCTGTGGCTGGTGGTGGTGATGGTGAGCCCTTCCTCCTTCCCAGGACTTCAGCTCTGCTTTCCAGCTGTCCTGGGGTTGGTTCTTTAAGATCTGCCAGCTTCCCCCACCTCACTTGTGCTTTTTAAAAATTGCCATAGAATCAGAAAATACTTTGAGTTGGAAAAGACTAATTAAAGACTATCTTTTTCCACCCCTTGCCATGGGTAGGGACACCTTCCACCAGACCAGGATGCTCCAAGCCCTGTCCAACCTGGCCTTGAACACTTCCAGGGATGGGGCAGCCACAGCTTCTCTGGACACCCTGTGCCACCCTCACAGAGAATTTCCCCCTCATACCTTATCTACCCCTGCCCTCTGTCAGTTTAAAACCCTCGTGCCATGTCCTGTTACAGCAGACCATGGTGAGAAGTCTCTATCCACCGTTCTTCTATGCCCCCTTCATGTACGGAAAGTCCACAGTGGGGTCTCATGGCTGTGCAGGACCCCCAGGGACAATCTGAGTGTTCCACAGCAGCCCCAGTGCTTTCTGCAGCCAGACTGGTATCCAGTCATCAAAGAAGCTGGGCCGTGGTACAACACCTCCCTGCCCTGCCACCCCATCACAGGCCCGACAGGTTTCTGGGAACAGTTTTCCAGGAACAGTTTTCCTAATAACTCCTGCCATCAGGTTGCCCAGGAGCGCTGTTTTTCTATCCTCTACTGCCATGAAAGGGAAGGAAGATGCCTTCCATTTCAGGCTGATTCTTGAAGAAGTGTTAAGAACCAAGAAAGATACCCAAGAGGAATCTCTGAAGGAGAGCTTGGCTTGGGTCAGTCCCTGTGTGCCCTCCGGCCTCAGGTGTGTTTGCTCACCCGAGAGCACGCTGTGTGTTGGGTGCAGGACACCCCAGCCGTGGTCCTTGTTGAAGGCAGACCTTGTGTCTGAGGACATTTGGTCACTGCTGATGCCAGTGTTGCAGTGTCCCCACCATCAGCCAGGACGGGGCACCCCTGGGGTTCCCTGGTCCCCAGGATGTGGTACAAACCCTCCCGGTGGCTCTGCTCTCCTGGAGGATGAGATGCTGGTTGCTCCCTGGGATCCAGCAGGTGCAGAAGGGAGGAGTATCATCTTCCTCTTGATGCCAGGATGCTCCAATTTGCCCGCTTGTTTGGGTGTTGGATTAATGTGGTTTCCTTGACTGCCCTTGCCCTTGAGTGTGCGGATGGCTTGGGAGATCTGGGTCTAGTGATATGACCATCCAACGTGGAAAAGCCCAAGGAGGGGGAAAAGACAGTGAGGGGTGCAGGTGACCCGAGGACCAGTGAAACCAGCGCCTGAGGTGTGCCCTAGGGCGAACCAAAATGGTGGAGGCACCTGCCAAGCATCCCGGTCCTGGAGGTGTTGGCAGCAAGTGTCCCCATCCTCTGGCTCCCAATGGCCTGGGCAGCACCCTCCCCTCTGCCAGGGCTCCAGCACTGTCCTCTTGCTCAGCACCTTCTGGCCTGCTCGCCGGTGCTGCCTGGAGTTGTCCTGGGCTCTCTGGTTCCGTCCCCAGTGCCTCCAGCAGGACCTGGCTTGCAGCAGGGCTCGGCCACCGGTGATGTCTCAGGGAGTGGGAAGCTTGCAGGGTGCACAGGAGCGAGCTCAGGCAAGTGTTTGTGTCTGAGCTAGAGAGCACCAGGGTTTGCTCTGTGTTTTTCTGGATCTAAAAGGAAAAAAAAAGGGATTGCTCTTTCCCAGTTCCTGCATTTCCTGAGAGCAGCCTAGCTCCTAGCTTATCTTCAGACAGCCTCAGGGGTATTCCCTTGGAGTTTGGGAGTTTAATCAGGCATTGCTGGGGCATGTGAACTCTGCGGCGAGTCGCCGTTCCCAGGGAGGGGAGCGCCTCTCGCAGATATTTGGGTTGGCGTGCCTGGGCTGGGGGCTGGGCTGGCTGGGAACGAGCTGCTGCTTTTCCTGGGGATGCGACCGGGAATGGCTGGGGGGGATGACCTCCCTCCCTGCCTGGGAGGATTGCAGGCAGGATGCTGCGGGCAGGGTGGGTTCCCCTGGACATCCCCGCAGCGGGGCTGCCTGGGCTTCACTGTGCTCCTTTGGACCTTTCATCCCCTCCAGCCCTGCCTCTGCCACCTGCCTCTTCCCCTTCCAAACCCATGGATTTTCCTTGTAGCATCCTAGGTGAGAACTTCTGGTCCCCACCAGCCATCCTGATTATGACCTGGTGCCCTTCTTCTGGCCCCTCTGGCCATAACCCGACCCTGCTGCTCGTTTTATTTTGGGTGATTTTGAATTGGGCAGAGAATCAGGATTCCAGTGGAAATGCCCGATGCCGGGCTCTGCTTCACCGGTGGAATCGAGGGCTTTGTTGCTGGCTCTTTTGCAGGCAGTATTTCTTTTTTTGGGGGCTGGATATATTTCTGGCAAGTAAAATGACGGATGCTCTGTTTCGTTTCCAGTGGCAGCGTTTCAGATTCCTTGCTCCAGGGCAGGAGCCGAGCGAACTCCAATTCCAGAGCAGCTCTGGTACCTTGGCAGCTTAAAGGCCACGGGGTTTGCTTGAATGACAAGCGGTGCTGAGCGTGGGGAAAACTAGGGAGAGGCAGTTTTGTGCTCATGCCTTCCATCTCTTGTAGGAGCAAGATCCCACGGAGCGGGGAGGCATCTTTGTACCGTCTTCCTGCTCTGCAGGCAACTGGGAGATGGTGGAAAGACATGGAGAAGGATGGCAAGCCCTGCCTTGGGGGGATAGTCCCTGCATCACTGCTGGGGAGATGGGGAGAAGCAAAGTCTTGGGGCATTTCTGTGTGTCTTCTCCCTAGGAACATCCTCTTGGGTGCTCTTACCCCAGCTCTGCCCGTGCCTCCCCTTGTACCTGGCTCAGAAGGATAGAATCAAAGAACCAGGGGATGGTTGGGTTGGAAGGGACCTTAAAGATCAGCCAGTCCAACCCCCTGCCATGGGCAGGGGCACCTTCCACTGCCCCCGGTTGCTCCACA
>NW_008236626.1:3235037-3240817 GCF_000691975.1 Corvus brachyrhynchos
GTGGTGCGGGTGCGCCAAAGCCACGAGGGGGGACAGGATCTGCCAGCAGGGCTGGCCGGCTGTTGGGATGCTGCAGTGCTGGGGGTGAGGTGTGAGGGATGGGTGTCCATAGCCTGGGGGGTCTGGGCAGGTTGGGGATCTGTCTTCCTGAAGCTCCCTAGCTTTTTTTGGCTCATCTGCATGGACCTGAGACACATGTGGGTCTGCAGGCAGGGTTTGTCCATCCCTCACAGAGCTCCCCTGCACTTGGTTTTGGTGTCAGAGAGAACCCTGACTGCTTCCTGCCCCCCAAAACCTGTACCCCAAAACCTCTCAAGCCTCTCTGGCCCACTGGGCTTACTGGAAGCAACTCCCCTGGGCACCAGTGGGGATGGGATGGTGCCAGCCCCATCACTGTGGTGAGTTTTGGCTGTGCTCAGCAAGGCTGTGAGGCTGGGAGGAGACCAACTCGGACTCCCTGAGGGCTGTGGGGTGCCTCACTGTCCCCTCCCAAAGCTGAGCTGGTCTTCCCCCCCACCGAGCCCTGGCCAAGCAGCCTTCCTCCCCGTTCTCCTCTTCCTCCTATTTCCCTCCTGCCAGCAAGGCCAAGCAAAACGCGGTGCTGACCAAAAATAACAACCGCCGGCAGATCCAGACAATGGATAAACCCCCGGTGAGGGCGAGGGCGACCCGAATCCTCCCAGAGGAAGACGGGATTATTCGCCGTCCTCTTAGACATCTGTCAATAGCTGCCGTCTGCGGACCCACTTTCCGACAAGGCCGGCGGCTTTCCGACAGGGCCGTCCCCTTCCTGCTGGGAAAAGTGGTTCTTCCAAAGCGGTTGCCTTCAGGAGCAGGGGTTGTGGGCACTTGGGATCTCATCACTGAGCACCATAAGGTCCCCACCACCCATTAATGGCCAAACTCAAATGCACTGAGCTGGCCCTGGCGCTCTCAAGTGGTGACAGTGACACGGGGCTGGCATGGGTGCACCGGCCCATCCCAGTGCCAGCTTTCCTGGGATCTGGAGCAGCCTCTCGGTTTGTGCTCTGCCACCATGGAGCTGCCTGGTGGGATGTGGAGGGATGAGGTTTTGAGAGAGCTGGGAGCACAAGGGGGTCTCTCCAGTCTGGAGCTGGTTTGGGAGATGGCACTGATGGATTTGGGCACTGCTGGAGGTGGCACTTGGTGGTGGCACTAATGGATTTAGGCACAATTGGAGGTGACACTTGGAGGTGGCACGTATAGATTGGAACACCACTGAAGGTGGCACTGATGGCTTTGGGGCTCTCTGCCATCCAGTATTCCCATGAGACTGTGCCCACAACTTTTCCTCTTATTTTTAATTAACTTCCCTTCACTCAGCCCATGCTGATGGGTGTCTCCATGACCTGGTTGTCAGTCAGACCCCAAGTAACTGATGCTGTAATCACCCCATCTGTTAACGGAGCGATTCACATGTCTTAGCTTGGCCTGTGTGGGTCTCCCCAGGGCAAAGCCATCCTCAGCCCCCCAGCTCTTTGGGGGTCCTGCCGGGATGCCCGTTGTTGTTGGCATCTGCCACCGGGCAGCGCCTGCCCCTGCCCACCTGTCCCCGATGCCCTGGGGTCATTCTGCCTGGCCCCCTGAACCTCACAGCCCTGAATCACCTTGGGGACCTCACTTGGTGGACAAGAACACGGGGAGCCAGCTGGACCAAAGAGCTGGAGTCCCTCCAGGAAGGTCTGGGGGAGTTTTGCAGAGGACAGGAGGGGTTCTGCTGGGCTGGGATTGATGGCGCATCTCCGGGGCGATGCCAAGCCGGTGGGAGTGGGCGAGCGGCAGAGCCGTGCCACGGCGCGTGAATGTCAGATGCTGCTTGGCTGCGAGCTGGGCTCGTGCGAGAGCAGATCTGTTCAATCCCATTTGGAGAGGGGGGAGAGGCGGGGGGGGCTCTTCCCCAGGCTCAATCTGGTAGGTTTTAGTTACAGTCGTTTTAGGATTTGGGCAGCGAATTGGTGCAGCTTTGGCACAGGGGGGGATGTATGAGCACCCAGGCTGCCAAGCCTCCCTCATCCCCCGGAATTGGGGAAGGGGGGGACCATGCAGGTGGGTGCAGCCCCCGGGCTGAGCAGCGTGGCAGTCACCCGGCTCTCTGGGCAGCAGCTGGACGAGCGGAGGAGGGGAGGAGGTGCCTGGCGTTGTCCGCAGGGCACCCGCAGCCCTGCAATGCTCGGGTGGACGCTTCAAATCGCGTTATCTCCATAACCGCCCGGCTCTGGCCGCTCCGAGTGGCAGCGGAGATAAGTGGATTTCCAGGGAGCGCCTGGTCGTCTGACATTTAAGACTCCTTAATCTGTAACCACCACCCCGCGGAGGCAGGACGCAGCCACATTTCCCAGCTGGGGCAGCCCCGGGCGCAGGTCGGTCCCTGCGGTGGTGGCTCCAGCTGTGCCAGGGCCACAGGGTGAGGTTCAAGGATGTGCACGGAGGCAGTGGTATCCCTGGGCACTTCCTTGTCCTCTCCACCATGATAACCTCCTTGGAAGTCCAGGGCACATTGGCAGCAGGCTCTGGGGTGTCGCCTGAGTCAGGCATCAGGGTGTGGCTGTGCCGACAGATTGGGAAGCCTGCAGCAGCCATGGGGTTACATGGAAAAACCCACCACCAGTGGGGGAAAAATACACCCTCGCTGGATCCCTGGCATAGGGAGCCCACCTGGGGAGGTGGCGTCACCCCCTGCCTGCTCAGCAGGATGTGGCATGGCCTCACCACGCTGTCCCTGAGGATGTGCCTGGCAGGACACATCCTGGCCCGCCCTCTGTGTGTGTCCAGAGTTGCTCCTGGGGGGCATCACCGGGGCCGAGTGGCTGTCTGCAAAGAGGAGACGGGTGAAAGGCACTCTGTGCGCCATGATGATTCGCCATCTGCTTCCAGGGCAAACTCCAGATGCTGGATTTAATCTTCCATAGCCTTTTTAATTCAGGAGTTGGCTTCTTAACATCCCCCAGTGCCACCTCGGCAGCAGAGACAAGCAGAGTGGCTGCCACGACTGGCCCTTCAAAGGATGTTCTGGAGCACGAGAGATGAACTATGTCCGTGTGAGTTGCCCATCTGGCAACCTGTCATACCTCAACCCGTCATATCTCTGGCTCTTTAACCTGCCCAGGGTGAGCCTGAGCATTCACAGCACTGTCCAAACCTCCCCCCAGGCCTGGGTGTCCTCTCTTGATATCTGGAGAAAAGGTGGTGGGTGATGGTAACTTCCATGGTACATCCAGGAGTGGATCTTCTGGCTGGACCAGTTTTTGGGAGGATGAATGCAGAGAGCAGAGCTTGGGGGCTGTTGGGTTGGCAGAGGTGATGGCTTGCAAATAACAGGCTTGTCTTTGCCTTAGGCACCTGGTTATCAGGCACCATGGATGGGTGTCCTGTAGGGATAATCAGCCTTGGGAGATCATGGATTGATTTCTCTCTTGGTTCACCTGCTGCTGGACATCTGGCTGGTGAGGCTGTGATGAGACATCACCGCCTGTTTCAGCTGACCTGTGTCACCTGGTGGAGGGAACAGCAGGTTCGACTCTGCTGTGGAAATGGGCACCTGGTACTGAGTCAGCTGTTGTGGTGCTGGGGTCAGAGCTGCTGTGAACTTTGTTCTGGTGGGGCTTGTTCTCCTGAGCCTTTGACCTGGGTTGCTGCTGGACCCTCTGGCTTGTGACAGTGCTGCAGGGCCGTGGTCCTGTTCTACCCACTGGGTGTCTCATCCCAGGATGTGTTGTTTCGGACACCAGGATGCCTCCAAGGTGTCTTGTCTCCCCACGCATCACTCCAACCACCCATGGTTCCGTGCTCCTGGCCATCTCAAGGTCCTGTCCACCATTGGCCAGGGCAGCTGAGGAGCACAGGGATCGCCTCCAGCCCCTCTTTGGAGCTGCAAGGGGAAGGTGCCTCCGGTTGCAGCCTCCCTTGACCTACATCTTTCCTGGGATGCCTTTGAGAGGGGCACATGCTGGTGGTGTCCATGGCACGGCCGAGTCCGTCCATCCGTCTGTCTGTCCATCCAACACCAGGGAGTGATGGTGGTGGGGAGGAGGTGGGGGCCATGCTGGGCGGGCGGCCACACGGCGAGGGGGAGGAAGTGGGGACAAAAACGCGGCGGAGGGGACAATTGCAGCCTTTCTCCAGGCTGAAAAGACGCCGGGGTCCCTTCCGGCCTCGTCCTCCGTCTGCTGCGAGAGGACAAAGCCACCGCCCCCAGTGCCCACCCAGCGCCCAGGGATTAGAAAAAAGGCGAATTTTGATTTTCTCCTTTTGTTTCCGGAGCCCGGGAGCAGCTCGGCTTCAGCTTTGCTGCTTTCTTCTCCCTTTACGCTGTGTCTGTGCACGGCTGACCAACCGGCGGCTTTTCTGGGACAAGGGTGATTTATTTAAAATTAAAGGAAAGCAGAAGTTCTTTCTTGAAGAGGAGACTTTTTAGGTCGGCGGGAGCTGATGGCTTTCCAGCCATGCAGCGAAAACACAGGGGAGCCAGCTTGTCATTTTTTTTAGGAGAAGCGAGGCTCCTCTCCTGCTCCCCTCTGACAGTGAATGGTGCCTGCATCTGGGGGGACTCTCAGTCCATCGGCTGGCAGGGGTTTTCTGGACCACCAGAGATGATCCTTTTGCAACCTTTATTTATTTTGGCATTGTCAGGACTATTGCAGAGCAGTCCCCTGTGTGCTGGGGTGCAGGGAGCCCTGGGGCAGAGTGAAGGGTGTGAGGGGTGGTGTGGTGCTGAGAGCTGGGGGAAGACCCAGGCAGAGGAGTATCCCATTTTTTCCCCCAGGACCATGGGAGAGCACAGTTGCCTTGACCCATCTGAGCATTCCAGGCTGCTGGGAGGCAGGTCTTTGGGGTGACCTATGGAAATCATAGAATCACAGGACAGTTTGGGTTCGAAGGGTCCTTAAAGATCATCTCATTCCACCCCCAGCCATGGGCAGGGACATGTTCCACTAGACCAGGTTACTCCAAAGCCTGGAGTAACTGGGTAACCCTCCAACCTGGCCTTGAACATTTCCAGGGATGGGGCAGCCACAGTTTCTCTGAGCAACATGTTCCACGGGTGCCATCCCTCACCCTGGGACCCCCTGGCTTTCGGACCCTGGACCTGGCAGGGGGTTGGTTGCAGGGGAGGAACAGCAAAGAGTTGGGAACTCCTGGGTGTGGGTCGGGGCCTCCCGACCTTGGTGGTGTCCCCTTGAACCCTGGCGTCCCTCCAGGCTGTTAAGCTGCCCCGTGCAAAGACCCGGGCGAGGGAGCCCATCACGTGCCCCTTAATGCCGTGGCTGGGACTAAGCACCTTCTGACAGGGACCCAGATGACGCTGCCCGGCGCCTTCCCCAAGAGATGGGGGCCGGAAAAGGGGCAGAAACGGGACGGGGGGGAGCCTCGCTGTCTTTACGCGGGTCAATCATAAAGAAGGGATTAAGATCATTAATTCCTCCCCCCGCTGCAATTAACGACGGGGCCGGGCAGCGGCTGGCGAGGAGCAGCGGTATCTGCTGTGCTGGGTGGTCCCACGGTGTCAGGGCGGGGATCCCCCCTTTAATGCGAACTAGCCAGGCACCCCCAGCAGCCCGGTCTGGGGTCCCTGGCGAGGACAGCGTGGGGACAGACCCGTCCCAGCTGGCACGGCCGCGGTGTCCGGCGCCTGCTGGCGCGGTGGCCCCGGGGGCTGGAGGGCAGCGCCGGGTGGCTGCAGATGGAGGGAGCTGGGGGAGGCAAAGCGGCGGCCGGGACAATGGCGGGATTGTGCGGTGGCGCCGCTGGCACGGCTCGGC
>NW_008236626.1:3240988-3248927 GCF_000691975.1 Corvus brachyrhynchos
CACCCGATCCGCGGGTGGGACCAGCCAAGGAGGCCGGCCGGTATGTCTGGCTGCAGGACAAGATGGGAACTGGGGGAAATGGTGACCACAGCGCGGCTTCAGCTGGTGTCCTCCCCACTTTGGCACATGGACCCCACTGTGGGGGCTGTGGGGAGACCCATGCGGGCAGGACCCAGGTCTTTGCCAGGGCGATGCAGAGCATCTCCAGCAGTCGGGGCTGGAGAGCACCCGTACCTCCCCGACAGCCCCGCGGCACGGTGGCGCCGATGGCACAGGGCGAGCGGGCAGGGTGGCAAATCCCGGGCCGGTCTGGCCGGGCGCTTGGCTCCCCGCATGGCGCGCGGCGGGCGGAAGAGGCGCAGGGCCGCAGGAAAGGCGGCCGCGGGCAGGCGTGAGATAACACCACCGGGCGCTTTATCTCACATCCTCCCGTCCGGTGCTTTTCCTGCCGCGCTCCCCGCTCCGGCCCCAGCGCCCGTTGCTGTCGGCACTAAGGTGTGACCCGTCCTAAGGTCTCCAGGGACAGGTCCCCCACTTCCCTGGCAGAGGGGACGGGTGATTCAGCCACATGGCAGCAGCTCGCCCATCCTCCCAGCACCCCGTCACCCCGTTGGGGTGCACACCACCTCACCGCCGCCCAGCATCCCCCTGACTGGCGTGGAGCGGGATGCTGGGGAAGGGCAGCCCGTCCTGCCGCCGCAGCCCTCCCTCCCCACGTGGCCTGGCGAGCTCCCGGCTGGAGCCCAAGCCCTGCATCGATCTGCGCTGCATCTTAAATCCCGCAGCAGCTGAAGCAAGCGGTTTTCAGCGCCAGGGCGGGGGGGTTTCTCCGTGGGCGAGCCGGCTCTGGCACCGGAGTGAGACACCGGGGCTGCTTCCGCAGCCGGTACCACGGTAGTTGGCACAAGGACCTTGCCCCCATCAGCATTTTAACGGCGATGCCCAGGCTCTGTCCGTGGGAAAGGGTCCTCCTGGGCTGTTGTTGTGGGGTTCCTGGGGTTGCGCTGCAGAAGGGGATCCGAAGGGTGATGGATGAGCAGGAGTCAGTATGGGGGTGCAGGGATGCCCCTTGCTTTGCTGCATCACCCCTGCACAGGAGGGAGGGTCTCAGCAGAGCTCTCCACACATGGCCACATCCCTGTCTGGGCTCTGGAGAGGAGTGTGCTGGGATAACCAGGATGGAGGGATGGGGTGGGCAAGGGGCCTCCTCCCAGTGCCACCCTCCCCCAGCTGCCGCCGGGGTGGGGACGTAGGTTCCTGCTCCACTAAGCCCTGCAGCTTTTCTCCTCTAAAGCCTGATTACTTGGCGGTGCCTGTGTGCGTGCGTGCTCGGGAGGGAGGAGGAGGAGGAATTTCACAACAACAAGTGTTTGCAGCCACACTGGGCCCAGCTGCCCCAGAGTTGCCCCAGGGACAGCAGCATAGCATCCACTCCAGGAAGGCTCTTGCTGTCACTGCTGAGCCCATGGCTCTGCTGGAGCAGCTGGGCATGTGTGCTGGGCATGCTGGGCATGGCAGGAGGTCAGCACTGGGGCTTGGAGGTGGATGCTGTGGCTCCCTGTGGGGTTGAAGGTGGACACTGCAAGCTCGTGATGAGGCTTGGAAGTGGATGCTGCAGCTCCCTGTTTGGTTTGGAGATGGACACTGCAGCCCTTGGTGGGGTTAGGAGGTGGATACCATGGCTGCCCATGGGATTTGGAAATGGATGTTGCCGCTCTTACAGGGATTTGGAGGTGAACACCATGGCTGCCCATGGGATTTGGAAGTGGATGCTGGAAGTGGCTCAGACTTGGATGCTGCAGCTCCCTATGGGATTTGGGGTGAACACTGCAGCTGTTGGTAGGGTTTGGAGAAGGATGCTGTGGATCCCTGTGGGACTTGAAGGTGGACACTGCCACTCTCCATGTGGCTTCCTTCCCCTGCCCACTGCTGGCTCAGGGACAATGGTCCAAGAGGAGAAAGAGGAGGAGGAGGAGGAGGAGGAGGAAGGGCACAGCCTAGCCTGAGCTGGGTGAGCAGCATCCTTGGGATTGTGGGAGTTGGGGTGTTGCCTCCATGGCACTTGGCCTGGGCGACAAGGGTGGGAACCAGGCACCCCTTGCATGAGCCCGGGACCATCCCGCTGGTGCCTGCCGTCCCATCCGGCATGGGGCCATACGCCGCTGGAGCGGAGCGGGAGATGAGCCCCGTGACTTCCCTGGGGCTGCTGTCCCTGAGGGAGGAGAGTTGGGCACAGAGAGTCTTTAAGCATCAGAGTGCCATTGCTACCAGGCCAGGACTTTCCCTGTGACCCCCCACTTCTGTCTGGATGGCGACCCTTTTAGAGAGCAGCGGAACGGATCTCCACTGAGGTCCGTTCCCTGGAGTTCCTTTGTTTGCGGCGCTGAGATTTTCATGGCAGGGGGAGGAAGAGCCGCTTTGAAAAGCCTGTTGGCTCTTGCCAGCACTAACTCTCTTTTCTTTTCTCCTTCCAGAGCCGCGTGGTGTGTCCCAGAGCCGCAGAGTATGTCTGTGCACTGAGAGCACCCTGAGTCCTCCGCAGCCGGCGCGGGAGGAGACGCCCCGTTGATGCGCGGTCCCGTCTGAGCGTCCCCGGTGGCTGGCGGGCCGGTGCTACCAGAACGGCTTTGGGGGGTCTTTTGCTTTGGCATTGGGGGTGGGTTTTTGGGGTTGGTCTTTTTTTGGTTTTTCGTCTTTTTTTTTTTTTTTTTTCTTAAATTTTGGGGCTGGTTTTGTTGTTGTGCTCGGGGCACCATGTCAAATTCGGGCTCCCATCAAGACACTGGGAACAAGCCAGAGACGGAAAAAAATAACCAAGATGACTCTCAACCCCCCGTCAACTCCGAGAGGAGGAACAAAAGTGGAATAATAAGTGAACCTTTGAACAAAAGTCTTAAGAAGTCCCGTCCACTCTCCCACTATTCCACCTTTGGTAGCAGCAGCTCGGTAAGCGAACATTCAGAGAAAGGCAACCCCTTAGCTAATGGCAACGATGCGACTGTGGATAAAAGTCATTCTACCTCAAAGCACAAAAACATCTCTAGTATGCTGAGCAAATTAGACCGGATGTCGGAGCTCTCCTCAGAAGGACAGACCGCCCTCCAACAGTTTGCTCAGTCGACAGAAATGCTCAAAAGAGTGGTACAGGAGCATCTTCCTCTAACGAGCGAGCACGGGACTGGTATCTCTGACATGGAGGCAGTCTCAGCTGCAGAGACAATGAACGGCCCCTCTGATTTTCCTTACCTGGGGGCTTTTCCCATCAACCCAGGCCTTTTCATTATGACCCCTGCCGGCGTGTTTCTGGCAGAGAGCGCGCTCCATATGGCTGGCTTGGCAGAGTATCCCATGCAGAATGAGTTGGCATCTGCCATCAATTCGGGGAAAAAGAAACGGAAAAGATGCGGCATGTGCCCGCCCTGCCGAAGACGGATAAACTGCGAGCAGTGCAGCAGTTGTAGGAATCGCAAAACTGGCCACCAGATTTGCAAATTCCGAAAATGTGAAGAACTCAAAAAGAAGCCTTCTGCAGCACTGGAGGTAACCGGCCCCTCTCAGGCACCCTAACCCCTCCTCGGGCTGCGCTCCTGGGTTTGGATCTTGCCCTAGATAATAAAACACCTGGTACTTCTTACTTTTTTTTATTTTTCCCTTTTCCATTAACAGCTGTCACCCTGAGATGTGTGCTCTGCCCAGTGCCCCCAGTCCCCACCCCCCGCTATGTATTGGGGTTGACTGGTGTGGGGAGGAGGTCTGGGTTCCCACCCTGGGGTCCCTGGGCATGCTGGACTTCACTGTCCCCTTTGCAAACACAAGCAGCAGTGGGGCTCTGCTGGGGTTTTGGTGACAGCATCCCCTGTCCTCAGCGGGTGGCAGCTTCCTGAGCTGGGGAGCAGCATCTAACCCCAGAGGAGGGGGATGACTTTTTGGGGCAGAGCTTGGGGTAATTGGTGATGATGAAACCCGTGACCACAGTGCAGCCAAAGCCCAGCCCCTCAGCTCACGCTGCTCTGAGCAGGAGCACAGCGGTCCCTGGTTTTGGGAGCAAACTGCTGCAGTGGAGTGCAGCATCCCCAGTGGAGTGGCTGTGCCGGGTGTCCCTGGGCCAGCATCCCTCTGGGGTGGTCAGGATGAGTCCATAAGGCAGCAGCCGGACTTCCCATGGCAGCAGTGCTGCAGTCCCCACTGGCAGTGCTCCTGTTTCAGTACCCAACAGAGCCAGGAGCACCCCTGCTCCTGCTAGGGATGCCCAGGTGCCCTGGTGTGAGCCTCTGGATGGTGCTCAGGCTGTCACTGCCCTCCATGGCCTGCTTGTGAATGTCCTTGGCTTTGGAGGAGAGCCACTGGGTTGGGCTGCCACCTTATCAAATCCACTGGGGAGGTGTGACATTCATGTGGGGACTACAGGGAAAGTCTGGTGACTTGGGTTGTGTGGGCCTGAAACTCATTAGGGGCCGTGGGCAGCTGCTGGTGGCGTGGTCTGGGTGGGGCTGGGTGCCAGCAGGGCAGGGGTGTCCCATGGACACTCTGGTCTGGCAGAGCCTCCCTCTTCTGCACGCCCACGTGTTGTGCTGAAGCCAGGTGTGATTTTTCCGTGAGCTGATCCCACTGTCAGCCATGCCAGTGTGCTTCCTCCTTCTGGTGAGCACATCCCCATGGAGAGACAGCGGAGGCTAAAAAGTCACCTGGACATCAGCTGGATGGTGCATCCTGCCACGAGAGCTTTGCCCATCCTCTGGTGGTTCCAGTGCAACCAAAGCCTGCCGCTCCCTTAGCTACATTCTACGTTTTTCAATTAGCATCAGCTCTGAATGAATACTGAAGGGGAAAAAAAATCTATTTGGGCGGTGGGGATGAGGAGAGGGGGACTGTGTCTTTCAAAAACCGCTGTATTGCTAAATTATATTCTTGTTCTAATTTGCTGAGTCAGTGATCTGGAAAAAGGGAGAAAGGGAAAAAAAAAGTTCATTTCTTCCAAAGAGTCCTAAAGCGGGTCAATAGACTCGGAGCTCGCAGCAGCCGGAGGAGTTGCTCCCTTCTCCCAGCGCTGGGTCTGGGGGTGATAAATAGCACGAGGAGCCCATGGAATGGTCACTCCTGTGATGGGTTTCTCCATCTCATGACTGGCTGGGAAACTGGGGCCTCTGAAATAGGGTTCTGCATCTGGTAGAGTTGGGCCCCACCAGAGATGAGTCCCCATCCCCCCTGGGCATGACCATAGGTGTGCTGAGGCCCAAGAGAGAGGCCACTGTGCTGGTGGGATGGACGCCTGGGCAGGTATGGGTCACTCCAGGGCATCGCCATCCCCTTTTCATGACAGACCCTTCCCTCTCTCAGACCATCCACTTGCCCCCTGTATTGACCTTGGTAGGGTTTTACAAGATCATGGCTGGGACAGGGACACCGTGACCCCGACTGATGTCCCAGGTCACCTGGGTCAAAGCTGGGTTGTTAAACCTAACCCTGTGTCAACCAGCCTTGGCCAGACATTGGGCCGTCTGTAGGGCAAGCACCAGCACCTATGCTGTGCTGGAGACCTGTCTGCAGAGGGCCAGGATGCAGAGTTCCATGGACTGCTGGTCCTGCTGGGGTGCCATCACACCGCTGTACTTGATACTGGCACAGAAGGGGCCATGCAGTGGCCCTTCATATGGGGCTGAAACATTCACAGGGCTTTGTGAAGCATCGTCCCTGTCTGTGGGGGGCAGTGCCATTGCCTGGGAGAAGGACAGTGACTGTCCTGCCACCCCTGTGCATCCAGAGGAACGTCCTCGGAGAGCCCTGACAGGGGCCGCAGCTGTGATTAAATGTTGATCTAAAATCAAGCAGTAAAAAAAAAATAGAATTAAACCTTTATGGCAGCATAAAAAACGGGCTAAATCCCTGAGCTGCCGTTAAGCTTTATCTGCACATCTACAGAGCCTGAAGAACCGGTCGCTGCTGGTGTCCCGCTGTGGTGGGGCTGCCTGGGGCTCCAAGACTGGTGAGGTTGGGTGTTGGGAGCAGGCAGCAGCACGTCCCTGCACTGACCAGGCTCCTCTGAGCTCTGCCAGCCCCAGCAACCCCAGCTGATGCCGTGGGGGCTGCTGGCCAGCCCTGCACAGGTCACCCTGGGCTTGTCTGCAGAGCTGTAGGTCACATGAAGGCCATGACTAGTTGGGGTTTGATTCATCAGAGCTGTTCTTTATCCAGAGAAGCTGTACTGAAGAGCCTTGGTGCCCCAGATAGTGCCAGTGAGGGTCACTGTCACCCTCACATCAGCCTCACAGAGAGACTCTCGCCATGGAGAACAAGGGGTGAGAGATTTAAACTGAAAGAGGATAAATTTAGGTTGGACATAAGGTAGAAGTGTTTATGATGAGGGTGGTGAGGCCCTGGCACAGGGTGCCCAGAGAAGCTGTGGCTGGCCCCACCCTGGAGGTGTCCAAGGCCAGGTTGGATGGGGCTTGGAGCAACTTGGGATAGTGGAAGATGTCCCTGCCCGTGGCAGTGGGTGGAACTGGATGATCTTTAAGGTCTTCTCTAAACCATTCTGTGAGTCTGTGATTGTGGGGATGAGGGGGATCTCTCCTGGGCATCCACGTTAGAGCTGGCTGTCCATCTTCCTTGAATAATAAAGGAGCAGAAGTATTTGTCAGACATCTCCTTCCAAACCCATGAGGAGCCTGCTCTCCCCTCGTTCTCCCTTGGGATGATGGATCTGGGTAGGTGGCCCTTGCTGGAGAGTCCACCTTGCTCTGCCCTACTTGTTCTGCATTCAGTGCCTTGAGTGGGATCCAGTGGTCAGTGTGGTGTGCCCCAGGCCTGTGCATTGCTGGGCACAGGCACTTGTGCCTTCCCAGATGCCTGGTTACATGTCATAGATGCCTTGGGGAAGGGGTGATGCCTGCAGCTTGTGACGGCCCCAGCTCAATTTGCTCTCCACCATGGGCTGCGAGCAGGAGCAGGTGGGATCTGCCAGCAGCCTGGTGGGCACCACCAGCTCTTGCTCATTCTGACCTTTCTTCCCCCTCCCCTTGCCCAAGCCCCGTGTTTGGGTTCTTCCTGTGGCAGGGAACATCCTCCTGTGGGGATGGGGGTGATGCTGCCCTGGTTTTTCATTGAGGCTTGGTAGGTGTCTTGATCCAAGAGAAGGACCCAATGAGATGTGGCTGAGTCCCGCATGGAGTGAGGGACTGGAATGTGTCTGGTTTGACTCTGAGGATGCTACATGAGGTGTCCCAGGCCTGCACAAGGGCTCAGTACTGTGCTCCCCCTTGCCCCCTGGCAGCCAGTCTGCTGGCCCATGCCTGTCACTGCAGCCTGTGGCCTCTTTCCCATTGGTGTCCCCTGCTTGTTTGGAGATGTGGGACCTGAAGGGTCCTCTGAGGTGATTGTGTGGTGATCCTGTGGTGATCGTGTGTCTGGCTGGCACAGCTCAGCCTTGCTTGGGGGCTGTTGGCACTGACAGATGTTGTGGTCCTTGCATGCTCCACCCGTGTTCTCATGAATATTGCACAGGCTTTCCACCTCACCCAGCTGGGAAATGCCCCTGGTTCTCCTTCCGGAGGACCACAGTGCTACTGGGGGGCATGGCCCCACACCATCTTTCCTGGAGGTGGCTTCAAAGAGATCTTGTCCATTGTTGGGCCCGTTGTTGGCCATGGGGTTGAGCCTCTTCCCTGTGAAGCGCTGAGAGGTACCTGGTGGTGCCCAGGGTTGCTCTGTTGGGGTCAAGATTGTTCCTTGAGGCTGGGGGTGATGTTTCCCATGTCCTGAGCAGCTCCTGCTCTGGTGTCCCCAAGCCTGTCCAGCTCATTCCCTGCCCCAGTCTCCATCCAAATGCGCTCCTAAACCCATGTGGTGGCTGGGCTCCTGTCCTCTGGGTGTCCGTCTGTCCGTCCATGGCAGGGGCTGTGGGAGCTGGCAGTGAGGGGGCTGAGCCAGGCTGTGCCAGGCC
>NW_008236626.1:3248937-3249726 GCF_000691975.1 Corvus brachyrhynchos
CTGCCCAGCCATTGTGCTCACCGCTGGACAGAGGGGAAGTTGGGGGCTGTGCCATTGTGCCAGCTGCAGCACGGGGACATGGAGACATGAGGACATGGGGACACAGGGATGTGGGAACAATGGCCGAGCGCTGCTGTGCTGGTGCCCGACCAGGGAGGGGGCCTGGCAGCAGGGGGACCCCGGTCTTCCTCCTGCTGGCATTGTGGAAGTCTTGGGATGTACAGCTGCATCCAAGGGTGCTGAGCCTGGGCTGGATCCATCCCAAGGCTGGGGAGCGGGGTGCCAGGGTGGGGGCGAGGGGTGGGTGCCCAGCCCTGGTGCTGCACGCCTGTGCTGGACCCGACCTAATGCCTTGTCCCTTCTTCTTCTGTCCCCCTCCCTGTCTCTCTTCCTTTCCAGAAGGTGATGCTTCCTACAGGAGCCGCGTTCAGATGGTTCCAGTAGGAACGGGAATCCCAAAGCTCTGTCATCCAAGTGCAATGTCACTGCTTGCTTGTGTTGTCTCAGGCAAGGGATTTTTGGCTGAAATGAATGGATGCACCTGTGTCTCTTTAGAACCAAAAATATTTTCTCGCAAATCTCATTCCTGTTTTTATAATTTTTTTCTTCTTTTTTTTTTTTTGCGTTCGTTTTAACATCTTCGAGTCCTAGTCAGACATTTAACTGCTTTTCAAATAAAAAACAAAAAATAATTAAAAGAAAAAAACAATGGATCTGTAAAGTACCAAGACTTAATAGACAGAGTATGGACAATCAGTTTCTTTCTGTGTTTTGGTGTTGATGTTGTTT
>NW_008236626.1:3249750-3256544 GCF_000691975.1 Corvus brachyrhynchos
AGGGAATGTAAATGTACAGTAACCTTTTAAAATCTAGTTACTAATAAGCACTACTGTAATTTAGCACAGTTGTTTAATTGCACCCTCATTTATACTTTTTATTTGATTCTTTCCCATCATACAATAGAGTGGATAGTTTCTAGAATGCCTCAACTTCATGTTTATAAATGAGAATATGTTTAAAGCGATGTAGTATCCCTTCTCCTCGCCATTCACCTCTGGAAGTTTAACCCACAAGAGGGTCGGTATAAAAGGTGGAAGAAAACAATTGCTACACAACTGGCGGAATTCAAAAAAAGGAAAAAAAAGAGTAAAAAAAAGGCAAAAAAAAAGTCGTTGTTAGTTTATTAATATAGAACAAGAAACGCTGCGTACAGAAAATCCTCCTAATTGCAACGGTTTACTCCTAGAAGTAACTTTTGTAAACTTACAGAAGTTAAAATCAAAATAAAACAAATATTGCAGGACCTGTGCTGAAGCAGTTACGCAAAGTGATATTTCTCTTCTGTTCACCCCCCGTCTCTCCAGCTCTCTCTCCATCATTAAATTGAAATGCTGTTTGTAATGTTTTAGCGATCCAGGCTGTTTTTGTGAATAAAATGAATGCATGTTTTGTGTCATGATTTCCAGCTTGGTTATTTCTCTCCCACCCCTTTGTCCACCCCTCTAGGCCCCCCAGCAGCAGTGGCGGCCCACGTGCCGTGGTCCTGCCGGCTGTGGGGGATCTCGCCAGTGACGATGCCGGAGCGTGGTGGGACGTGTGATGAGCTGAGCTGGAGTCGCCCTGGCTGCTAAATCCCCATGGTTAATCCTGGCATTGACTGGGCTGAGCCAGCCTCGGCTCCTCCCGGGGATATTTCCCGGCTTGACCTGCCTGGAGTTTTACCCAGCAGTGCCAACACCATTTGTTTTGGTGACATAATATTAATGTGCCACGGAGAACTGCGGTGAGGCTCGTGTTGTTGGGACAAGTCTAAAATGAGCTCCCAAAGGTGAGTGGCTTCTGGATGGCTTTCCAGCCTGGCCTCATGTTGATACTGGATCAGCAGGATGGGATGGAGGGCATGTTGGATGGGCTCAGCCATGGACAAGCCATCAGGTTGCTGCCAGTGCTTGGGGTGCTGTGCTGGGAATCATGCCAGGCACATGGGAGTTCTCCTGGAGGTTCTCCAGGTCATCCCAGCCTGGCAAGAGGTGGATCTAGCTGGACCCGGCAGTGCTGGCTCTGCCTTGCTGGGAGGAGGTAACGAGAGCCTTTGTCCCCAGCTCCAGCCAGCATTTGGGCCAGCATCTGTTGGCCAGATGTGCACCCGGAGGAGGGGGTGACGGCGGTGCGTGGGCTCTCCGTGCCCGGCAGTGACCTCCTGGGATGGAGCAGAGCGTCCTTGGGGAAAGCTGCCCCAAATGCCCTCTCCAGCAGCTTTCCCCCGGGCGCCCCTGCAGCTCCGGGTGGTTTGGAGTCCAGACCCAGGCACCCCGGTCACACCAGTGCCTGAAACCAGGGCTGTGTGTGGGAACGGCTGCAGCACATGGTGACAGTGGTGGAGCTGGGCCAGTGTGGCGAGGGACACAGCTCAAGGCCTGCAGGGACAGACAGACCCTGGTTGTGCCCCAGCAGGGCTCTGGTCCGTGGCATGCCTGGCTCTGCTCCGACCAGGCACTGGCAAGGGGCTGCTGGGAGCCGGTTCCCAATCCATGTTGCTCAAACAGCCGAAATCACTTAGCAGGAAGGTGGTGGGGGTGTGCTGGGAAAAAGGAGCCTGGCTGGTTTCTTTACAACTGTGGCTAAGGGTTGGGGCTGTGTGAAGGCACAGTCCTGGCACCCAGAGGGAGCCAACCCCTACCCCATGCTGGGAGAGTATCCTGGGGAGCAGCACACAGAGCCCCCTCCCCAGCCCTGATCCCCCTGGGGAGCTGCAAGGGGGGTGCTGCTGGGGCTGGGGACTGCTGGGAATGTTACCCTGGTCTGGCTGTGTCACCCACAACAGGGCTGGCACGGGAAATGCCATCATGGCACAGCAAAGCCCGCTGTGCCACGCACTGGCAGGGACCATGGGCGTTAGCAGGAGAGACAGGCACCGGCAGAAGAGGAGAGTGACAGCAGGCGTGTGGAGCTGCCAGGGAGGACACAGACATTAGCACGGAACAAAGAGAGCAGGGGCTTCCCCATGCGGGAAAACAGGTTTGGGAGAAAAGAATCGGATGTGGGATTCAAACCCTGCCTGTGAGTGGGATGGGGTGGTGGGGAGGCGGGATATGGGGTGCTGGGTGCCCTCCACTCCACTTCCAGCTCACCTCCGCGCGGGGCTGCATCCCTGCCTCCCAGGTGTGTGTGTGGGAGGATGGCCCTGTGCTGGCCCGGAGCCTTGCCTAACGAGCAGGACCTCAGGCATCCCCCGAGGGTGAACCCATCCGCTCCTCCACGCTCACCCTCCGTCAGGCACAGCCCCTGTGCTGGGCTGTCCCCACAGCTGCTGCTGGGGAAGTGGCACCCAGGGCTGCTGTCCCCAGGGTGCCCGCTGGCAGCCAGGTGACACAGGGCGCATGGGATGATGATAACGAGCTCGGCACGGCACTGAGGGACAACCCTGGGCGCTACCACGAGGGCTGGCCTCGAGTCTCTCTTAATTAACATCCTCATTAAACAGAGTTAGCAGAAGGGCAATCAAACCTGCCTGTGGCGCTAGGGCGTGCTGTCACAGGGGCCACAGCCGTGTCCCCATCCCTGCTTGCCCTTGGTGGCGTGGGAAGGTGCCGGCAAGCGATGTCAGGTGAGGCCAGACCCTGGTGTGGGGCTGGTCCAGCGGCGATGCCGGTGGTGTTTTCCATGTGGAGCGGCCTGGCTTGGAGAGGATGGATGCTGGGGTGAGCTGCAGTAGGAGATGGAGCATCCACAGTGGTCCCAGAGACACATCCTGTCCTGTCGCAGGGCCACCCCAGCACATCGCGGGGTGCCGGCCTCGGCCGCAGGGTGCCACCATTCCGCGTCCCCTGTGCTGGCTCTCAGCCTGGCGCGGTGGGCTGGTGGCCGCTCCGTCCCGCCGTCCCCCGGGCTGCAATTAGCAGGCTGACCCCGGGCTGACCTGCCCCCCCGGCGTGGGGATGGGGCAGGATGCAGGAAGCGCCGAACAAAATGTGCTTCAGCTGAGCCGGATGGCGGGTTCGCCGCGAGTGCCGCCGGCCAGGCGTGACCTGCCGGCCGCCAGCCTGCTCCCACTGCCAGGCTGGCCAGGACAGCGAGGGGACGGGGGCTTGGCAGGGGCGGCTGTGAGGACCTTGGTGGTGGGGTGGGAACCTCCATGAGCACCGAATCCTGGTTGCTGGGAGGGGACCCAGTTCACACTCACCGCTCCAAGGGGAGGTTGGGATGGTGGGATCTGCTCGGGTTTCCTTGGTAGGGACACATCACAGCCCAGGGGGCTGTGGGGACAAGCCAGCCCCGGTGCCAGGTGTTAGAGCCATCCAGCGTCTCCGGCATGGCTGGGCCATCGGTGGGTGCTCCCCAGCGTGTCCTGGGCTGAGCTGGGGTTTTGGCAGCCCCACAGCAGCCAGATGGGATCGATGCAGGTCTCCCAGGGGTCCCCAGGCATGGGCAGCTGTGGGGGATGCTCACTGTCACACACCTGCCTTGGCTCCGGCTGGAGCCTAGGGCTGCTGGGACAGCTCGGTTGGGACCATTAATCTAAATAAGCCTCCCAAGTTCTGCTCCCTGCAGCTGGCCAGGTGACCTTCCCTGTGTCCCATATCATGGCAGCTGTCCAGGCCGATTTCCAGCCTTGGCTGAAGTTCTTCCAAAAGGCTGTGGAGTTTTCGAATTCAAGCGAAGGATGCCTCGTCTCTTTGCGCATTCTCCACTGGGAATGAGCTCTCTGTTGGCTTCTTCCCCATGAACTTTCCATGCCGAAGTGTGGGACGGGGAGGAGGGTCCCACAAGGTCTGTGGGAGGCTGTGTTGTCTCTGCACCAGAGCAAGAATGAAAGAGGCTTTTCTCAGGGAAGAGGAACCATGGGAGATCCTTTATCCATGATAAAGGCTTGACATCCACATCACTTCACCTCTGGGAATTCCAGAATTCCTGACCTACCACCACATGCTGAGATCTCCCCATGCCTGAGCTGGATGATGTTTACCCAGCAGCTTCCTTGGAAGGGACTCCATAGGTGGAAGCTGACACCCATTCCTGCATCCCGCCAGCCCACCCTGGGATGAGCTGTGTCCCCAGCAAGGCAAACCTGCGGCTCCAGCTGGCTGAGGGCCCTGGCTGGCCCCCCTGCTGCAGCTCTGCAGGAGGCTGGGGATGGCGCTGCAGCCGTCACAGGGTGGCTTCTGCACAGAAACTGCCTGAGGTCCTCCTGCCCTGGGGACCGGCGCACCACCAGACCTGGCAACCTGCCTGCTGCCTCCATGGAGAAGCTGTCTTGGTTTGTGGTCTCAGGTGCCCCCCTGCACCCCAGGTGGATGACTGCTTGGGGTGTGCCAGCTGTGCTCGCATGAAGGAGGAGATCTCTTCCATGCCCAGCTCCTTCAGCCCCAGCAGAGAACGCAACACCCAGCACCCCATGGCTGCAGGCAGCAAGGGCCATTTAGCCTGGAGGAACCCTGGTATTCCTCTTTTTGATCAGGATCAATGCCTGATTATTTCTGATGAGCACGTCGGTGCTCCCTGAGCCGTGCTGCTCTCCCAGCCAGCGTCTGCTCGCTGCAAAGCCCACGCCAAGCCACGGCAACTCGCGCTTATTCGGGGGCTGGCTGCTGTGCCAAGGCTGGTTTCAGCACTGCGTCAAGATGTTTTAAGGCCAGAGCAGTCAGGATTTGTGAGAAATAGGTCGGCCTGTGACAGCAGAAGGAGGCTACTCAGTGCAAGACGCGGTGTTATCGGGCAGGGGAGGCAGCGGCTGGCGCGGCGCGAGCCTTCAGCCCTTGGGTGACGATGGGTGGATGACAGCGGCCGAGCAGGGGCTTAGCAGAGGTGACAGGTACCACCAGCACCAGCTGGGGGTTTGCAGCCTGCAGCCTGCCTCGCTTTTGGCCAGCCATTGGTGCTGACAGCCCTGGTGAAGCATCGGACTGGGGAGCTGTGTCTCTCCCCACCAAGGTGCTGTGAGTGGATGTAGTGCTGGTGGGGGTGTCCAGATGGTACCACGGGTAGTGGGGACACAGGACCAGGCTGCCCTGTCCTTGTCCCCTCAGCCAGTCCTGCAGCCCCCCTTGCACCTCTGATCCAGGGCTGGAGGATGAGATGCCCATGGGGAAGGAAGGATGCCTTGCCCTCTCCTGCCTTGCCTCTGAGCCCCCTGGGCTGGCTTCTCCTGCAGCTGGCTTCTCCTGCAGCCCCTCTCCACGAGCCCAAGCAAGCCTGGGGCAGCCCTATCAGGGGTGGAGGAGCTGCTGGTATGTGTCTTGTTGGCAAACCCCTGAGCCAACAACGATTAGAGCAGGTTATACTAAACCCAGGAAGGGGACAGGAACAGGGCAAGCATGGATGAGACCTCCCAAGCCGTTAAGATGGTCCTTCTGGTCCCACCTGCTTTCTGGCTTTGCCTGTTCTCCTCCTTCTGGTTGAAGAGGAGCAGTGACCAGGGTGTTCCACAAGGCCACCTCTTGCCATGAGGATTCCCTGCGGACAAGAAGACGACAGCAGGACAACCTCCCCCTCTCATCCCTGCACGTGACAGATCACAGCAACATGTTCCCCTGGCAGAGCCCTGGGTGACCCTGGGTTTCTCCATCTCCTCACCCACCCCTGCCACTGAGGTGCGACCTTCTTGTCTTGGGGGGTTTGGGAGTGGGCAGAGCGGTGATGCCAGTGCCCACCTGCCTTCTGTCCTTGCAGGCTGGAGCTGCAGCAGAGTCAGCCAAGCCCACCCCCGGGAGCCAAGGGCTGATGCCTCCATCGGTACATCCCGCTTGACCTTTACAGTCATTAATTTCTGCATTTCACCTCACATGCTGGCCCTGCGCTTCCTAAAGCTCCATCTGCTGTGGGCAGCGATACCTCCAGCAGCGGCATGGCCGTGACCCTCCCCACGTCCAGCAGAGTTCATTTTCCAGCTCTAGGAGTGCTCTAGGCAGGAGACTGATGCCTGTGAAGACCTTGCAGGTCCTGCACCTCTCTCTGGCAGAGCTGGACCCCAGCAGTGAGCAGGAGTGCTTGGCACAGCTCAGCACCTCTCAGCTGTGCCCTGTCACCCTCTGGGTGCTCATGCGCTGGTGGCATCACTGCCACTGGCATCCTTCCACCTTGCCATCGTGCACACAGGTCTCCCACTGCCAGGTGACCTGGGCACCAGCCAGGTGGGAGAGGCTCCCCCAGCAAGACTCTGAGTCCCCGAGCAAGACACCCTTCTCCTCGCTCCAGGGTTTTTCTGGTGCTTTTAACCTGAATCAGGTGGGGTGAAACCAGCCTGGGGCAGATCCCAGTTGTGATCCCACAGATCCTGCAGTGAGGGACGGGGTGCAGGCCCCGGGCTCGCACTGAGCCCCAGCTCCTTCATCTCTGCTGGGCCAAGGAGGCTCCCACCAGCAGCACGGTTCGCTGCCTTGCCGCGAGTCCTGACATTTCTCCGTCGAGACAGCCGCAGGGGGAGGTATAAACTGGCTTTGCTGCAAGGGTGTGTGTGATGGGGCCTCCCTGCCCCCCCAGCTCCAGCCCATGGCCCCATCACCTCTGCTGGAGCAGGCTTTGGCCGTGGTGCCTTCCAGAAGAAGCAGGAGTGTGGCAGGGGGTGATGCTGCAGGGCAGCCAAGGTAGGCAGAGCCACTCCTGGGAGCTTAGGGCCGATCTGGGGGAAGGG
>NW_008236626.1:3256576-3257522 GCF_000691975.1 Corvus brachyrhynchos
GAAAGAGAGAACACTCTTCCTTTAGGCGGAGTAACAAGAGAAAAGGGCAGGAGAAGAGGCAGGAAGTGGGGGTGGGAAGGGGACACGGCAAACATGGGAATCCTTGGAGAAAACACAATCTTTTGGGTGGGGGGAATGGTGGAGGTCTCGGTGCTCCCACATCCTACCAGTCCCCCCGTGAGCTGGGCCATCAGGGACCCACATTCAAGCCCCAAGAGGCAAGACGGGCAGCAGGTCAGAGCTGGGCCTCCAGAGTGAGCAGTGCCAAGGGCTGCGGGTCGCCCACAGGCATCCCAGGGGCGGGTGCCGGCCTGCTCGAACCCTGGGGACACTCTGAGCCCCGGGCCACCTCCCCAGCACAGTGCAGAGCTGCCGCCTTCATCCCCACACCTCCATTTTCTCACGTCTCCAGACAAAGTGACCGCTTATCCGCTTGGATTTCAAGCTGTGTGCACAGCCCCGCGCTCACCCCTTCGGCTGGACACGGGCAGGAAGAGGAATGCGACCAGGCAGGTTTGTGCAAACACAGGCACTGCGTGGTCCCCCTCGGTCTTTAGTCTGGTAAGCAAAATCAGCATCTAATCCAGATCAAACAGGACTTTAGCTCCTGTCAAAGGACTGATCCCTCTTCTGCCCAGGCTCTGGTATTTAAAGGGACACAGCCAGGTTAAGTACAGCTGGAAACAAAGGGTTTGTGAAAATCATCATAATAAAAATAACAACAACAAAAGCTGGGAAAGATTAGCGGGAAGAGAGACTATAATGAAATATAACTGCCAAAGAAAACTGTGGTTAATGGAGACATCTCCCTAGAGCATTTGAAACCTCAGGTAGTGGAGGAGGAAAGAGATAAGTGAAACCACTCAGAAATCAGCAGTAAAACAAACCAGGCTGTTCCTGGACCAGGGCAAGGTCTCTCCTCTCCTCTCCTCTCCTCTCCTCTCCT
>NW_008236626.1:3257968-3262529 GCF_000691975.1 Corvus brachyrhynchos
CGGAGCTGGATGCAATAATGGATAATTCATTTATTTGACTTCCAGGCTGCGATGGGAGCACTCCCAGGCTGCTCTGAGTTTTGGGGAGTGGTGCCAGGGGGCACAGCCCCCCGGAGCACCAGGATGCCTCCGCAGACCGGCACAGCCCTGTGCCGCAGCCCCAGATAGGATTTAGCCACCCGACTTCTCCTGACCTTAATAACTGGCACTGACTTAACTGGAGTCTGGTGGCTAAATCCCGCGTGAATCTGGAAGTGTAGGAGTCAGTGTCACAAGTAATTTATTCCACGCATCCCTCAGCCTCCTAAACTTGGGGAAGCTGGTTCTTAACACAGATCCCAGTGCTGCCACAGCCCTGGTCAGACAGATCTGCAGCAGCATTTCTTTCTGCTCTTCCCTTTTTCCCTCACAGCTGCTGGCTTGCCCAGGCTGGAGAGCAAAGCCCTGCTCAGGCCCTTCTCCCAACCCAGGAATAGACACCTAGACCCAGGCAAAGCCTCTGCTGCCCACAGAACCTTGGAGCATCCTGCCAGCCATGGACACATCCCAGGTCAGCCATTGCCAAAGTGGGGCAAGATGCCCCCCAAAATGTGACTGGAATAGGTACAGTTCCTACAAGCAAGGTCTGGCTCACACATGGGCACTGCCCATGGGTGCTGCACCCTGGGGACCCCAGTCTTGCTCCGTGGATGCTGACAGTCCAATGTGGCCCTTCTGCCTCATCCCAAACCTCTGCTCTGGTGTGCTGAGGCTGGAAAACCAGAGGCAACACTTCAGCTGGGCTCTGTGAGGCGGGAGCTGGGTGAGTGTGGGGGTAATGCCCATGGAAAGGGAGGGCCAGGCAGTTCTGCTCCACTGCATATGGAGCAACCTTTTCTGAGGTTTCTGGCCCTTTTCAGAGCCAGAGTGCTGGAGGCAGGTGCAGCCCCACTGAACACAGCCCTCAGGCAGGGGTTTCCAGGCCTGGCACCCCCTCACTGCCTGGGGGTGCAGCCCCTGTGCTCAGAGCTGGTGGATTTCTCACATCCCTGACTCTGCTCTCCATCGTGACCAAACCCAGTGGCCTGGATCTTTCCCAGGCACAACCACATGTGAGTTACTCCCTCTCCTCAGCATCTGCTCTGACACTGCCATGGGGATGCCAAGGACTGCAGGCTGCGGCACAGGCAGGCAGGAGAGCTCCATGGGCACGCAAAGGGGTGCGGGTAGGCACCAGCAGGAGAGCTGGGGCTGGAGAGAGGGTTTTTCAGCTGGGCTGGCCTCGTCCCTGCTGCCTGCAGCTCGGGATGGACTTCTGTGGCTGGGGGGGGGGAGGGGGGGGGGGGGGAGTCATCGCACCCCCGCGTGCCCGCGCCCGTGGCCGCGGGGGTTCGGGTGCTGCGGGGAGTTCAAGCTGGGTTACAGCCACTGCCACAGCCTGAACATCACATTCATATTCCAGTCACAGTTTTTGGGCATCTTTTCTTTTCCTGGCGGTGTCAGAGCTCCAGGACAGCAGGGAAAAGAGGGAAATGGACCTCACTTGCCATGTCTCTGCTGCTCCAGCTGTCTCCGAGGAGTTTGCTGGTTGTCTTGAGTCATGTCTGAGCTGAGCAGAGCTGAGCTGACACCCAGCACAACCTGGGCTGGTGCATTTGCTGCCTGGGAGCCTTTCTGTTCCTCCCACAATCAGGTCACAGCCTGTCCCGTCTTGGCGAGGGAAGTGCTGTGGGCACAGGCAGGGGTGGACGTGCCTCTGCTGCCCAGCACAGATGTTTGTCAGCCCAGCAGCAGCTGCAGGAAGCTGGGGACCTGTCCTGGGGCTTTCTCTCTGCAGCCCTCCTGAAGGGCAGGCACAGGGCTGGCACCTCGCCCAGTGCCCAGGTGCTCCTGGGCGGGTGCTGCCCAAGGTATGTGGGACAGTTTGGGAATATGGCTCAGAAAACGCAGCCAGGTTGAGATATGAGCACTCTCGAGCTTGTCAGCCTTGTCCTGCTCCTCCTTCAGGGTCCTGTGGATTCGTTTGCTCTCAGTGAGCCATTGCTTGCTTTCACTGGGTGTCCCCTGCCTCCTTCTGCAGCTGCCTCTGGAGCTCTGCTGGGAAATGAAACCCTTCTGATGGTGTGAGGTCCTGGAGGAAGCCATTCCCTCCTCACCATCCGTGGCATCATCACCTCTCTTTGCCCCCAGGTGGGATCCAGGAGGCTGTACCCTCACGGGCGAGGTGTGAAGCAGGTGAGTTCACACCAGAGTTGGAACTGTCCTGCAGGTGCAGCTTTCAAACCTGGCAGAGAGAGATTAGGGCAAAAAAAAAAAAACAGAAAGAAGAGAAAACACAAACATGCCACCTCCACCTTGCAAAGTCCTTGAGTCTCATCACCAGGGCTGGGAGCATCTCATCCCTACGGACCCTGGCTGTGCCCTTTCCCTGGGAATCAGCTTCTGGGCACAGTGATGCTCCACCATGTCCCTCCTCCTGGCTGCCCTCCTCTCCCTGGAAGATCCCAGTTTTCCAGAGGCTGAGAAAATTCTGTGGCATTGCCAGTCTAAAAGCTACTCTGCAAACAACCATTCCCAGAGGCTGATAATTCCCCCGAATGCATGTGCAGCTCCTTGGGAAATGGAGCAAGGCCCAGCACAGCCATCTCATTCCTGATTCCAGGCAAGGCAGTGGGAAAGCTTCATGGTCCTGCTTGGTGGGCAAAGCTCTCTTCTCAGAAATGAGTTTTTGCTTAAATTTTGGAGAGAAAAATGTAGTCTGACTCAGCCACAAAGCATGGAAAATTTCAAGCAGGCAGTTCATGTGTGGCAAAAAGTATCCTTGGGCTGGGAGAATGAGTGGGGTTGTATTGTTTGGGCTGTTAAATCAAAAACCCAGGGGAAAGAAATAACTTTGGGTCAACCCAAAATGAACTGTTCTAGATATTCTTTCTGAAACAAAAAAGTGTTGCTTTGAACAGCAGGAGGCCCTTGGTTTTATCCACTAGTGATATAAATGACTTTTCTAGGTGGCAAGTGAAAAGTTGCAAAGTTCCTCTAATACCAGAGAAATGAAAAATAAGCACTTTGCTTATCCCAAGGTAACAGATGCTCCTTGTCCATTCAGATGGAGCCCAAATTCAGAGATCATAGAATCATAGAATCATGGAATATCCTGACCTGGAAGGGATCCATAAGAATCATAGTCTCCAACTCCCAGCCCTGCACAGGACACCCCAACAATCCCAACAAACTCTGGCAGCCTTGGGGCCATGACCACTTCCTTGGGGAGCCTGTTCAGTGCCCAACCACCCTCTGGATGAAGAACCTTTTTCAAAATTCCAAACTGACCCTCCCCTGACACAGCTTCTGCCATTCTCCAGGTCCTACTGCTGGTCACCAGAGAGAAATAATTAGAGCCCCTCTGAAATGAGAGATTTTGGTGATGAACTATCAGTGTGAACAATTCCAGCCTGCTTGGGAAGTTGTGGATGGATCCGTGTCAGGATCTGCCCTTCCTGCATCATCAGCCAGGGGATGCAGCGTGCTGAGCAACCTTTGTTGGGTGTGCTGCTCCCGTGCTGCTGGGCTGTGCAGCATGGCCACCAGGATGGGCCTTGACCTGCTTACATCAGGTAGTCCTCTCTCCTGGCTTTGCCCATGGATCCAGCTCTGCAGCTGGGAAGTGGAGGCGGGGTGGGTGGGAAGTGCAGCACTGGCTGTGCCTCTGGGTGAGGCGGGGAAGGACACAAGACCCTCACTGGGAAAATGTCAGGGTATTCACTTTGTGATTTTCCTGCTTGTGCTATCTGGAATGTGTCTCTCCACCATGGCAAAGGTCACAGCAGAGACACCTTGTGCCTCTGCATGCCCTGTGCTTCTGCTCTTTGCTGAGGCAACCTGCAAGAAGGCAAGGAATTGGAGCAAGTCACCCCCTCAGGAGACCACAAACACCCCCGCTCCTCCTGGAGCAGGTTTTCCAGCCCAAAATCTGTGCCTGTTTTGAGAGGGTGTGGTTCTGGGCTCCCATGGAGCTCTCATCCAGGCAGGATCTGGCTCACTGGGGAGAAAATCCTGCCCTCCACCTCCCTGTCCTCCTGGCTCAGCTTCACAGTGGGGTTGGCCAGGGAGACACATTAGTCCTTTTAGATGCCTCCTCTCACCCTTCCTTAGGCAGGACTGAAGCACCAGAGCCTCTTGGGGTGTCCTCTGGGTTGGGACAGCCTCTCACCCCATCCCCTGCTTGGGGGAGCTCCTGTAGCTGCCCTGCTTTGTGCTCTGCTTCCTCAGCACCGGTTACGCAAGAGGCTTTGGAAGCAAGACAAAATAGCAGCGGGAAGAAATCATCGCACGGCTCTGGTGGGAAAAGATATTATCCTGCGTTGCCGGCGAGACTGGCCGTCGGCAGGTAGGGCCCGGAGGAGCGCTGCGTGGCAGGATGATCGCTGATAAGATGCCGGGTCCTGCTCCGATGGCCTCGGGAGAGGGAAGCGCTGTGCTGTGAAGCTATGGAAACGGCCAGGCTGGGTGCGGAGCGGTAATTGGGCCACTCGCATCACCGCAGGTACGCCGGCTCTTTGTGTGCACCACGCCGGAAAGAGCG
>NW_008236626.1:3262566-3262813 GCF_000691975.1 Corvus brachyrhynchos
CCCGCCACGCGCGAAGGTCACGCTGAAAAGCATTGGACATGGCTGGGCGCGGAGGTGGGAGAGGCGCTGCACAAGTCGCATCGCGTTTGAAGGAGTTGCGGCCAGGGCAAACCTCCCCAACGTGCCCTTCGAGGAAGGGGGCTCCCACCGCCTTTCATTATTTGCCAAGAAACGTAAGCCCAGAGGTCCGTGAAATTGTCAGGATGTGTGAAATCAGGCACCGCCGGGCAGCTCTCCTGCAGCACCA
>NW_008236626.1:3262978-3272803 GCF_000691975.1 Corvus brachyrhynchos
GAGCAGCGGGGAGGCTGTGCGGGAGGCACTCAGGCGGCGAGGCGCTCCTGCTCGGGAGCCTCCGAGTGACAAACGCGCTCAGGAGCAGGAATTCATTCCTGTAAATATGTTTGCATTATTTATTTTAAGCATTTTTATAAATCATAATAGGAGAGACATCTGCTGTTAAAACTGCAAACTGCATTCATGCCTAGGGCAAGGCGGGAAGAGGCTTTTCCCCGGGAAAGCTTGGGAAAGTTTGGGGAGCACCGCTGATTTTGGGGGTGGGGACAGGGAGAAAATTTGCGGGGGCATTTTCTCGGTGGGAGTTAAATATACCCATCCCTCCCGGGGGCTTTGTTTCAGTCCTTCCCTCCTCCTCCACCCCTCTGGCTTTTGACACCTTTTTTATATGGGCTTTATCATGAGGACGGCATCTCCCTCTCGCCTTCCTGATGGCCAGAGAAGCTGGGAATAAAGCACCCCACTCCTCTGCAGAGACAGGCGGGCACATGTGGGTATCAGTGGGTCTTGTTTGCCTTGGGCGCAGCGGAGAGGTCCGGAGGGGGATCCGGCACCTCTCAGTGATGGCACAGCACGAAAAAAATTCCCTCTCCCCAACCAGGTGGCATCTGCAGGTCCCTGGAGCCGAGAGCTTCTGGAGACGGCGGTGGCTGGCTCTGGGTGAGGGGAGGAAGCTCCGGGTGACTCTGACTCACCGCTCCGCAAGATTAATTGCCGGGCGTTGCAGGAGGTTTATCACTGCCACCCGCGCTCGCCGCGTCCGTGCGAGGGGGAGGCGATGGTGGATATCTCCCCTCAGCAGCTCCAAGCGTCAGCTCAAGCACCCCAGGGCGCAGGGGGTCCTGGGTCTGCTTCCTGAACGGGTCGCGCTGTCCTCTGCCTCAGTTCCCTGCCCCTCAGGGCAGCTGGGTTTGAGTTGGGATCTCGCTGCCGCGCTTGACTCCTGTTTTGGAGCTGTTCTACCTCACGGAGAGGCCCCACCACGGGAAACGGGTGGCAAATCCACTCATTCTCCAGGGCCCACCCAGACTTCCTCTCCATCCTGATGTCCTCAGCCATCCTGTCCCACAGCACTGACAAGCTCAGCAACTGTGATGAACAAAATCTTTTGCATAATCAATAATTAATATCTGGGGTTTCCAAGCAGCTAATTAATCTCCTGGCAAATCGTGAAAAAAATATTTAGGATAAATGTAGGTGTTTTCAAGCCAGGTGAGCAGAGGTTCACACTCGGCCCAGGCTCTTCTGTTAACCCACATCCATCCCTGGAGAGCTTCTTGCTCCAAGTGATGCTGTTCATTGCCAGAGAGTGGACAGTATTGATCATAAATATTTGCCTAATGAGATCATATCTGCTTTCCAGCATATGCAGTGACTGACCTCAAAAGGCCTGGTGTCCTTTGGGTGAGCTCCCAACGAGCGTAATTGTCTATCTGAGTCTTGCAGCTCTGGAGGTGACCTGCACTGGGGTGTGTGGAGGGGTCAGGTCAGTCCCAGTGACACTGGGATTGCTGGAGGCAGGGAACAGACCTTTGCTGGGGCACATCAGAGCCTCCCACCCCAGTGGTCCCACCCAAAAGCTGGGAAATACAGCACATAAACAATCCAGGTTCCAGCCTTAGGCAAAGATTTGAGAGGATTACTCTGGTCACTGGTTACAGATTTGGGGGATATGACGGGCTCCATCCAGCCCATCCCCAATAAATTCCAACTTGGGAAATCTCTGCTAGGTTCTCTAGAAGATTCAGCAGCAGTTGTATGCTGGCATGGCTGCCCTGGGCAAAGGCTTTGACCCAATTTCAGGCAACTTGAAGGGTCAAAAAGCCCTCGAGGCAGCGATTTCTCTCTGTGACTTTCGGGGAGCCTGTGTGGCTCTCCCCTGCTGGAGACCTATGAGGTCTGGTGGATCAATCCCAAGGCAGAGCTGCAGCCGTGGCTCCTCGCTGGTGACCAGGGACGGAGCTTTGCACTCTCCCATCAGGTCCCTGATGAACGTGCCTGGGCGTTGCTCAGGTCCAGGCTTGCTGCAGTCCATTTCTGTGTGAGCAGGCTATGAATTCGTTCTCCCCAGCTCTGGCTCTTCAGCTCGTCCCAGAATAGCCAAGTCAGTGACTCGTGGCTCATTTTGAACAATTGCCAAGCAGCTGCAGCTGTCCTTGACTTTATCTCTGCTCCAGTGTGGCTTTGCCCAGCTCCACAAGTTCACACTAGGAGACTCCACTCCCCCTTCCCAGAATAGAAGACATCCAGGGCCCAGTGTCAGCAAGTTTAGCAGCTGTGGGAAGTGTTATCCTTTGAGCAATCAGTAATTAGTCTGGTTGAAAGGCCAGAGTCCTTGTGGCTAATGAGTAGCTCGAGATGAAACCTACAATCTCCTGACCCTCTTTAAGTCTTGCTGGTGGCTTCCAAAGGCTTCCTGGATTGCTCTCACCTTCATGCCAGCTCCCAATGGCCTCCTGTCATGGGAGTTGGTCCTCTCCAGCAGACCCAAAACTCATGGTCACTCCTGCCTGGTCACCTCTGGTTATGTCCTGTTCCTCCTCACACCCCCTGCCCTCCCCACTGCTCTCAGCCACCTGTTTCCATCACACCTTCTACGTCCCTGCTCGCTTCCAGTCTCCAGCCTACCTGTCCACAGCTGCCACGTCTGGAGCTGCTGGCTCCGTGACCAGGGCTGGCCTCGCTCAGTGCTGGTTGAGGAGACATTGTAGGGACACTGTTGGAGGCAGGGGGAAGATGGTTGATGATGGTTGATACTGGTGATAGCCAGATCTGCTTCTGATGGATGGAGCTAACTCCTGTGCCTCCAGCGCCTCTTAATCTTGTCATCAACCTGGAAAAAGATATAGCTCGCCTTCTGGAGAGCTCACCTGGGTGATTGTGAGCACTGATTTTTGGGTTTGGCTCACGCTGAGGGACTGTGAAATCAGCACAGGGCAGAAGACTCAGCCAGGACAAGAGGATCAGGCAGCAATTGCTTCTCTGTGCAGATACTTTGTGCATTCAGCCACTGGTTCCTCAGGAAAAGCAGGGAAAATGAAGTCATGGTGGGATTAACGGATTTACCTGAGACCTCTGGAGCCTCCTTTCCCCTTGTTTTACCTATTAAGTATCTCTGCTTCCCTGCCTTGCCGACAGTAGCTTCTTTTCCTTCAGAGGTGTTCCAGGCTGGGAATATTCACAGCCCTATGTTATCTGGTGTCAGCAAAGACTTGGGAACATCTTGGACTGAAGTCAGTTGATTTATTGTTCCTGATTCTTAGAGCAGCCCAGAGTATGATGTGATGGGATCTTCTCATTGGCCTTCACTTTTAGTGGGGTTGGAGTAAAGAGGGTCACAAGAGTTTGGAGTAGTTCTCTTTCTTTTTTTTAATCTTTTTTTTTTCCCATTGGTTTTTTCTTTTGTATTTTTTTTTCTTTTCTTTCTGAAGGTAGTTCATCCCCTTTCCAGGATGATGAGAACAGCAGTGGGAGATTTATCCTTGAGAAGGGAAAGATTCAGAGGGATCTAAAGCAGCCGTGCAGTACCTACGAAGAGGTGTTTGAGAAGACAGCCAGACTCTTCAGAGCAGTTCATGGTGAGAGGAAGAGAGACAACAGGTGTAAGGTAAGAGAAGCTCAGACTGGTGATAAAGACACGCTTTTTTCCATGAAGGCAGCCAAGCATCACCAGCTTGCCCAGGAAAGCTGGACTGTCTCCATCCTGTGAGGTTTTCAAGCCCCACTGGGCAATGAGGTCTTGCAGTTGACCTTGCTTTGAGCAGAAGGTTGAACTAGAGACCTCCTCAGGTCCCCTCTGAGCTGGAAAAGTCTGCCACTCTATGCTGAGGTCAACGTGGATGGGCTCGTAGGAAGGACATTCCAGGACTGCTCCACCTCCTCACACAATGAACTCCAGAGCAGTTTTTGGGGTCCTGAAGGCTGGAATTATGTGGCTGAACCATATCTAAGGCCATGGATCACCATGCACTGGCTTCATAGAACCATAGAATAAAATCTGAGAGTGGTTTGGGTTGGAAGGGACCTTAAAGCTCTTCTCATTCCAACCCCTTGCCACGGGCAGGGCCATCCTCCCTCCACTAGAGCGGGTTGCTCAGAGCTCCCCCTCTTCTGCACTAGGACATCGGACTTGATAGAGGCCATACCCCATCCATGGCATCTCCTGGGCACGTGTCCCATCCCAGGACCGTCCCAGGTACCAGAGTGAAGCAGAAGGAGAATCACAAGGTCTGGCAGCCGCCCAGCTGTGCCTGAGCCAAAGGGACCCAGCGGGATGCCCAGAGATGCACTCCTGCCATCCCCTGCTGTGCTGCAGGCCAGTCTGGGGCACTCGGGGCCTCGGGGGACCAGAGGGAGGCTGCAGTGGTTGAGTCAGTGTCTCTGAGCTCAGACTCATAAAAACCTGCGGACCACAGTGGCTGGGAAGGCTGTGCTGATGTGCAGCACTGCCACGGTTCCTCCCTCCGTGTTTTCTGTGACCTCTTTGCAAGGCAGCTTTTGGCGCTGAGGTTCACATCCTCTCCAGATCTGCTGGCTATGGCAAAACGAAATTGGCTCTGCACAAGCTCCCCAGCTCCACACGCACTTCCCTGCAGAGGAGACGGAGAGGGCTGAAATTGCCGAGTGCTGGTTGTTCCTGTCAGCAAGGCAAACCTCACCTGGGGGATGCTCAGGGTTCCTTCAGCTTGTGCAGCTCCCCCCTCCCAGCTCAGATCCCCCCTTCCTGCTCAGCTCCCCCCTCCCAGCTCAGCTCTCCTTCGGGATGCGCGCTGCTTTGAGTGGGGAGTGCCAGTTCTTTAGCAACTCGACGTCCAGAAAAACCTGCAGTCACAAAACTAAATATAGCCCAAGAGAGGCCGTGAATATGGTGACGCAGTCTGGAAGTGGTTCCTGGCTGTTCTCCAGCAGCTGGGAGCAAGGCATGTGGCTTTGGCTTTTTAGGGGCAGTGGTGTGCAGGGAGGTGGGGGCCAGGGCTCGGCAGCACGGTGGGCTCCAGGGGGGAATTCCTCCTCCTGTGGCCCCGAGCACAGGCTGGTGGGGTGAGGCAGCAGACAGCGTGCCACTCGTGGAATTTGGGGCTGGGAAGGGGTTTCAGTGGTGCAGACACCTGGTCCAGGACTCACTCAGCTGGAGCTCCCTGGTAGATGGGACTCGGAGAAGTCCTGATGTGGAGACTTGTGACATTTCCCACTGTGTGGCTCAGGACCTCCTTTAGCCCTTAAACAACAGTGCTGGCACTCCTGAGAGGGTCACAGGCAAGGCTCTGGTCTCACGGCCTGGTTCCCTCCAGCCTGAGGACTGTAGGGTCTCCTGGGCTGCGAGACCTCGTCAGAAGGGATGCACAAACCATCACCACCACTCGTGGCTCCATCAGGGCCAAACCAGGAGGAGCAGAGCACAGCAAGGAGCCAGGTAACCTCAGCCCCTCACCCTACACACTGCTGGGAAGGCAGCTGGCAGACCTCGGGCTGGACACCAGGCTCAGCCAGGGTCTCCCTCCTGCACTGGGAGGCAAAGCTGGGAGCTGGGATGGACTCACTGGGGACTGACACCTTGCTGGGTGCCACACTTGTGCTGAAACATGGTGGGGGTCAGGCTTGGCCACCTCTGCCTCACTGGCAGCTGCTGGGAGCAGCCCCAGGTGTCCTTCCTCTTATCCTGGTGGCAAGAAGAGCTCTCCAAAGAGGAAACAAGGTGCAGGGACATCTCCAATCTGGCCTCCAAACTGGCCCGCAGAACCTCCCTGCTGCAGGGACTGGGCCCCATGCTGGAGGGGATCTCTGTGCCTGTAGCTCTGGAATGGCTCTTCCTCACTCAGCCAGATGCCCCCCAAGCCCAGGAAGCTCCCAGGGCTGGGCACAGCCTGTGGGACAGGGTGGTCTGCTGGCCAGTGGGAAATGCAGGGCTCTAGCCAGGACGTGCTGTGGCCCTGCTCATGACCCAGAGCCACACTCAGTGCCTGACCGCCAAGTGGGAACCTCAGGAGCCATTTCCAGGAGGAACTGTAGGTTGATTTGACAAGATTCTGCCCACCCAGCCTTTTGGGGTGTGCCTGAGGGTACTCACCCTGGTCAGACCCTCAGTGTGCTCCCCAAAGAGGGAAATCTGCCCTCGACCCTTGCTGCAACCTGTCCTCATGGGGGGGATCCTGCAGAGAGCCAGGTCCTGTGCTGAGGGAAAGGCAGGAGAGCGGCAGAGCCGGCCCTCACATCCGGAGGGTGCTGGGAGCTGCAGTCATCACCCCGTCACGTCTGGGTGCACAACCTTGTCTGCAGTTTCTGCTTTTCCTTGGACTGTCTTTGCCACAATAACAGCTGGATTTTAACTCTGGGACCTACTGATGGGAACCAGAATCAGCTTCTGATCAGCCCCACTATTTCTCTGAATGATACTCATGCCCAAAAATCCTGGACAAGGCTGGGGAGGGCAGCAGGAAACATGTCCCACTGTCCTGGGTGGTTCATTGTGTGGACAACTCTGGAAAGCAAGGCATGAGGCTGGATTTAATGCACCCCATAGAGCTTGCCACATCCCATTCCCTGACTGCAGGAACAGTCATGGTCCCCCTCACTGATGTTGGGATGTTTATGGTGAACATTATGGGGAAAAGCATGGGAGAGGTGGGTGACCTGCACCCTGCTGTGGTGACAGAACTGCTCACCCTGTCCCAAACTGTCCCAGGTGCCCTCTCTGCTCTGCTGGATTCGGGTTTACCCCTTCCCTGCCCATGATGAGATGCAGAACCAGCATCCTGTACATCAAAATATTAATCTGTAGGTTTCAGAGAGCTGAAGGAGCAGAGAGAGCCACAGCGGGAGCGCTTGGAAGCAGACGGCGCTGCTGCACGGAAATCTATGCCCAAATGCTCCATATCATATCATACAGCATATGTCTAGAGACAGGCCAACAAATTCAGACCTGAAAATGTGTATAATTGCCAGGCAGGACTTTGAGACTGAAAGAGATTCAGAGAAAACACAGTTTATGTGTTGAGAGCAGCGTGGTGGTTCTCTGGGAGTTAAGTTTAGTGGGACGGACCCTCCCCTTGCACGTTACTTTAGTCCTAGCAGAGCCTGAAGGTCAAACCTGGCTCACTCACTTGCACCACTTCAGTATTTGCTGGTTTGGCTCAAACCCAGAGCTTGCTGGTCTTAGCACAATACACAGTATCGCAGAATCATGGAATATCCTGAACTGGAAGGGACCCATAAGGACTATTGAGTCCATCTCCCAGCCCTGCACAGGGCAGCCCCATGAACCACACCATGATTCTCATACATTTCCATCTATTTTTCCATATAGCTCTTTTTGCCTTTTCCTACTCTTTCTGCAGCTTAGTTTTCCCAATCATTGCCCAGAAACTGCCCTGGAACAGTGGAAAATGCTGTCGCCATCAGATTTTACTGTGGTCAATGGCACGTCCCAGTCCCCCCAGTCACAGAGACTGATTCCCTGGTGAGCCAGCACTCTGCCCTCCCAGCTTCCCAGCACAGGTCCTCAGGCAGCAATGCCACCACCCTCTGCTGCTACACCCCCTGTCTCCACGGTGGGAGCCACCTTGAGGGCAGCCAAGCCTGCGAGCAGCTTGGGGGTACCATTTGGTGGCCTGAATGGCTTGTGTGGGCTTCAGAAGTGACCCAAATTGTGGTGTGACCTGCCCAGGGGGTGCTGGCTGGGTGCTGTCCCTCTGGTAACACAGGTGCCCTCCCAGGGCTCCCGCCAGCACCTGGGCTTGCACCAGCAGAGCGATGCCCCAGGCTGGGAGTCATGTCCATCTGCAGGCAGGTCAGTCCCAGTGGGAGTGGGAAACCTCATCCCAGCTTCCCTGCACACCTCCCACCCCCTTTTCTCTGTGGGATCTCCTCTCACATCCCACCCTAAGCCCCCTGGCAGTACCACCAGTCACATCCCTGCAGCATCACCTCCCCAGTCCCAGTCTCCCATCCCTCACTTCCAGCACAGCGGGGAGCCTTGGGGCTCTCCCTTGCTCTCCTTCTCTCTCAGGAACCAGGTGAAACCCAGTAGTTTTTAGGATCTGTGTTGGCAGAGAAGAGCGAGCAGATGGTGCCCTAAAATCCCCGTGCCCCGAAGAGAGAGCTAGTGATCATTTGTGGAGCTCTCGAGATCTATTTTTTTCCCAGACCCTGCTGAGCCTGGCGAGGACTGTAATTACAGCCTGGACTGGCTGGAGAGGGCAATACCCGGATGGGCTCCTCGCCTTTCAGGCTGTAATTGGGCCCTGGCGATACAAAGCACAAAGCTCCTTTCCTTCCCGTTTGCCGGGCTCCCTCCGTGAAACCTTCCCCTGCCTGTGCTGGAAAATATGTAAATACCAGGGCACGGGAGAATTACTCCCTCGTGCCTGCGTCACGTCTGAAATACCCATTAAAAATATATGTTCCAAAAAGAGCACCTCTGCACCGAGCACAAACTCTCCTGGCAGTGGGGGGCTGTTTGAAGGGAGCGGGAGGGAGCGGATCAAAGGGAGGAGGGACGGCGCGGCTGTCCCGGCTAAATTAGCAGCAGGGATGGGGGGTTTGGAGGCTCCACAGGATCAATAGGACTATCTGGAAATGCCTGGCAGTCACGCAGGAGGCTGGGATTCAGCAGCGGGGTCCGCAGTGCTGTGCTGCGGCTCGGCTGGCTGTGCCAAGCCTGGGGAGGGATGCAGGGAGCCAGGGAAGGGGGATGAGAGGAGGGGGGAAAGGGGCTGCTGGGCCACGGGCTCATGCAGCAATGAGCAGGTTTAATGAAGAGCCTTGAGGACATCCATATCCCCCAGCATCAGTGGGATGGGGCTCTGGTGGCATCACCTCCCTGCCCCTGTCTGTGGGGTCCTGTCCCAGTTCGGGGTATGGTGTGACTGGTGGGGAGAGCAGGGAGTCCACACACATCCTCCTGGCTCCTCCTCTGCCTCATGGCCTTGGGGCCTGGGAAGATAATTGCACATAAATTTTGTTGCAAAATCTCCCCTTCAGTGAGGCAGGGGACAATAATTTGTCCCAGAGACCCCATGTGATGAAGGAGCACAAACTGGCTTTTCTGGGCAACCTGACAGGGCTTGGAGGGTCTGGGAGGCGAGGGCTGGTGATGCCTCTAGCCCTGGTCTCCTCCAGGAACACCCCTGGGGATGTGCCTGGGGCTGGGGGAGCCACAGGGCTCTCAGGCTGGGCACTGGGATCTCTCACAACTCCAGCCGGTGAGAAAGGGCAACCCACAGAGACATTTTCTTCTTCTTCAAAGGAATTCAGTGTTTGGCTGGAGCGTTCAAAGGAGATTTAAAAAGAGAAGATAAAAAAGAAAGTTAAAAGCTGCCCAGTGAGGGGTGGAAGCAGGAACGTGGGGAGAGATCAGGGGCAGCGCCAGCAGCAAAGCAATGGCAGGACACCGAGAGAAGATGAGGAGAGCCTTCATCCCACGACTGCCCAGCCAGGACACTGATTCCCATCCTCCAGCATCTGCATCTGTTGTGGCCATCTGCAAGCTGAGTCCTGGCATTTCCAGAGCCCTGGAGAGCCCTGACTCTGCGGGAGGAGTGGGGCTGGAGGCAGCGGCGCTGGGTGACCCCGGTGGGAGCAGGGAGCCGTGCCTGGGGGAGTGGGACCGGCAGCCTGGGAAGGGTGGGATGAAGCAGGGACACAGAGCAAGACACCGGGAGGGAAAATGTTAATCAACTGCAGTGCCTCCCTGAAAGGAGCCAAATGTAAATGAGATAATTAAGCTATTATTTAAAGCCGGGAGACGGTGGGGACAGGCCCGGGGTGGCCGGACTGCATTTTAATCATCTGCCTGGCTGGGGCTGGGGAGCCCGTGCTGGTGAT
>NW_008236626.1:3272860-3274106 GCF_000691975.1 Corvus brachyrhynchos
GGCCCCGTCGCGTGCGCCCCCCCCGCCGCTGATCCCCTGCCTCTGCATCCCTGCCTTGGCTGCCGGGCTCCTGGGTTACCGAACAGCCCCTCTGTGAGCCACTGCCAACCGCTGTCCCCTCTGCCCAGCCACTGCCATCCCGTATCCCCAGGTATCCTGCCAGGTCAGGGGGCAAGGGGTTCAGGTGTGGGGGGTATCTACACCTGTGTTACCACCTTTCTGTGGGGTTTTGTTTAGGCTGCAGGAGCCCCTCTGGTGCCTCAGTTTACCTGTTCTTGCTGTTTTGGATGCTAAAAGCTTGTAATGAGAGTAAGCAGTGCTGGTGAGGATAAATCCACCCAAGGAAAAGCAGAATTTAATTGCTCCAGTGTTGTTGGCCAGACTGGGTTTTGGGAGCCTTTTTTTAACTGTCTTGTGTGGAGTTACCAGGTGACCAGAAGAAGTCTAAGTAATTGCCCTGTGGCTCCGTTTCCCCACCTCTGGGAGCAGCGCTGAGGTTTGGAGCCGCTCTCAGCACAGTGGGGAGCTCCAAGGTCACTTGTGAACTGCTGTGAGCCAAAAAATGGGGCAGAACTGGACTTTCTTCCTGTGTTTCTTTTTTTTGGTCAGGGATGGAAAAGAAAACTGTCCAAAGCCATCCACAACAAGGAGAGTGAAGTCATTTTGTTCCATGCCATTGGGACCATCCTTGCTGGTGGTGGAAGATCTGGCTCCTGGAGGCAGAGACCTCTGAGCAGCAGGGGGAAGACGGATGGTTGTTCGCTCCTTTTCTCATATATCAACCAGGATCTAGGTGAAGCACAGTTAGTAGGGGCCAGGTTCAAAGGAAGCCCGAGGAGATGTCTGTTCCATGGAGCATCCTTAAGGAGAGCTCCACGCTGCAGGGGGAGCGGGTGCTCCCACTTCGCATGGGAGGTGTGAGAGTTCAAAGACACAAGGAAAAAGCCCATGGAGAGCTCTTAAGGAGAAAGGCAGCACCTCTCCAGCTCAGAAAACCCTGCTCCATGGATGTCTGGAGATCAGGGGAGCAAGCAAACGTTTCACGTGCCAACCACATTTGTAATCGCTTCCCCAGGCACCTGGCACTGGCCCCGATGGAAAAGTGGGACCAGGTTAGACAGATGCCTCCTGCCTCTTTACAACACAGCTCTTATCTTTCAAGAGGCTTTCTTACTGTATGGTTAAATGGTAAATTAAAAGCCTGATCCAGAGTGGCTTTCAAGTGCCTTGCTCTTTTTTAGGTACC
>NW_008236626.1:3274135-3277408 GCF_000691975.1 Corvus brachyrhynchos
ATTCCTGCTATTTCCATTCCTTCACAGAGCTGGGCCCTTAAATCCTGAAGACACTTCAGAAAATGCTATCCAGCATTCCATCTTAGCAAAGGATTATTCCAACTAGTCCACGGACCTCTGAGCATCCTGCCAGTGATGGCAACTGACCCCTGGCCGTGTGTGGGCTGGTCCTGTGCCATGTCCCTCCTGGGGCTGCCAGTGGTGGTGGCAGGGACACTGTGGAGGGAGTTGGTTTTCCCAAAGCACGCTGCTGGGGAGCACCACGCTGACCCACCCGAGCGTGAACCCAGCCTCCCACTGCTTTATTTGCCCAAAGCAGCCGGGTTTTTCTCCCTTCTCTCCACCCAGGCAGCCAGGCTGCAGCTGCCTCCCCTCTCCTGGGCCTGGGGAGGGACTTCAGGTGCCATCGGGCTATAAATGCTTGGCACCAGCCCCGCTGTGGGGGTGCTGCAGTTTTATTTGTGCGCTCAGGGTGTGCACGGGCAGGTATGGCCTTTGCTGACTGAGGAATGGGTTTGCACCCTTGTGTCTCTATCTCCCTCCCCCCCAGCTCTCAGGTGGGGTGAGCGCCATCAGCTCTGCCAGAGGGATGTGATCACAGAGTGTGTCCAGGCCTCCGATCGATCACTGAGTGTCCCCAGAGCTCAGATCTCAGTGGCCCTGGGCAAGATCACACAGATTGAGCTTGGAAGCTGGGCTGGAAGTCCTTTATAGCTCCAAAATAATTTGAGGAATGAAGAAAGCAAATTCGCTGTGATTTATCCCACCAATCCCAGAGTGATGAGGAGGAGTTTGGGGTCACACATGGCACAGGGGTTGCAATGCCTTGGTCTGAACTGACCATTGGACGATGTGAGAAGAGAACACAGGAGGTGAAATGTGTGGTTCTTGGGGGTTTATTTGCCATAGGAAACAATTTGCATTTCTGTTTCCTTCTGCCTGGTATTCACAGGCAAGACAAAATTAGCCAAACAATCTTTCTCTGAGCTCTGAGGTTTACTGCCCTGTGACTCAACTTCCCCAACTGTGTTCTAGGGAGAACAATCCTTTCTTCCCAGTCAGCAGTGTGGGAAGCTTTGTGCACCTCCTCCTTCAGGCAAAGCTCTGTCCAGAGCATCCAGATGGGAAGAAACTCTGCACTTGTGTGCCTTTAATCCCAGTTCCAGGACTGAGAGTTTGCAAACGGCCGGTGAGTGTGCCACAGGACCGTGCACGTGCTGGGGACAAGAGGAGATGCTGATGGCACAGCCCCTCCGGAGAGCACAAGCACAGCCTGGTGCCTTCATTCCTTGGGGCCAGCAAGGGTCCAAGCAGTGAACTCATGGATTCATGGAGGTTGGAAAAGCCCTCTAGGATCATCCAGTCCAACCATTCACCCAGCACTGTCAAGGCCACCACCAAACCGTGTCCCCAGGTGCTGCATCTCTGCATTTTTAACACTTCCAGGGATGGTGACTCCACCATTTCCCAGGGCAGCTGGTTCCAGTGCCTGGCAACCCTTTCAGTGGATCCCAGGGTATGATGGGATGCTGAAGGACATGTTGCAGATCTCAGGGGAAGCTTGGCAGTGCCTTGGTCTCTCTGCCTGTGCAGGAGCAACCCAGGGTGGGCAACCTTCATTTCTAGAGGTCCCTGTGCAGATATCTTGGGGTGGCAGAGGCGGCTCCTCACCTTATTGTGCCTGTACTGAGCAGAGGAGGGAGCTCACCTGTCCTGAAGCTCAACACAAGCCTGGAGAGCTTTTTCACATCATCTCTGGGGTGGAAGTGTGGCTGTGAGGTGGCCAGGGCTGAGTGGGACTTGGTGGCATTGCCAGGCTGGATTCATGCCTGGAGGGGCAAAGCTTGGTGCCACAGCCTGCAGTGCTGGCACAGCTTAACAGGCTCCCAGCAAAGCTACTGGCACGAGTGGCCCCTGGTCTGGGCAGTGTGCTGGGGGGCTGGGGGGGCTTTCACAGCCTGCACAGCGATTCCGGGCAAATCCGTCTCAGGATGAGGCAAAATTAAATAAAAAACCGACTCAGTGCCCCAAGCACGTGTGAAGTTGTTTTCTCAAGGGTTTGTCCAAACGCTGAAGTTCCCATTCTCCCAGCAGGAAGAGGAGAGAAAAAAAGCCAGGCACAAAAGCCTTAGGAGCAGTCACTGGCTGGCGTGGGTGGGAAGGGGGCCAGGCTGGGCTCCGTGCGGTGGCAGTAATTTTCCACACGCGGTGGATTAGGTGAGACTCTCGGTCAGGAGTGAATTCTGTTTTTTTTCCCCTTCTTCCCCACCTCCTGAGACCGGTGTTGGATGGGAACCTGGGAGAGGCGAGATAAAGGTTTTCTCTATCAGACAGCTGTTGAAAGATCTCAAATGAAGAGGCAGGCATCGCTCAGGAGCCATTCAAGGCAGCAAATGTGAAGGGTAAACTGCAAAACAGGTACTGCTTGTTGCCTTGAGAGGCCTTTGAAGATACATCCTCTCGTGGCTGGGCAGCTCCCCTGACCCCGGTCTGCCTGGGGCTCTCCAAGGCTCGGTGAGCTGCTGCCCTGGTGGGCTGGCTGTGCAACTGCCTTGCCAGCTAGAGCTGGGAGAGCATCATTTCGCATCCATCAGGAGGCGGGAAAGGGGTAATCATCCACAGGGGCGAGGAAACCTTCAATTCTCCCGGTCCTCAGGTAGGGATGGGGTAACCATCAGCCTGGATGAGGGAATCTTGCACCCTCCCTCCATCCCTCCCACAGTCCCCAGGGCTGGTGGCTGCCCTGGGGGATGTGCAGCAGAGCCCAGCTCATCGCCCAGGCTCACTGACAGCCAGCCCTGACCCTGTCCCACGTCTCAGGCTGGACACATCCTGGAGCATGCTCGACTGCCCCCTCCCTAAGCTGCTCCTGCCCCTCCTGCTGTGCCCGGGTGGGACGCGGGTCGGGTGCGGGGCACGCACCGTGGTCCCGGCCATGGTGCTGTTGCCACGTGTGTCACGAATCTAATCAGATCTCACGCTCCAGGGAGCAATTTGCTTCACCATGGGAAAGCGGGAGACGCCTGTGCCGGGCCTCGCACGTGGCTCCCCGCCCGCGGCGTGGTGCCCAGCGGGGCACCGAGGGCACTGCTGGGGATGCTGGGCAAGCACGTGCTGCGCTGGGCTCTGCCCCAAGCCGGGAGGCACTGCTGGGCCACGCCAGTGTGGCCGCAGGGAGAGGGCTCCCAGGAGGATTTCTTGTCTCCTTCACCCCGTCCATCCTGTCACTGGTTCATCCCATCCCATCCCATCCCCACCCTATCCCATCCCACC
>NW_008236626.1:3277823-3281675 GCF_000691975.1 Corvus brachyrhynchos
CATCCCACCCCATCCCATCCTCATCCCATCCCATCCCATCCCATCCCATCCCATCCCATCCCATCCCATCCCTTCTGTTTTATTCTGTCCCATCCTTCCCCCTCTGTTTTATCCCTTCTGGTCCCATCCCAGCCAACCCCATTCTCTTTGCTGTCCGATCCTGTTCAGTCCCTCTCCCATGCCATCCCATTCCGTCATCTCCTGGCCATATCATGCTTCTCTTGTCCAGTCCTATCCTCCCTCCAGAACAGCTGTCGCTGTCTGCATCTCTCAGTGACCAATCTTGTGCAATCCTCTGGTCCTGACCGGTGCCCCACAGTCACCTGTTTCTTTTCCATCCCAGCCCCGTTCCTGCTGGGTGCACATCCTGCTGTGCCAGCCATGCCACGGGCAGGAGCTGGAGTGGCAGAGCAGAGCCAGGACACCGTCCCTTGGCTGTCACAGCTCCCACCCACTCTCATGTTGGGAATGAAGGCTGCCAGGGGGACAGCCAGGATCCAAATCTCTGCTCTCTTGTGACCAGGGACAGGACCCCAGGCAAGGGCTGGAGCTGTGTCTGTGGAGGTTTAGGTTGGATACCAGGAAAAGGTTCTTCCCCCAGAGGGTGCTCAGGCACTGACCAGGCTCCCCAGGGAATGGTCCCAGCTTCCAGAGCTCAAGAAGTCTTTGGGCAATGCTCTCAGGCACAGGGTGGGATTGTTGGGGTTGTCCTGTGCAGGCACAGGGACTGGACTCAATGATCATTGTGGTCCCTTCCAACTCAGGATATTCCGTGTTTCTGTGACCGCAGGGCAAGCCACTCCCAGAGTATCTCTCTGGCATGAATCCCCGCCCAACACCTTTTCTCTAGAGCTCCTGTCCCACACGTCTGCCTCCTCCTTGGGTCGTTTTGCATGTACCCACCAGAAGTCATGGACAAATGTCCAACAGAGGCTGATTTACCCCAAATTAAATGCCCAGAGTCCTATTGTGAACTTCCTGGAGTGCAGTCCCAGCCCTGGAGAAGTTGGGGACTGCGTCCTTGCAGGTGTTGGGCTACCTTTGGGGTTTTTGCAGCTACTGAGGGAAAGGATCCAGACCTGCCCTTGACTCAGCCATTTAATAGCATCTCCTGAGCTCAGTGAAGCTGGCACTAAACCTCGGTCGCTTTGATCATGACAAATAGGAGCTGCGAAGCCAAATTCAGTGCAAAGTCACTGCCCGTCTGTGGAGCTGCTGCTTTTCCTGGTTTTAGATGTTGATTTGGTGTGTGGCTGGCTGGTGGCTCTGCCACCAACACTGCTGGGGTCAGGATGGTGCTCAGTGAATCAGAGGAGCCTTGGGATGCTGGTGGGACTGGTCCTTCCCGTGTCTTTGCTCAGCTCTGTGAAGGAGCTGGCCTGGGGGATGATGAGGGTTGGTGTATGGGACTCCCCCTGTGTTGACTGATGACAGAGCTTGTGCTTTTCTCTCACTGATTGTCTCCTCCTGGGCAGGAAGATACACTGGGGTGGGTAATTGTGTGGGGGGATCCCAGAGTTGCTGTCCTGGTTTTGATGGGTGGGGGTGGGGGCCCAAGTCTCTGTGAGGGCACTGCTGGCCCAGGACATGCAGCTTTTGGCCTGCTCAGTTGTGCCTGCCCCTTCAGAAGCTCAGCTGGCTTTGTGGCCGGGTGCAAGGCGGGGGACACTGCGTGGGGCTGGGAGCCCCACTGAGGAATGGCCCAGGTATGCATTTGCCAGCCCCTGGGCTGAAGGACCCATACCCAAATGCATGGAGCTCTCCAGGCACCAGCGTGAGGTCTGTGGGTCTTCTGGAAAGACAGACAAGCTGGGATGTCTGACCGGGGGGTGCTGGCAATTCCGGGGCCGTATGAACCCTGTTCCCACTGCACCAGCACAGCTGCATCCCCAGAGAGCCACCCTCAGAGGGTGTTTCCCAGCCCCTGGGCTGAAGGACCCATACCCAAATGCATGGAGCTCTCCAGGCACCAGCGTGAGGTCTGTGGGTCTTCTGGAAAGACAGACAAGCTGGGATGTCTGACCGGGGGGTGCTGGCAATTCCGGGGCCGTATGAACCCTGTTCCCACTGCACCAGCACAGCTGCATCCCCAGAGAGCCACCCTCAGAGGGACATCAGAACCCCGAGCCCCGCGGGGCTGCAGCGCGGGGCGAGCATCCGGCACAGGCGGGGAGTGTCGGGAGCAGGCGGCGGGATGCGGGCGGGGGGAGGCAGCCATCCGCTCCCCGCTCCCACTGTGCCTCGCTCTACTTGCCGCGGTCCCCAAGCTCCCTTCCCTTCCCCTCCGCTGCCTTTTATGCAGCTCGCCCAAGGCTCCAGGGCCTGGGGATCTTTCCAGGCTTCCCCAGCTGGGGTTTGGCAGCTCTAATTTTAGGCACTTCGCAGTTTTGCTTTCTCGCTGCTCGGTTGAGGAAAAGCGCTTGTGCAGGGAGGCGAGCCTGGCCCTTCCCCACCACTGCTGGCTTTTTCTTTGTCTCTCTCCCCGGCTCGCTCCCGCCTGGTGCCTGCTGCTCCGAGATGCCGGTGGACATTAATAAGCCCCTTTTAAAAGCTGGAGCTCTTGCAAGGGTGCAGAGTGGGGATGCACGTTGAGCCAGGGCCCCTCCAGATCTGCTGCTGCCCCATGGTGATGGTCTCTAGACCGTGGTGTGACACCCCAGTCCCCCACAAAATCACTGGGAAGGGCTCTGGTCCAGGCTGAGAGGCTGCAGGCTTGGAGGAGAGCCCAGCCAAGGACGTCAGGCTGGGCAGGGTCACCCAGCACCTTTCAGTCCTAATGAATCTCTGGGAAGAAGCTGGGGAATGCACTGATGCAGGAAACCCCAAAACTAAACATGGATCAAAAAAAGTGATCAGATCAATCCATGCACAGAAAACCCAGCAAGAGCTAATCCAGCCCTCAGGTCCCTGTTGGCAGCCTGTTAGGGCTGCTGCAGGATATGATCCTGGACCTGGTCAGCCTGGGGCTGAGGCAGGACAGCTGGTGAGTTCTAATTCCAAATCCAAGCTAAGGACAGCCCTGTGGGACACGGGATTTTGCCCAAAGTCCTTGTTATGCAATTTGGACACAAAAATGGAACATCCCCCTCCTCACATCCTCAGGGATAGTATCTTCTGGGGGAGACAAGGAGAATTTTTTCCCAAGGAAGCGAAAAATCAGGTGAGGAGGTGGCAGCAGCTGGGAGAGCAGGATGGGCTTACTGGGATGGATCCTTCCCACACAGGGGACGCACTTGGATTTTGTCCATTGTACCCAATGAGCTTTCGTCCTCTGAAGGGGAATGATTGGGGTTGGAGCTGTCTAACAGGATTGTGAGCTGCCTACTCCTGAAAGGGCTCTGCATCCCATTATCCATAAACCTGTTCATGGCACATGGCTAATTCAGGCAATTTCCAACACGTTTACGCTGCCGACATAATAACCAACCCGTCGGCCTCGGCCGGGCTGGAGCCCCGTGCCACGGACAGCAATCTGTAAATCAGGCTCTGGACGCTGTCCCTGCAGCCGCGGTGACCCGCGGCCGGGGCGGCAGGACCGGCGGAGGGCACGGGGTGCCTGTGTGCCCTCCCCGCTTTCGGAGCCTCTCCGCTGCCCGCGGGAGGTGGGCTGGCAGGGTCCCCAAGGAAGCACTGCCCTGCAGGTGATAGGAAGCTTAACTCCCCCTTCCCACGCTGGCACCCCTCTTGTCACAGGTCTGCAGGACCCAAATCCAGCGTTATCAGAGGGCCACAGCGCCAGAGAGGGGCCCAGCTGGCTCCTCTCGCCCTCTCCGCTCCCCATCGCTCACGTGGAGCGGTGGGTGGACGTGGCTCTGGCTCTGCTTCGCTGCCAGATTATTTCTGGGCACCGCC
>NW_008236626.1:3282232-3284836 GCF_000691975.1 Corvus brachyrhynchos
CTTGTCCCAGGGTAAAGGGGGTGAAGGGCTGTGCCTGCTCCAGGGTCTCCTCTCCGCGTCCCACACAAGGGCTGGGGAGCATCTGTCGGGATGAAGCACGCACCCGGCAGGATGGAGAGGGATCGCCGTGCTCAGCTGAGCTGTGGGCACGGGAGGGGCGAGGTGGGCGCCCACCCAGCGCTGGATCCACGGCGGATCTGTGGGATGCCCAGGCTGGATGCGCGGATGGGGTCCCGTGCCCTTTGGAGTAGATGCCTGTGTGGGAGTTTGCCTCGGGGCGAGCTGTTCGAGCAGAGCTTTCCCTCCTCGAAACCCCCACGCGCTGCACTCCCGACACGGCTGGCGAGCTGTTGGTGCCGGCAGAGCCGGCGCAAGGGCAGTGGCGGTGGGGGCATTGTCCCCAGGTGGGCACAGAGCAGCCGGGCTGCATGTCCCCGGGCTTTGCGTGCGAGGCTGCGCTGGGCGCTGGAGCTCACAGTCACACACACACGGTGCTGCAATGAATGCCACCAGCACGCCTGGAAGCTGGGGCTGATTTTCATAAACCTTCCTGGACTCAGACTGGATCTGGAGTCGTCCTGCATGGACGGATATGGGGAAGCCAGCTCTTGTGGACAGGCACGCTCTGTGAGGTTATGTATCCCCATCCTTACTTCCAGGTGGGGGCAGGATGGCAGGAGACAGAAAGGAAGGAGGAGGCTTGGAGGCATTCATATTCCTGGTGGGACCTCAAGAAACATCCCTAAAGCACCCACAGTCCCTGAGGATTCTGGTGGGGGGACACACATCCCCCTCATCCAACACACCAGGGATGCAGCACCTTCTCCACGGCGTAAAATGGAGCAGGATGCGGAGGGAAGAAGGGCTTTGAACAGTCAATTTCCATCGCTGAAAGCTGACAAGTTTAAAACAGCTAATGTGCCCCGCAAGATGAGGCCTTGGGAGATTTACAGCTCTCCTCGGCTGACTGCTCCCATACGGTGTGTATGTCAGCCAGGGAGCCTTTTAAAGAACCAAGATAAAGCTGCAGCAGGGCCGCATTGCCCACCAAATGGATGGCAGAGTGAGAGGAAAGGAAGGAGAGAGGTTGCTGTGTGTGTTTTTTTCCCATCAGGCAGATGCTGAGCTCATGTCCCCTCCTGCAGCCACCACCACCATGGAGTTACTCCAGGTCAAGGTCATAGCAGACCTCTTGGAGCAAAGTTTCCCCAAGCTGGTGCAGGAGGAGGTTTGTAAAATTCGGTAGGACCCATCAAGAGCCCACTGGGGTGGGTGTCAGCAGACATGCAGGTGGCACTGTCTCTCAGGGATCGTTGTAAGGTGCCCATGGAGTGAGGAAGCCCTGGGGATGGGCAAGACCCAGCCTGAGCCCTCTGCTGCAGGCTGGAGGCTGGTGCTGGGCTGGGTGGGCTGGTGGGGAGCAGCGTCCTGGGTGGGTCGAGTGAGAATGTTGGGTCTCAGCAGGACCCCAGCTGGGGTCAGCAGCCCTTGGAGGGCTCACACAAAATTCAGGAGCTGCTGCTAAGCCCCTGAGTGCTCTGCCTATCAGCTTTCTGCGCCACATCAAAGCCAAGCTGGGATGTCGGGTGCTCCCCAGGGCAGTTGGATCCTCACTCTGACCTCTCTGTCCCTCTGAGTCCTCTGTTGCAGCCAGCAGCCCTGCGTGCATGAGCAGACCCATGACCAGCATGGAGTTTTGTGGGGTGTCGGCTGGCCAGGACTGCGGCCAGGGGACCTTGGGCACGTGGGGTGTCATGGGACCTGCTGCCCATCCCTGGCATACCTGTGGTGTCCGCAGCGTGGGAGCCGTGTCTGCTGCCACCCTCTGCCTGCTCTGCCTGGCAGAGACATCAGCAGAGGATGGCAGGAGGCAATTCACCTTCCCCAAGGTTCCCAGGAGCACCGGGCTGGAAGCACCGTGTCCTCAGAGCGCCTCTGCCTCGCACAGAGGCACGGCACTGGCTGGGATGGAGTCGCTGGCAGGGGATGGCAGTGCTCCCCATTTCCCAGACTGGGCAGGCTGCTGCTCTGGGACCCCCACATCTGCTGGACTAACTACTTACATCAGTCCCTCTGCTCTCCACAGCCCAGCTCGGGCTCTCCTGTGTGGAGCAAAGCTGCAGCCACCTCAGCAGGCTGTTACTACACCTGAGGATGGTGAAGCTCAAGACAGGCAGGGCCAGAGATCCTGAATCCACTAAATCCAGACCAAACCATCCAGGCAGACCTTTCTTGCCTCCATTTGCTGCTCTGTCAGCCAGAAGGTCAGTCCTGCTGAGGGGACTGGGAATGGGGGAGCTGGCAGGCTTGTCTTTGCACAATGCTCCCTGCAGACAACTCAGCTGTGGGTACCCGGGATTGCTGCTGGGGCTGGAGGTTTTGGTAAGGAGACCTTCCCAAAGCCTGAGGGTGACTCTTCTGTGTTCCCAACCCCTCAAAGCAGAGCTCACTTCCCTGCCTTGGCTGGACTGTGGACAAAGATCTGGTGTGACCTGGCCCTGTTGGGGCTGGAAAAGCTCTCCAGGCTGGTTTTGGGCTCAGTGGCAGCTGCAGGGGCTGCCAGCTGTGACACTCAGGTGCTGGCAGGGCAGCTGTGGCTGCCCT
>NW_008236626.1:3284978-3287238 GCF_000691975.1 Corvus brachyrhynchos
GGCGCGGGGGGCTCCCCGGGGATGGGAGAAGCCAGCCAGGCTGGGGGAAGCACCGCTCTGAGATGCCCGTCAGCCTCCTCATCCCACCGAGGGGAAACAAAACAGGTCAAAGGGTCACTTGCAGGATGTTCAGCAGTGGGGCATCTGGAAATGCTCTCCACCGTTTCTGCCTGTCCTGCTGCCCAGCTTTGCTACCCCAGAGGCCAGGTGACCCCCAACTCCTCTGGACTGGGAGGAGTTTTCCATCCCAGCACCTAACTGATGCTGCTCCTGGCAGTGGGGCTGGGGTGTGGGGGCTGCTGGCAGCACCCTGCACCCTCAGTGCCATGGTACTGCCTGGCCTCGATGCACCAGGAGCTGGAGAAGCAGCCCCACCCCGGCACCAGCACCTGGGACGTCTCTGGCTCCTGCAGTTCCTGATGCAGAGGAGCAGCATGAGTTGGGTTCACTGGGGAGGACAAAGCTGCTAGGTCCCCTCTGTTCCTCTCCCTCATAGCACCAGCCACAGTGGTGGACCCTGAGCAACACCCAGGCCAGTTGCCAGCCCTGAGAGGGGAGAGCAAATATCATCACTGTCGTGAGATGTTTGAGTGTGTCTCTTCTGCCCTCCCCGCCCTCCTGGGAGCAAAGAGCCCTTTGCCCAGCCGGGGGAAGCAGTAGCTGCTCTCTGGTCCTGGTTGACACCTGTGTTGGAGCTGGCAGCAGACCCAGTGCGGTGCTGGGGATGGGGACTGCTCTGGCACACCCTGCACCCGTTTGAGGACACACATCTCACCCCTGCCTGGCCCAAGGAGAGGTCCCATGGCTCCGTTCAGGGCACTGCCCAGGTTCCACATGGGTGCCTGCTCTCCTCAGAGGCATGGCTCGGCTCTGGGGGCGGTGGGAGGAAGCATCCCCTTATCTCCTCTCCCTTTGTGCAAACACACGAGCCCTCCTGGAGCCGCCGTGTGATGCCGCCAGCCGGAAAGCCGCAAAGGCGGGGAGGTTGCCCAGCTTCTGTCTCCTTCCCAGCAGGTGTGGCTGGGCCCGCCAGGCAGATGGCTCCGCGCCTGGCAGAGACGAGCGCCGGCGCCAGGAGCAGCTGGCTCCATCCGTACCCGGGCCAAGAGCGGAGATGCTGAGCAGTGTGGGGAGCTCACGGAAGGCAAACGAGGCAGTGACCTCCCGTGCCAGGCTCAGGTTGTGCCGGGCACCTCTGGGCTCTACACTCACATGGGGTGTGCTGCCAGCTCCTGCACCCCGTGGGGGCCCAGGGAGAGGTGTTGGCAGGGATCAGCGGTGCCCTGGAGGGGACAGATGCCTCTTGAGGACAGCCCCAAAGCCCAGAGCTGATGCAGGAACCTCCAGGACACCTTTGCTCCAGTGAGATCTGCCAGTCAGGCAGAGGGGCTGCTCCTGCACCCTGGAGCAGCTGGGGCTTGGAGCTGAAGAACCCCAGAGTGGCCCCTGCTCTGAGCCATCAGCCGCCATCCCAGGTTTGCTCCTTGCTGCCTGGGCTAATGATCTGCTGGGCAATCAACAGACCAGTTGGAAACCCTGTTAGAGCCTGGCCAGGCACTACCTTGTTATTTCTATCCAGCCAAGTGGGGGAAACAGCCCTTTTTCATCCACTGACAGTCACTGTGCTGTTGTGCAGCTCCTGGCACAGCAGGACAGGCTGAACCAACCCTCAAAAATCAGAATGGAGACAAGAAAATGCCGCTCCCCCCTCCAGGCTGTTCTCTACTGCAGAAAGGGAGCAGCCCATGGTTTTTTTCATGATGGCAGCAATAAGGGGACTGCAGAGGCTCTTGTGCTGTGCTGGCCAGCCATGCCCATGAGGGATCAGCACAGCGGCCTCACGCTGCACAGCGCAGTCTCATTTTCTGAGCAGTTATTAATTCCTCTGTTTGCCTGGCTCTGAGTGGAGGCAGAGAGCAAAAGCAAATGAACCCCACCAGGACTGATAGCCCAGGAGCTCCGTGCAGGTCCTGAGCCTGGCATTAAGGGCTGGGAGAAGCTGTTCCTGGGGCCTGGCTTCCCAAGGGGCAGAGGGGAGATGGAGGGGGGATGGTCCATGGGAGCAAAGCCTCTGGGCAGGCTGCTCCCATCATCCAGGCTCCTCCATCCTCATCTTGCAGCCGGCGCTGGAAGTGGAAGTTTTGAAGTCATGCACGGAGCTGTTTGCTTGGTATTTCCTGCCCCCGAGAACAGGAAGCAGCAGCGAAGCCCAGGAGGGAGCTGCTCTTGGGAGAATTCCAGCCTGACACATTTTTTTCCC
>NW_008236626.1:3287264-3292716 GCF_000691975.1 Corvus brachyrhynchos
CCTCATCCCTGTGCCCGGTGCTGGGAGCTGATGGGCCCAGGTTGAGGCCAGCTTGGATGTGGGGATGTGGATTGCACAGAAACGTGGCAGTTTGAATGATTTTCCATTTCCCTCTCCCTTGTACCACTGTGACCTGGACCTTGTTTGCTCAGGCTCTAGGACAAGCACGGAGACGCTGGCTCGCGAGCTGCAGTGTGAGAAATGTCTGCAGTGATGGATATGTGTCCTCCCAGCTGTCCCACGCCTGTCCTGCTCTCCAGGGACTGTCCTCTTGGCCCCGTTAGCTTCAGGTCCACTCTTATCTCCCCTCCCCTGCCAGATCTGGAGCAGCATCTCAACACCCTCCCAAAACCTCTCCTGTTTTTGAGGACCAGGTCCATGCTGGGTACCACCAGTGCTGCACAGAGGCTCCCTCAGCCCACCAGGGCTCGAGTGCAAGGCCTGAGGTTGTCCCCTGCCCTGTGTCACCTGGCTCAGCGAGGTCTCTGCCACAGTGCTGCTGGTCACGGCCAGGGGAAGGGCAGGTTGGTCTGGTGCCTGGTGACAGGCGAGGGCTCTGTCACGGCAGGAGTTACTCCCATCAGAGCTGCCAGCGTCTGCTGCTGGCAGATCATGGCAGCAGTCTCCGAGGAACGTGAACAGCACATTATTAACAATCTTTTAAAGAGCTGCCAGTGTGTCCCGGGTCCCTGTTTATTTCTGCATACGGCCTGTCCCCTCTGAATGCAGCATTCATAGGAGGTGTCATCTCAGCTTAAGGGGGTCTATTACTTACCCCAATCAAACTCCTGCAGTAGGTGATTCCTCCTCTGGCCAAGGACAAAATCCCACAGAAGGAGGGAGTTTATCCTCCCTTTAAATCATCCCTGCTTTTGTTTTCTTCCTCCTGCAAGATGCATTTTTGCAGAGTGGATGTTGGATCAACGGTGTCCAAGCTGGAACACATTGGTCTCTGGATCTGCTCCCAAATCATGATCTGCATGGATGCTGGGGCTGCTTCTGTGGCACTGCCCTGGCTGCACCCGGCCATGGAGAAATCTGGGAATGCACTGGCTGGAGAGGACATGCCTGGGGAGCAGGGACATGCCCAGAGAGAGGTGCCATTCAGGGCCAAGGTGGCTGGCACAGAGAGGGCAGGTGAAGCTAGAGAAGCCTAAAGAAGAGGAGACTGGGGTCAAATCCCCCTGGAGGCTGCAGCTCCTCCAGAAGGGCAGCTCTGATCTCTGCTCCCTGGGACCAGGGACAGCACCTGGGGGAATGGCTGGAGCTGTGTCAGGGGGATTTAGGTTGGTTATCAGGTAAAGGCTCTTCCCCAAAGGGTGCTGGGCACTGAACAGGCTCCCTAAGGAGTGGTCATGGCCCTAAGGCTGCCAGAGCTCCAGGAACATTTGAACAATGCTCTCAGGGAGCCACAGGCTGGGATTGTTGGGGTGTCTGTGGAGGGCCAGGAGTTGAACTCAATAATCCTGATGGGTCCCTTCCAGCTCAGGATATTCCATGATTCTAAGCTTCCATCCTCTGCTTAGCACAGGTCCACCCCAGTGGCTGTGCCCACCTGCAAGGGCACTCGGGGCCCTGCCTGAAGGATGTTGAGCTCGCCGTGCAAGAAGCAGTGATTCCATTCTGTGGTCACAGAGGCACCAGCTGGGACCCGGACCAAGACCTCAGGGTCTCCTGGCCTTTCTCACTTTGCAATGTCAACACCAGCCATGGGACAAAGGAGCACAGAGCAGCCTTGCCTCAACAGGAGGAGGCTGCAGGGCTGTGTTTAGCCAGATCCTCCACGACTGGCTCGTGTGGGCACACGATGGTTTCAGAGGTGCTGCAGTCCCCACCCCAGAGGTGCTCCCTTCCGTGGGTCCTGCTGACAGGACACAAGGTTGTTTCTTCAGGCAGACACAAACCAGCTGCTCTTTGGGGCTGTTCAGCTGCCTGGTGCTGCCCTGTGTCTGAACACAGCCAGGTGTGACAGACCAGGCTGGAATGTTGGGAGAGCCAGCACCTGGGACTCCTCTTTGGAGGATGCCTCCGTGGATTTGCACAGGACCCTGAATCCTTCCACTTCTGCTGCTCCTCCAGGGTCTCTGCCCAGGAGTCTTCCTGCTTGCCTGTCATTGCTACAGGAGCCCATGGCCAAGCAGCTGAAAATCCCAGACCATCCAGCTTGGGGTCCACCTGGAAAAACATGTGCTAGATGCAGGACAGACCGACACCAAAGCAATAAGGAGTCCCTGGCTGCTCTGGGCAGCATTATGCAGTGCCCAGCACAGACCCACAGCAGTGGCAGTAGAGGCAGCAGCACACGCTAACCCCAATCAATCCATGGGAAGGGGGGATCAGGATTGTCCCTAATTTTCTTTGGAAGTGGCAGATCTGGGTCTGGATTCTGGGCACCTGCACAGGATAAGACCTCGGGCTGTGTCAGCAAGCGCTGGGATCACCCTTAGGGGGTGTGAGCAGAGGGTTTGCTGCAGGGCAGGGCCAGCCCCTCCAGGAGCGAGCAGGGGGTGCGGAGCTGCCGGGACCAGCAGCCAGAGCCTTTCCGGCCATGCGTGCTTTTCCAGGAGCAGTCGCCTGGGCAACTGTGAGCGCAGAGCCAGGCGAGCCATCAGGACAGGAGCCATTGTGCTCGTTCAGGGAATGACTCCCAGCTCTTTTCCCAGGTCAGGGGGCTCCCTGGGTCACCCCATTTTGCCAGCCCACAGGTGGGCAGCACATGGCCTTTACTGGGGCTCCCTGATCATTCCAAATCACCCCTCCAGGGTGGGATGATGGGTGAAGGAGACCACAACCCCCCAGCAAGGAAAAGCTGCCAAACGCCACATGAACTGAGAGTCAAGGTGGCAGCCCAAACCAGCACCAAGCTGGTTGAACCCGATTATCAAACCCTCACTCCTGACCCTAACAGAAAGCAGGTTGAGGTTTCCCTGTGTGCTACTACTACCTGTAGTAACCATAGGTGTGCGTGTGCATGCCCAGAGCAGCAAACACTCCCCATCTCGCTGCATTTCTGCCTCCTTGTCTCTGTTTTGCTGTTGTTGCTGTCTGCCTGACACCTGCGTGCCCTGGACGAGCTGCTGCTTTGCTAATGAGCTGCAGCATCTCGCTCAGGGTCCTGCTCACCGTCAGAGCACAGGGACTCTCCAGGCTCATGTGCTTAGCTCAGCCCCACGGTTTCAATCCCTGCCAAGAGAAATGGAAGAATCTGGTGCAGCCAGGCCTGGAAAAAACAGCAAGGACAGTCTCCAGTTAACCCTTCCCGTGCTGCTCCTCTCTCCTGCCTTCCCACGCACAGGGAACCCTCAGGCTTCACACCCCTCCTTCCCACAGCCCAGTCCATCCGCGTTTCCCTACCTCTGGGGAAAAAGCAGCTTTTCTCGTGAGATTGCCCAGAATACTCAAGGAGCGAGTATTCCCACGGCACTTGAATGTGTGCCCCCTTTGATCGCAGGAGGGCAAAGGGCAGAGATCTGGGAAAAGAAAATCATTAAAAAAAAAAAAAAAAAAAGGGGAGAGAGAAGACGGAGAGAGAAGACAGAGAGAGAGAAAAAAAATAATTAAAGCAATTCAGGCAGGAGCTTTCCTCAACCTCTATAAAATACAGTTCACGTTTCCTGCGAGCCTGGGGCGCAGATCACATTCGACGTGAGGTGCTTTACCCAGCCCCGGTGTAAATTCCGGAGCCTCGCATCTGCATGGCGTGATGGGAAAAAGCTTAAGAGGGGCCCGGGGAGCTGCAGAGGAGGCGGCTGAGCCTATCTGGCTACCGCAGGGGCTGTCGATGCACAGACATTCCAAGGCTATTTGTGAAGGTGAAATGGTCTGTAAAGATTCCAGGACACCATGTGGCAGGATGGTTAGCAGGGCTTCTCCTCCGGTGTTTGCACAGCGCTGCCGGGCTGGAGGGAGGCTGTGTGTGCAGAATGCCTCGCGGTGATTAGAGCATCTGCAAATTTCAGCTTAATACGCGGCATAATGAGACACGGAATATTATTAGCCCGCAGCCATCCCCCCGCCCCAGCGGCGATCTGCAGCTCGAGCTGGTTTCACCTTCTCAGCGCGGTGCCGCGGGAGCCCCGCGGAGGATGCGCACCCCGGGCCCGCGGGCAGCTCCACGGCCACGCGGGACCGAGCTCCTGCGGCACCCATGGAGGATTTGCGCCTTGGTTTAGACAAAATGAGGCTGTGCCGTCCTTCCCCTTGGCTGTGCACACCAGGCCCTGCTCCACTGGCCTCTTCTGCAGCACCCTGAGCCGCAGCCAGCCCACACAGGGCTGCCACAGGGGCTGCTCGTGGGGAGTAGCTCCAGCTCCCCATCCCAAAGCTTTGTTGCCCTTGGCTCACCTCCCCAGGCTGTGAGAGCCGATCTGGTGTGACCCACCAGGGCAAGAGGTGCTGGGAGGGCTCAGGCAGCGCCCAGGCTGCACAAGAAGCTGTGGCAGTGGTGGGAACTAAGAGCATGGTTTTGTTTGACAGGGAGAGACATTCACATGGGGTGACCCTTGGTTAGAAGGAATGTGTGGGGATCTGGGCCTGCTGGCAGTGTCCACCCATGTGCTCACAGACCCATGCCAGCTCTGAGCTCTCCCCTCCATCCCAGCACCCGGCAGGCCCTGTAACCCCAGCTCAGACAGGTCTTGCTGGACTGCCTAATGCCTCTTGTTTTCTGGCAGCCAGGAATGTCTCAAACATTGCTGCCCTGAGATGGAGAGAGCTGCTGGGCAGTGCCAGGAGGTGATCCTGCCTGGTGCAGTGGGGTTGAGGGGGTTGTTGGGGTCCTGTGCTTGGTGTGAGGCTCAGGGAAATCCCTGGTGTGGGTCTGCGTTCAGACAGGAGCAGCCCAGTGACTGGGGCAGCACCAGCTGGGTCTTGGGGCAGCACCAGCCCTGGCCTGGAGTGATGGTGAGAGGAGTGGGGCTGTGGGGAGCACAGGGTGGGCAACCCGTGTGCCTGGTGAGTACATGCATGTGTGTGTTCACACGTAGAGAGGTGCACTGGATGTGTGTGCACGTGTGTAAGCGAGAGGGACAAAGGCTGTGTGTGTGTGTGTAAGTTGTGTGTGTACCCTGGGATACACTCTGTGTGTGTGTGTGTGTGTTCACAGCCTGTGTCACTCTGTGTGTGTGTGTGTGTGTGTGTGTTCACAGGCTCTGTGTGTGTTGTGTGTGTGTGTCACTCTGTGTGTGTGTTGTGTTGTGTTGTGTGTGTGTGTGTTCACAGACTGTGTGTGTTCACAGGCTATGTCACTCTGTGTGTGTGTGTGTGTTCACAGGCTATGTCACTGTGTGTGTGTGTGTGTGTGTTCACAGGCTCTGTGTGTGTGTGTTCACAGGCTGTGTCACTGTGTGTGTGTGTTCACAGGCTCTGTGTGTGTGTGTGTGTTCACAGCCTGTGTCACTGTGTGTGTGTTCACAGGCTGTGTCACTGTGTGGGTGTGTGTTCACAGTGGGGT
>NW_008236626.1:3293187-3299104 GCF_000691975.1 Corvus brachyrhynchos
GTGTGTGTGTGTTCACAGATTGTGTGTGTTCACAGGCTATGTCACTCTGTGTGTGTGTGTGTTCACAGCCTGTGTCACTGTGTGTGTGTGTGTGTGTTCACAGGCTGTGTCACAGTGAGTGTGCCTGTGGCAGGGACAGCGCACGGACCCGTGCAGGCTGCAGTCAGGTGTGACAGGATGTGTGTGGGGTGTGTCTGTGCTGAGGCTCTCAGCACATGCAGACAGACACCAGCTCCGACCCCTGCTCCATGGACTTGCTGGCACCAGGGACACGTGCGAGGCACTGGAGGTCACATCCCTGGAGCTGCTTCCTTTTTCCTGGCGGTGACAGCACAGGACGGCGCTGGCTCTGCTGCCCCGGGGCTTCCCCCACGCAGCCTCTCCCTCCACCTTGTGCTGACCCACGCTGCTGTGTGACCTTGTCGCTGCCGCCGAGCGGAACCTTTCCATGGACTTGCTGGCACCAGGGACACGTGCGAGGCACTGGAGGTCACATCCCTGGAGCTGCTTCCTTTTTCCTGGCGGTGACAGCACAGGACGGCGCTGGCTCTGCTGCCCCGGGGCTTCCCCCACGCAGCCTCTCCCTCCACCTTGTGCTGACCCACGCTGCTGTGTGACCTTGTCGCTGCCGCCGAGCGGAACCTTCCCGAGTTTTGTCCGGGCTGTTTTTCAGCGACATTCAGCTCCCCTGCCTGCTTCAAAGCTGGCATTTGCTGCCACAGGTATGACAGTGACATCTGCAGCCAGGGGCTCCCTCCTCCCTGAGGTGCTTGGAGTCGCCTGAATACCTGTCCCTGACACTCAGCTTTTACCCTGCTGTGGATAGATTTTTAGAAAGCAAAGTCCAGGGAAAGCATCAGCACAGCAAAGCTGTTCTGAACACTGTTAAACTAACACTAACTGCCACCATGGTTAATCTGTACCAAGGTCAAATTCACAAATCGGCAGGTTAGCTTCAGTTCCAGATGGAAATTAGATCATCAATTAATTAAATCATCACTTTGATACAGAAAGAAAACTGCAGAGGACTCAGTCCTCGTAAATCTTGCAGAAGCCTTTGAGAAGGTGGCTCTGTATTTTATTTGGAAGAAGTTGACTGAAGAAATTCAGATCCATAGTGTGATAGTGTGAACAACTTATCGCCCCCTGCCTAAGCCATAACCCCCGAGCTGAGCTGGGCACTGCCATGTCCACTGTGTCCCCAGCAAATGTTGCAGCTCAGCATTAACCTCTGCTTCAACAACCAGGGGTTTGAGGCTTCCCATATACCACAATTGACTGATGACTATTTCGAGTCTCTTAGGACTTTGAAACCCAAAACCCACTTTAATTTTATGAGTAATTTTATGGGACAATCTTTAGGGCTGTGAAAGCTGGAAACTTCTCCTTCAGGTGCCTTGACCTTATGGCTGCTCATCTACCCATGCAGGAGCCCCTCTCCACTTTCATCTGATCACCCTTGAATTCAGAGCTATAAAAAGGATGGGCTGTCTCCCAGCTAATAAAAATAGGAAAAAAGGGAGAGGCAAAGCCAAAGATAAAGGTGTCGTGAGCCCTCCCCTCCTTCACTCTTTGGAACCTCCTGGAGCTGGGGCTGGTGTCTGAACTAGATGGTGAAGTCCTTCAGGCACGGAGCTGCTCGCTGCTGGCTGCCCAGGGTGCATGGACTCACACAGCCTGCTCACTCCCACGTGGGATGGGATGAAGAGCTTGCAGGACGGGCAGTGCAGGGCTCCTGAATCAGGGGGCAGCTTAATAGGGTCTTCATTGCATGTGGCCCAAAGGAAAACCGGGCTCCTGGCCTGAGAAACTCCTGAATTCCCACGCTCCAGCTCTGCTGGGGCCTTGGGGTCTCCTCCCATGCAGTTAAGTGTGTGTGTCCATGTGTTTCTCCTTGTGCCTACGTGGGAGAAAACGTAGATATGCTGCAAATGGATGCTAATGGTTCCAGCCACAAGGGAGGTTTAATCTGTTCTTCATCTGTCCACGCATCAGGGTGACTAAATTCAGTGCCAGGTGCAGCATTACAGAATGGGGGCTTGTGCCCCCCAGCCAGTCATCAGGACCTGGCACAGGCACCTCTGGGTCTTGCTTGCTCCCAGATAATCAGTTCCAGCATCATTTCCCCATCTCTGGCATCTATGAGCAGACATAGACTGCATTCCTCAGTCTTTGCTCATCCCTTTCCGTTGACTCTGGCATTACATCCACCGACAAGTCACATCCACTGGCACCTTCTCCTCCACCTGCCCAAGAAGGAACCTAAAAACGCAAATGCTTCCTTCACCCCAAATCTGCTCTCCACGGAGGGGCCCGGCAACCTCTCTGACAACAACCAGCAACGTGTCATTTGTTTTTATTACTCTAGGAGGGCAGGCTGCTGTGCGTGACCAAGGAAACCGAGAGCGGGCTGCCCTTGTGAACTTGCCGAGTGCCTGATGGAGATCGGGAGGAGAAGAGAGCTGGGGGAGTAGGAAAAACATTACTTCTCTCCTGCTTATTGGCCAAGGCAAGATTGATTGACTGTACTGGTGATAGCATAGCACGCATCAAGGTAGGCACAAAATTGTGGTGAGCACTAGAAAACCACCAGCCGTGGGGATGAACTTAATGTGAGGGAAGACATATGAGGTGGATGCGGATTTTGTGTTGAGCTGGGGAGCGGTGTGGCTCCCTGTGGCAGGAAAGGGAGAGGAGATGAGTCTGACACAGAGCACAGAGGCGTGTGATGGCACTGGCTGGTCACTTGACAGAACAGGTCTGGCCTCATTCTGCCTCCCTTTTGAAGTCTCCAGCATTTATAGCCAGTGCTAGACAGAAAAACACACTTCTAGGATGCAATTCACCTCCTCAAATCAGCCAAGAGGTGTGTCCAGAGGTTACTTCACAGGTGGAGGCTTCCTCCCTTGCCAGCTGAAGCCCTGCCCAGCAGATGAGATGCTCCCAGGCAAAGGGCAGGTCTAGAAAAGGACCTGAAGAACAGGGGGGTGGCTGGGAGGCACACTGGGAATGGTGATGGGAAATGGGAAAACACCACGGTACTGGCTCGAAGCCTGAGCAAGTGGCTGGGGGTGGCCGTTGTCATATGATGCCGTGCACAGGCCAGCTGGAGGGATGGCAGAGGAAGGCTCAAGGTAAGGGCTTGTGAAGAGAAGAGGAGCTGGAGGTGTTTTATGGTAACATAAAGTCGGTTTGGTACCAACAGTTCAGTTTTGCATGATGGTGGTGGCTCCAGTGCTATTTCCCACTGACAGATATTCAATCCAGCATCATTTACATAAAGGACGTGGAAATTATTTTTTGGATAATTCTTTGTCTAGAAAGCCTCAAAAATCTGCCTCGCAATTCACCTAAATTTGATGCTTTCAGCCTTCATTTTCCCAAAACTGAGGGGAAAAACATTCAGTTTGAGGGGGAAGGTTAATGAAGCAGCATTTCCCTGCTGCTGACCTCCACCGTCTGAATTTCACCACATCCTAGACCGAGCAAGGCAGCGGCTCAGGAAGAAGCTGGGGTGTTAAGGAGGCCAAGGGCGTCTGGGTGGTGGGAGGCTGCTCTGGGAGCTCCCTGCCGGGGCGAGGAGCGGCGTGAGCGGGGCCGGGGACCCGCGTGGCACAGCCGGTCCCTCCGCCTGCCTGCGCGCTGCTGGCCCCGCAGCTTCCTCTGGCAACGCCTTGCGCAGGCTATTTTTATGCTGTGTGAAAAAGCGAGTCCTTCTGCGAGCTGAGGGAATGCGGCGTGGAGAGGGAAAGTGAATTAGTGAAGGTCACAGGCGGAATGTCGCTGTGCGCACGGCTGGGGCAGAGCGCGGGGAGCTGAAGGGGATGGCGAGCGGTCTGGGAAAGGGGCTGGGCTGCGTGGAAAATGGTTGTGGAGCAGCTCCACGTTCCACCTCTGCCTTCCCGGGGAACATCCCGGCGCCGTGGCCCTGCCAGCACGGGGGAGCGAGCTGGCTGCGCGCACCTACTCCTGCGCTGCTCGCGGGTGTTGGTGGAGCATCAGCCGCTCCACGGGCTGGAACCGGGGTTTACGTGCGGCATAAAAAGTAATGATCGCGCTCTCCCGCTAAATCACACGCAGCCAGGCTGGAAGTGGAAGCCGCTCCTGTCCGCAGCGGCAAAAGGTTCGTACAAGGGAGAGCCCAAATAGCTCCCGGAGGCGAGAAGCAGCCTTTTTCCCCTGCTGGAATCATGAGGGGAGCAGTGCCCAGCGCCACGGCCCTGGGACACGGCCAAAAACCACAGCCACTTCTGCGACATCCCTCTCCCCACGCTTTTCCCTCTTCCTCTAAAGCAACGGTTTTCCTGAGAGCAGCAGGGAAAGGTGAACGCAGAAGATGCCCTGCCTGCACATCCCTGCTGGCAAATGGGAATTCGGGATCTGGACCACGCTTGGGCTTTCCTCGCTTGGTTCAGCCAAGTGAAAAGTTGGCCATGGTGCTCCTCCCCTTCATGCAGGGTTTGGATGGGGATGGGAGCCCAGGCAAGGGAAGCGCATCCCTCTGCTCCCGCTGCCACGCCGCGAGCGGCTCCGTCCCGCAGCGCATCGCGTCAGGGTACCGCGGGGAGCTGGCGTGCTCCCGGCAGCCTCCTGCTTCTGGGGGACGCTGGAGGCACAGTTCCCATCACTTTCCCATCTCGGAGCAGATTTATGAGCCTCCCAAAAGCTCTCCTGCAGCCCTCCAGGAAGGCTGGGGCTGGGGGCTGGCAGGGGGGGGGCTGTTTGCGGGGAATTGTGAATCTACTTTCTTACACGGCTGCGTACCACTGTGCAACGGTAATCCCCTGAGCAGGGTGAAACGGAGGCCTAGCTACCATGACCTCCTCTGTAGGTTTCCATGGATACCATGTACTATAAATAAAAAAAGGAATTTCAAACCAGTTTTCAATCCTGCTTAGTGGGAATAGGAAACCTCTTTTGAATTTAGTTTCCTATCTCACCTTACGGGGGTTATTTTGCAGCCTGTTTGAAACAAATAATTACCCCTTCAGCCAGGAAATTACCACCAATCTTACCTATTTACTTCCAAACACTCGGCTAATTAGCACATTGGGGAGAGCTGCCTATTTGCACGCTGGAGATGGGAGGCTTAGTGTCTTTATTTTGGTGGTGCTGGGAGAAAGGACGCGGGGCCAAGGGTCAGCGAGGGGCGTCAGAGCCCTCCGAAGAAAAAAATAATAAAGAGAGCAGGAAAGCTGTAAAACTCGAAACGCCGAGATGCCGTGTGAATTAGCGTGCAAGAAGCCCCGGCAAAAAAGGGAATATTACATCTGCATCCTTTTGCAATGAATCAGAGTCATGCTGCAGATTTTGTCTGGCATACTGGGTCTCTGGAGGATAGAAAATAATTTGGTCGCAGCAGTGGGAGGTGTGTGTGCGTGGAGAAGGGAGTTGCTTTCCAACAGCCTGCTGTGGTGAGAACATGCCTGACACTTCATTCCTTTCCAGTTAATGCAGCGAGGCCGGGAGGAAACTTAACCCTCTAATTGCTAAAGTGTACCGGGGACTTGGGAAAGTCCTTGGAAAGCAAACGGGGCTCCCGGGGTTGGTCTCCCCTGGCCCGGCACTGCTGGCAGACAGCTGAGGGATTTGCCCAAATGGCGGGTGGTGGGGGCAGGGGAAATGCTAATTTGAAACAGGCGCTGGCGAGCAGGGCCGGAGGACAGAGAGGTTGTGTTTGTCAGACCTCTGGGCTGGCAATGGGCCGGCCAAGTCCAGTCCGTCACAATGCTGGGTCTGAGCCAGCTGGACACATGATGGCTCGCGGAGGGGTCTCACGGTCTGGAGTTCCCAAATGGTTCTGCTGCCCAAGCTCAGCTCTGCTGCTCCATGATCCTGGATCACCGGCACTGAAAAACCCAAGTGCTTTCCATTTTTTTCCACCACCACACCCATGTTATGTCCCCCCACCTCCCTA
>NW_008236626.1:3299202-3301556 GCF_000691975.1 Corvus brachyrhynchos
TGCGAGGCGTGGCCACCCCCTTCTGCTGCAGCCCCATCCATCTGTGGCTGCCGGGGCTCTGCTCCCCGCTGCCATCCCTCGCTGGTCTCTGGGAGGCTGTTCCCAGCAGGCACAGCTCCGTGTGTGAACCAGCTACCAGGAGCGCACTGTCCCTTCGCCCCGCTCACCCCAGCAAGGGTCTGCCACAGAGCACAGGACTGGGACTGAGAGAGCATAAGCTCTCCACAGCTGGGAAGGAGGAGGAAGAGGAGGAGGAGGAGGAGGAGGAGGAGGAGGAGGAGGAGGGAGGGATGCACAAAGCACCCGGGGCTCAGCCAAAGCCTCGTGTGCAATACGGGTAAGCTCTGCTCAAAGCTTGTCCATAATGTTTAATAGCACAGGATGATCACGGGCATCTGACTTGGAGCCTGTTCGCTGCTGCCCTCCTAAAGCTCCTTATTAGCATTTCCAGGACATTGATGTTGTGCTCGGATATACGGGAAGGCACTCATAAGTTACAGAGCAGCAATATATCAACGTTAGAGAAGGGCCCATTTAAGCTTAATATCAGAGGCTGGGTTTTTCTGGAGTCAGGTGTCTTGTTCCCATTGAAATTCAACAGGAGTTGGAGTCTGCTCCCAGGGCTTCTCTGAAAGTCCCAGACTTAATTAGTATTTATCTTAATTAGGGGGATGTTACCTGCTCTGGGAACCTCATGCTATCTGCTGTATTCATCCCCACAGCACCCTGGGAAAGGGCTCCCAGCCCTTTCTGCAGTGGGGGACTGAGACACATGGTGGCTGCTGCTGCCAGCCTGCCACTCAGCAGGGAGCAGGAAACATCTTCTGGGGGGCTGAGAGGGTCACAGCACTGCCCCCCTGCCTTTCTGGGTCATGTTCTCTTGGGAGGCCAGATTAGAACATGCAGGAGAACAGAGCGAGGTCGCTTGATGGGGTGCAGCAGGAGGATGCTGAGCCCCCCTCGCTGCCTGCCTGGGCCCCGGGGGCATTTTCAGGGAGACCTGGGTGGACACAGAGGTGGCCCAGCCCTGGCTGTGCTCTGGAGCGCCGCTGCTCGTTCACCATCTTCAGGCCAGGCCACAAATCGCAGGGCAGAGGATGGGAGGGTGGGGAAAGGAGAAAATCTGTGTGTTTTTTGGTTTTTTTGGTTTTTTGTTTTTTTTAATTTAAAAAAACTCAAAGTCACCGGCTTGGGAAGAGCTTAGAAACCTGATCTGGTCTGAGCCATAAACAGCCAAGAAGGACAAGCCATGGGGCTCTCTTGGCAAGCGGAATCTCACCCACGCCCTCCTGCAGAGGCAGGGAGAGGCAAACGAGTCCAAACAGCTCTGAGGTCCTCTTGGCATGGACTTTCCAAGGGCAGAGAAACTGAAATCTGAGCCCCTGCCGCCTGCCCTCAGCCCCTGCTGCTCCGCAGTGCCGGGAAGGATGGGGTTCCCCACCACGGTATCCCTGTCCTCCCCCCTGCCTGGCATGAGGGGTGGGGTTAGGATTCCCAGCTGGGCTGGCAGCTTCAGGGAGGGGGTTTGGAACAGGAACAAGCCAGCTGTCCCTTGGCAGAGCCATCAAACACGGTGACCTCCCCCGTGGTACTTCAGTGGGTGGGATGCGAGGCCTCGGGGGGCTGGCAGTGCCGTGCAATGGGGACCTCCGGGGCACAGTGGGGACCTCCAGGGATGTCCTGGGGATGCTCAGGGGATGCAGATGCAGCGTGACCCAGGGATTAGGGCAGTGGGTGCCAACAGGAGGAAAGAGAGGATGAGCATCTCCCTCCTCCCACTGGGAAAGCTGCCTCCGGGCAGAGCTGTGAGCCCGGACAGGCTGTGCTGGCAGATATCTCCAGAGGATCAGCCTGGCCCACAGGGCTTTGGGCCAAGGGCTTGGGGGGGGGATGGTGAAAGGCAGCAGGAAGCTCATGGCTTGCCCGCAGAGCATGCTGGGCATGGCACAGGCAGTGCTGATGTCCGGACAGAGGCAGGAGAAAAGGGACTCCAGAGAAGGGCAGGAGTGGGATGAGCCATCTGCAAACACCCACCAACAGTGGGACAAGGAGCAGGGAGCAGGTCTGCTGGGAGCAGGGACAGCGGGAGGCTGGGAGCTGCCACATCTGCTGCCAAGTGCCAGGTGGGTCAGCCTGCAGCTGACCTTAGGGACATTTTTGGTGGTCTGGTGATGGTGACTCGATCCATGGGTCAGGGAAGATGTCTGAGCTGGGCTTGACTGCCATGGTGCTGAGCATTCAGCTGCTTATCAGGAGGTCAGGGAAGGGACAGGAGGGGACATCTGTTGCCCCACTGGACCTGTGGTCAGGTCTTTCTCCAGCTCTCCTCCATTAACTGCATGTCCTGGAGAGAC
>NW_008236626.1:3301586-3322216 GCF_000691975.1 Corvus brachyrhynchos
GAATGGTTTTCCAGATTTGCTTGTGAACTGTAGGGCTGGAGTTTGAGAAAGGGTTGGGGCAGAAATGTCTCTTGAAGGGAGCAAATGTGGGTTTATAATGAAGAGGAAGGGGGAATTAGTCACTGGGGGTGAATAGCCCCAAAATGCAGTCCCAAAATATTGCAGAGATTCCTTCATTGACCAGTTGGTTCCTGACTTTGAATGTTCGTATCTCCCTTCTCCACTCTGTTTTTTTCACTCACCCTGGGAGAAGAATGGCAAAAGTTTCATAAGGAAAGGGAAGCTCTCAGGAACTAAGGGTTGATGTTGAATGGCCTGATGAAAATTCCTGGAAATGTTAACATAGCAGAGCTGCAATCAGGAGCTATATCCCCACAAATAACACGGAAAGCTGTGGGAAGATCATTCCTTCCAGGTCCCAGGGACACAGGAATACAACAGGTGGCTCTGAATTTAATACTACCATTAAACAACCTCCTTTATTCAGCCAGGAGAAATGTGGTGGCTGGAAAGATGGACGACTCCACCGTTTCATTCTGCTTCATGCAGAGCTACCATTACCTCGCTCGATATTTTATGGAAGGCTCGCCGGGCTGAGCCTGTAGGCTTCGAAATCATCGACAATGTGCTAATGTAAAGTTGCTTGAGCTTATGGAAGATTTTGAAGGCCTGGATTCCATGTGTTGAGACTGGCACCATATCAGAGGAACAGCTGAGTATATGGAGCAGGGAAGCTACGTGTAAGTTATCCAGCAAGGAGAGAATCTGCCTGGGGCTGCAATCCTGGGTGCTGTGATGGGGAGGGGAGGCAGCGGTCCCGGCTGGTCCTTTCTCACCATGCAGACAGGCTGGGGCTTTGCTCCACAAGAGCGAGATTATCCTCTTGGTGGACACTGTCCTGGGCAGCTTTGTCCCATTTATTTGCAGGCCAGGCAGCAGTGCAGAGCTGGGGCTGCGTGGAGGCCACGATGGGATGCGTTGTGGTGCGAAGGAGGAACGTGTGTCTTCCCTCTGCTGCGGGACAGTGCTTTGGCTGCCGTCGCAAATGCCAGCCCACAGAAGTGGCTCTGGGGCCACAGGGAGAGGGATGGGACTTTTAGAAAATCTAATTTAAGCTTGGCAAGCACTTCCCTCTGAAGGAGGTCATCTCTTCTCCAGGGTGGCCAGGAGGGAGAAGCTCCTGCCCGGAGCAGCTGCCTGCCCTGCTCAGAGGGAAGGATACTGGCCCAGTGCCTTCAGGCACTGCCTGGAAACCCCTTGGAGGCAGTGCTAAAGGGATGAAATTTCCTTACCAATTCCCAAGCTGCTCTGACAAAGATCCCAGGAATACCCAGGTCTGCAGCGAGGTCCTGCCCCACCACCAGGGACTTCATTCACCCATGTGGAGCAGAAATAATTGTCCCTCAGCTACCCAGGCTCACTGGCCTGCCCCATTGCAGGAGGCACTAAAGCAGAACAGCTGGATGGATCTTGGTGGTGTATGGAAGGGTTGGAACAATCCAGGCTCCTGTCACGGGTGGTGCCGGCTCACCAGGATAGGCAAGGAGCTCACCATCTCTGGAGTGACATATGAAGGAGTGGTGGGTGGCTGGGAGTGGGTCTGCAGGCAGGGGGACAAGCTTTTGTGACAACGAGCTTTGAACTCTTGCAAACACCACAATCCCACCTGAACTGGTTTTCCTGGGAACTCTGGAAGACTCCACGGCATCCTGGCACCATGACCTACATGACGCTGCTGCTGGGGACAAGCTGAAGCTTTTGTCTTTCCTGGGTGAGTGAACAAGCTGAAGGCTTTAGGTACAGCCACCAGCATCCTTCCTTCTGGAGCAGGTCACCCCTGGCCACCAAGCCAGGCTGCTCCTTCCCCAGAGCAGTTTGTGAAAATGAATTTTTACACTGGCCCAACGCAGTTGGGCTAAAAGAGCTGCCTCACTCATCCAAGCTCTTTGGGAAGGCTCTTGGGCTGGGGCTTTTGCTGTCCTTAGAAGGGGCCACCAGGATGTGTGAGTGGAAGTGAGAAATGAGATTTCCCGGGAATAATCCTCCTACATGAAACTCAGTGGCATCTGTGAAAAGTCCCGTGTGCACCAAGACGATCCACGTGAGGGAGCGTAGAGAGATGTCTGGAGTGCAACCATGTCCTATTAATTTGCTCATAACCATTAGGGTCAGGGTCAGTGGGGTGTCCAGGCTGACCAGAGAGAGAGGCACCATGGGCCTGGATCACACAGCTGAGCTCAGCACAGTACAGGGCAGATCGTGTCACAACCAGAGGCAGAGCCCATCCTGAGCCTCCCTAGAGCCACTCTCTGCACTGAGGGCTCCTGAATTGGCTGCCACCTTCCAGGAATCGGGTTATTTTGTGACAACCCAATGAGGACCTCTGCTCGAGAGCCCAGCAGTGACCAGAAAGGTGAATAAAAATAAGAGACTTCATGGGAGAGACTGCATAGAAGGATGTCAGGAGTCTCACAAAGGCGTTAGGCAGGCGGGGGGTGTCACCGTGACCTCGCCTGGAGCGCTGTGGGCAGGGCTGCACATCCCACCTCACAAATGACAGTCACAGGCACAGATCTGGAGGAGGGCTGGGAAAATAGCTCCAAGACTGGCAGACCCTGGGGCTTTTATATGCACAAGCTTGGGCCCATTTGGCTTACAAAGCTCTGGAAGTCCTGAATCCAGCTGGTTGTTTCTGGGGTGACTGGAGCCAAAGGCTTGCTCCAGTGTTCGGGGAAGTCAGCTGGACTCCATCTGAGTGCTCTGACCTGCAGTGACATGGGCTGGTTAAAACCTGACAAGGGATGCTCTGAAGTAGAAAACTTCTGCCTACATCAGACCAGGAAGGTGTTCCCAGCTCCATGCTGTGGGTCAGCATTGTGCTGTCTGTATTTCCTTAGGCGTCTGTTAACAAGCCACTGCTAAACAGTGATAATCCTCCCGCTGCCAGCCCAGGTCTGAGTGTTTGCTGCAGCAGGATAATGTCCCCAGCTAGAGAGTGTGTTTGGAGCCCGTGCAATGGCCCACTTAAATCCACGTGAGACTTGAGGGGTCTTGGCAAAGGAGCAACCTAAATCAAATTAGGAAGACAAGGGGATGCTCCCATGGGCCACCGCCTCGGAGTGAGCCCACAGGACTTGAAACAATGATGTTTCCTTTGCCATGGAACAGTAGAAATAGGTAATCCAGATTAGTTGCTAAGTGCCTCCAGGAGGTAGGATTAGTAAAAGGAAGAGTCTGCAGCACTCAGCTGGCAGAATCTCACCAGCACAAAGGTATGGCTGTAACGGTGCCTTTGCAAGTGTCTGCCTGGACTTAGGGGGCAAATCATGGGAATGACCATTAGAAACTCTCCAAGGGCCACAGAAGCAATGCTTATGTGTATAGGAGATGTCTGTGAGTCTGCAGCACCTTGGCTCTCACTCCAAACACCATGATTAAAGCAGTGAGCTTACTAATTTTGGTGTTGTTTTGGCATAAAGCATTTGCTGCATCAGTAGATGTTTGAATTCACACAGACAACATGAGCAATAAAATGGTATTTCGTACGTCAGGTTTGTTTTCGCTTTAGAGAACTGGTCAGAAATGGAAATTTCTGTTTGAAGACGTTTGAATTCCCAGTTATCTGGGTCCTACATAAGTCAGGAATTCTGATGAGCTTTCAGAGGCAAAGCATCTGCCCTTCATGGAAGTAGATTGGTTCTGCACAACAACAGTGCTCAGCAGTTAAGGGTACCTGTTTTGACTCCATCCTTGGTTCACCTTGGTGTCTGACCATACCTTGTTCTGCTTCTCTCCCTGGGGCTTCTTTCCTGTCTGCTCATCTGGAGAGCTCATCGAGACTGGGTGACGCCAGATCCAAAGGAAATGAACCTGTGCACCACCTAACCCCTGGTCCCAGGGTGAACATGGCATCCCACTGTGGAAGACACCCCCCAGACACCAGGAGCAGTGTTAGAGACGAGATCTGTGCTGTTCTCTCCAAAAACACAAAGCTCTGGAACATTGATCTGCTTGTACTGAAATCATTGTTGCTTTTGAAGTAGCTCTACTGGAGGCAATGTTTGTGCCTCCAGGGCCCTCCAAAAACTAGAGGAGGCAGCAAAAAAATCAATGGGGGTTAGGTGGGGGAGTTTTCTGAGCTGCCTTTCCCAGTGCTCTTGGCTGTTGATAGGAGGCTTTGGGGTGCCACGTAGCCTGGTGAGGTGTGGGCACTTTGCCTCCATCAAAGGTGGGGAGAAACATCTGCAATACAGGGCTTGGGGGGGGGGACAGAAATAGAGGCCACAAGGTATGGGGGTCAGTCTTCCCTTACAGGAAGGAGGTGAAGAGTCTGACTCTCAATTCCTTTAGGCAGAATAACCAACAGGAGAGAGGGTCCCTGCAGGTCAGCAGTGTTTGGACGGGAGCTGTGTGTGTGTTGGGGAACTGAGCAAATGGGGGAACCTGAGAATCAGGTGTCTTTGCTTGAAGACACAGGTGTTTGAGCAATACCCCTAGCCAGTGCTGCACAGAGATCACTGCCCTGGCCTAATGCCCCTCCTTGTTGGCATCAAGTGGTCAGGGACTGCAAAGTGCTAGTCCAGCCCTTCCCAGGGGGATGAGCTGCTGCAGGATCCTCTCTGATACATCCCTTCCCTGCCCCTTCCAACCAGGCACAGCAGTGGTGGAGCCCCCAGAGCCTGATGAGGAACCAGAGCATGTGCAAACCTGCTCCTTGTCCTTCCCTGCCAGAGTGATTTGGACTGGGACCTAACCCCAGCCGTCATCTCTGCCTGGGATAAAGGGAGTTTGTTTCTGCCTTAGCTCATTGCAGTATCTCCTGCTGGCAGACTTTCCAATTAGGGAGCCAAGTGGGAGTCAGGAGAGACCCCAGGGTGGATTTCACACTCACTCTTTATTTATATGTAAACCTGGATGCAGGGCTGAGCTGCTGAGAGTGGGAGCAGGAGCACCGAGGGGGAGAGGCCAGCCCGGAGAACAGAGGTCTTTGCAGCTCTCATTTGCAGTGTGTGGGGGACAGAGCTGAGAGAGAGGCAAAGTCTGGCTCATCTCTCCCACTGCTTTAGCTCACGGGCTCTTCCCAGACCTTGTTTGTGTCTCCCAGAATGGCACTTGAGCATCTTTGAATGCTGGGGATGGTAAGTTCTCCCCTGTTGACAGATTTGAGAGTCCCTCTGTGCCCCAGTAGCCACGTGGAGCATGGAGGTGCATGGCCTGGCTCAGGTGGGTTTGGGGTCTGATCCTGCATGCTTCCACTCTTGTCTTTGGCATTCCAGTACCCCAGAGCTGAGCCCCGAGTGTCTCTGCTGTACCCGACATCGATGGTGCTTCTGGCCCTATAGAGCAGTAGCAGAAGCTGGCCAGCAAGGGAAACATGGGCAGAGGAAGATGGCACAGCTGGAGGGCACATGGACCACAGTCATGGGGCAGGGAGCAGTGGATGCCCCAGGCAAGGCTGGAACACCATCCCTCCAGGCCTTCCCCATTCTCTGCTCCCTTCCGTTTCCATTGGGTGGGACCCTTTCAAACTGCCAAAAAACACTGGCCTTCCTCTCTACTTAAAAAAAATATTTAATGAAGGCAAACAGATGTGAGGTTAAAACCTGGAGGGAGCAATTCTTCCCTGGCCAAAAAGGATCAAACCTTGCCGGTGTGGGCAGCCTGTGTGTGAGTACCCACCACTCGGGGGGGCTGAGCCCCCCAAAAAGGCAGCTCTACATTGAACTGTTCTGGTCACCAGGGCCTCTTTGCCAGGCTCGCACAAGGGCTGTTTTCCAGGTGCTGTTGCCGCGCTTTACGGTGTGATTATGGCTGCACAAACAGTTCCACTGGCTCAGCTGCTCCCTCCCCTCCTTCCCTTTGTCTGGGAAAAGCGATGTCTCTCCAGCTAGTTTTTGCTGGCATCTGAGCCAGATGACAACTCCAGGAGATCAAAACACAGCATTGGTGGGTTGGTCACTGTCATGACAAGATTTTGGTCGGCTGGTTGGGTGCTGAGTTAAGCTGGGTGCTTAGTTAAGCTTGGTTTAGCTTGTTTGCTAAGCAAAGCACCTCTTGGGTGGGAACAAGGACATGCAGGCTCAGCACCTGGTTTCCAACTCCTTGTCTTGCATCAGGGGAGTGTTTGCTACCTGGCCATGCTGTTCCTCACTGGAATAGGGGTAACAGGATTTCTTAGCTTGGCAGGTGTGCCGGAAAGATAAATTCAGCAGTATTTGGAGGGTATCTCAAGACTCCAGCTTTACTGCGAGCCACAGCATTTCTCATCCACACCACTGAACTGCAGCTACCTCTCATGAGCAGGCAGAGCAGGAAGAGACACCTGCGGGGTGGCTGAGAAATCCAGGAAAAGATGAGCAGCAAAGGGAATGTGAGCAGGGATTGCTCATGCTCCCTCCCAGTTGAGAAGCAGGGGCATGAGGCAAAGGCAGTGAGTTGAAGCAGATGGATGGGAGCAATTTTTCAAGGAACGTGCTGTGGTGTTGTGGAACTCCTTAATAAAGGGCATCAAAGCATTAGTGGGGATGCAAGATCATGGAAAATAGACCCACGGCAAAGCAGGCACTCTGCAGACAGCATCTGGATCGGGAAGACCAGAGAGAGACTGGGAAAGCGCTGTGGGAAGTACTGTGTGTTTGTCTTCTTCTTCTATCCCAGGGAAGGATGTATGGGAGGTGTCCTTCCCCTCCAGCTGCTGCTGGGACACGGCCTGGGCAGGACGGGCCTTCGGCCGGCAGTACCACCGTTCTCATGCAAGGCAAATTCCAGACCCTGAGGTGCAACACCACATAGAAAGAAGTGGAAGCTCACGTGTCACTGTCATCCTGCAGGCTGACACGCACTCCGGGAAGGGCTGTTGCCGTTCACTGAATGGGCAGGTCTGGAATGCAAAGCTGTGGGGTGCAAAACGTGCTCCCAGCCAGGTCTCTGCCTTCGTTTTGTGGTGTTGCAGGTCAACAGGTCATAAAACAGTTTGGGTTGGAAGGGATCTTAAAAACCATCCTGTTTCAACCCCCTGCCATGGGCAGGGACACCTTCCACTGTCCCAGCTTGCTCCAAGCCCCGGTGATCAAGGGAGGTCCAGGAACAGCTACTCAGGTGGATCCCTGCCATGCTCAGGTGAAGTGGGTGGACAGCACCTCAACGGGATGCTGCCTGGAGTTGTAAGATGAAATAAATAAATGCGATGGTCAGAATAGGATTCACATACATATGGGTGCAGACCTGTCCCTTAAATCTTTGTCTGTACCTAAAATGGCCTCAAAGCAATGAGGATCTGTGAGCCTATTGCTGATTTTCAGAGCCAGATAAAAGTCCCAGGGAGTCAGCAGGCATCCAGCAACCACGCTGAGTCAGAAAGCACCTTTGGAGACAAAACCCCAGGACCCGAAAGGAGGTGTTGCCAATCTCCTGCAGCCCGAAGTGGCTCCCAGCTGAGCCATTGCGTCCCCTCCCGAGGACCAGGAGAGCCAGCAGCGGGCAGCCCCTTCAGCACTCGGCCACTGCATTATTTAAGGGCCCGGGCGCAATTAGCGAGGCACTGGAGAGCAGCCAGCAGGGACTGCAGGTGTTGGTGCTCCCCAGGGCACGGACACCGGGAACAGCTGGGCTCCACCTTCCTGGCTTGCAGCTCTCAAGGGCACTCCCAAAAATAGGCTGCTGCAATCACCTTGGCCAGAGACCCTGCTGACACAAATCACCCTGGCAGAGCGGTGGGAGGAGGAAAACATTGTGATTTGCACAGAGAAGACAGAGATGACAACTCTCCTCTCCACAGACCCAGTCCGTCTGGAGGGGTACTTCTGGACCAGTGCACCGTGGATGTAATCATCCTAACCCCACCAGTTTGTCTTATTCCTTCCTTGTAACACCAGCTTTCGCCCACCACTCCTGGCCCTACTGGATCCTGTTTTGCTGCCCTGTCTCAGCACCAGCCAAACCTGTTTTGCCGTAGAGCCCCTGGCAGAAGCGCGGAACTGCCAGCAGCAGGTGCTGAATGTTGCTTTCCCACTGTAATTAGCAGGCTGAGCTCCTCTCCGCGGCTCTCTGATCTCTGTTTTCATTGCTCTCTGCAGCTCACAGGAAATGTGATAGGCAGTATCCAGGGTCTTGTGTCAGCAGCAGGCATTGCTAAGCTGAGCACCTTAGCAACAGGCACAGGACGGGGTGGGAATGCTGCAGGCAGAGGTATGTGAGACACCTCTGGGTGGGCACCTCACTGAAGGGACACCTCAGTTCCTAGCTGCTGTGGAGGTTTCCAAGAGCGTTAATGACTCTGAGGAAGGAAAGGAAGGGTCTTCGGGATGCTCTTGCAAAAACCAGTGGCTGTGTCTGTGGCAGGCATTTCCCAAGGACCTGCGTGGTGAGGCTGGCTCAGGTGAGCCTGCCTCCTCCACAGCCACTAAAGCTGTCCCACAAGACACTGCATCACTGTTTTTCTGCAGCAGGCACAGCCTGACTCATCTTTGGGAGGCATCCTCCAAAATGTCACTGCGAACAAACCTGCTTGGTTTCTGTCACTACCTGCCGGGGACTCAGCTGAGGGAGGAGAGAGGCAGGCTGCGGGGCAGGCTTCCAGGCTAGCTCCCATCCCCACTGCTCTCCCAGGATGTCCCTAAATGCCTCCAGGGAGCTGGTTGCCTTCCCAGTGTTGCCTTGCCTCCCGCCCTGCTGCTTCCCTGTGCGTGCCCTAAGGCTCTCTTGTGTCTGGAAGGGGAATTCTTTAGCTGTGACCAAAACTCACTTGATCTGATCACGCCTGGGGGACTGGTGAGGGTGGAAGACACCTTTCTTTGTGCTTCAGGTGGGGGATTTGAAGCCCTGGACCTTCCAAACACAGAGGCTGAAGATAAGACATATCATTGAAAAAGGCTTTGTTCTCTAAAGAGCTCAAAACTGTCGCCTTCACTGTCCCCATTCACACAGGTCCCACAGCTGCCCTTTGGGGCTGTGGCTCAGATCTTTAGTGGCCCAGAAGCCACCAGGACACTTGCCAGATGGCTGTTAGAGCGGAGTCTTTTCCCATCTTCCCTTGGAGACATCCCTACCAGGACACCCTCTCCCTGGTCCACCATCACGTCTCTCAGCTCACTGCTACTCGGTAAATACCTGCAAAACTCAGGATGCCATCCACAGATCAATCAGTTTGGATTTGGTTCAAAAACAGATCAGAAGAGCTCTTTTCACAGCTAGAGTCTGTGGTAAATACAATGAACATTCAGTTCTTATGTGAGCACCACAAAAGCCAGGACAGACCCCCCCCAACCCCTCTCAGGACCATTTGGAAGAGATGTGCTGGACACACTGTGCTTCCAAAGGATGACAGGTCCACGGGGTCACTGGACAGAACATTTTGGGACTGGAGGCAGTAACAATGACATCAGAGAGAGCCTCACTCTGCCTGAGAAAAGGGAAGGAGAGACAGGCTGGGTCCAGATGAGGATGGGGAGGATGCTGCAGGACGTGAATCCCCGGGCAGGAGGGGCAGGACCCCCAGGAGGCTCAGCAGGTCCCTGTAGGAACCAGTGGTCCACCTGGCACTCAGTGTTGGGTGGACAGAGACATTTTGTGGTGAAGGCTTTGCCTTTCTCAGCCTCCCCTTAGGACATCACTTCTACCCCCAAGCCAGGCCCCTCATGACAAAGTTGTCTCCCCCAACCCAGATGGGGAGGGGGTTGGCTGTGCACACCTGTGTGACACAGGAGGAGCCCACGGGAAGGCTGGTCAGTGTGTGGTGGTCTGGGGAGCACACAGGGCATGTCCAGAGGGCTGGGTGAGCCCTCCAGCCTGCTCCGAACAATTCCCAGTAGCAAAGACCTGAGCTGTGCTTAGAGCCCAGGCTGGTGAGCACCTGGCTGGAAGCCAGTCAGATCCACCTGAGGCAGGGGCAGGTCCCCGGCTGGGCTGGAGACCTGTGAGAGGGGAGGCAGGAATGGGCTGGGGGTTGTGGACACCCCAGCTGGAGCATCTTTCACGTGGCTGTGCTTCGCTGGGTCTCAGTGCAGACTCTGCCTTCGCACACTGGGCACGTCCAGGGAGCAAAGTCCCTCAGATCCCCAGGGAGAACTGAGGAATGCTGCACACATTAGCCCAGCTGGGGACTGAGCAAGGCCAGGGAGCGAGTCCCTGCATGCCTGGGTCTTCACAGCAACCCAGAAATGGTGCCTTGTGTGCAGTGTTCCCTCACAAGCACTCAGCCCTCCTCTGCTGAGATTCACCGTGGGGGGACGGGCACCAGGAGGAGGAATTTGCTGGGTGTGAGGAAGTGACTTGAGCTGTGGCACAAAAACTCTCTGGGTGGGTGTCATGAGCACACGCTGGGGAGTATCCCGTGGGCCTGAGCTCAGAGCTACATATGCTGCTCCTCTGCCAGCACCAAACATGGCACCTGGCATCTGCTCAGCTCAGACCCCATTGGTACAAGCAGGCGGTAGGTGGAAAGTCCAAGCCCACAGCACAGCCCAGAAAGGTCGTGTTTTATTCTGGCTGATCTCCTTCGCTTGCCTCATCTCCTGGAGGAAAATGAAGTGATAAACAGCCAGCAGCACAGTTTTGTTAAAAACAAACCAGGGCAAACAAACAAGGGATCATTCTCTCTCAGGTTGGTGTGGGGAATTCTGCTGAGAGGAGAGCGATGCTCCAAAGACAGACATCACTCCAAGTCCTGCATGGCCAACAGACAGTGGCCAGCTCCTTGCTGGGACAGCATGGCTGGGCTCAGGGTCTTGATTCCCGGCCAGTGTCCTGGGGAACCTAAACGCTTATTTTACTTTTGCAGGATTCATATTCCTGCGTTTTCCAGGCTCCCATTGAGTGGTCCCCAGTCCCAGGCTTTGCTGAGCCTGCTGTGCCCAGAACAAGGGGCTCTCCCCAGGTGAAGAAAGCTCAAGGACAAAAGGAAGGGATTGGGGACAGTCTGTCTGAGCCCTTGCACAGAGCAGAGCAGGCAGGGACGCAGAGGAGGGAAGCCTGGCAGAGGCAGGGATGGCTGCAGCATTCTGGGCCTTGGAGAGAAGGAAAACAGGACAGGGAGAGCACAGACAGGGATGCTGGGAGGTGAAGACGCACAGAGCGATCACACGCACTTGATAACGTGCAAAGAGGAGGGGAAAGGACAGCGTTGGGCCGGGAGGTGGTGGAGGGGTTGGGGAGCCAGGTGCTCCGCCTGTTTTAATTCTTACCTTCCTCCCCCAAGTGCCAGGATCTCTGAGTCTTTTACGGGGCTTTACGATCCCAGAACCTGGCAAAGCGAGGCACTGAGAAGTTAAGTGAGGCCACCAGAGAAGATGAGAAGGGATTGTGTTACTCTTTTTTCCCCCCTGAAACAAAGCAGAGCTGTCAGTTGACACTTCCCGCGCTGCCCCAGCTCCAGAGGGTTGCTGGGGCCACTTCCAGCAGACAAGAGACGTCACGGCAGAGACAAGAGCTGTGGGGTGAGGCGTGGGATTCCTGCAGTGCAGGATCCTGTGCAAAGCGGTGCCTGGAGTCGATGTCCTCCCACCGGAGCAGGGAGAGGCTCTTCTGCTGCCTGTGCCTCCCTCCCAGCTCAGGGCCGGGAAGCTGCGAGCCCTGGCAGCCTGGAGGCATTCTGAGAACCTGGGTTTGGAGGCTGCCTGCTAGGCAAAAGGTTAGGAAATCAGGCAGGCTGCCACCAAAAGTCTGCCTGACTTTTGGCAAAAGTCTGCCTGAACGATACAGCTCCCTGAAACATTTCAACTTTGACAAATGTGTGGTTTTTGTTGTGCGTGTTTTTTTAAATGAAATACCCAACTCTGCTGCATTGAAAACTTGCCCGACTGGTCGGAGGACCGTTCAGCCAGTGCGTAAGGAAGCGGGGCAGCAGGCCCTTCTCCCGCACACAGGATGTCTATTGTCCCCGGGCAGAGCAAGAGGATGGCTGGCATTAACCACAGGACCGCACAGGACCGCCTGGGTCATCACAGCTGGAACACCACCTCCATGGGCAGACCCCTACTCTGTGTCTGTTTCAGCTGGCTCTGGCAACCTCCACACCTCCAGCCTGCAGGATGGCTTCCCAGTCCCCAGAGCAGACCCAGACAGGCAGGAAAAGGCTAAATGCGCCTGCATGACCCATCAGCTGGCACTGCAGCACCAGCAGGGTTTTGCTGTCCCTTACCCATCCTTGGGGGAATGGCTGTAAACTGACAGAGGGCAGGGTTAGATGAGATCTTGGGAAGAAATTCTCCCCTGGAAGGCTGGTGATGCTCTGGCACAGGGTACCCAGAGAAGCTGTGGCTGCCCCATCCCTGGAAGCGTGCAAGGCCAGGTTGGACAGGGCTTGGAGCAACCTGGGATAGGGGCAGGCATCCCTGCCCACAGCGGGGGAGTGGAACAACATGAGCTTTAAGGTCCCTTCCTACCCAAAGCATTCCATGATTCTTTGATCGCTGTTTCCCTCTCTCTGTCTCAGCACTGAGGACGGTCCCTGTGATGTGACACGGAGGGACGCCTGAGCCCTCCTTACTGGAGATCACATATGGCCTTTAACGGCTCTGGGCACCAAACCGAGCGTGGCAGGAGGGGGTGAGGGGAGTTGGCAAGCTGGCCACGTCTGGGTACAAATCCCACTGCTGAGCACCGGGCCGGCCTCAGGGTCCCCACTGCTGTCACCTTGGCTGCACCAGGCTCCCCCAGCCCCTGCGCTGTCCTCCGCTGCTTCTCATCTGCTTGTTATTCATGGCAGGGGGGAAGGGGCCTCCCCCGCCCCCCATTCACTGCGTGGACCATCCCCATAGCCCCAGAAGGTTGAATTTAATGCTGGGGGATTTGCAAGTCAAGAATTCCTGCGCCCACACAATGCGCAGCTGGGCTTTGAAAAGGCGTCAGGATTAAAATGCAACCGCAAACTTGACAAACCGGCGCAAGGGCCGCAGACAATGGGCTGCAGCTCCCTGTTATCATTCACGGCGTGTGAAGGACCAGCTCGGCGGGTTACAAGTCATGCGCTGGAGATGCTGCTGGCCTGGACACCAGCGGGGAGGGCTCCTTTGTGCGGCTCTCGCAGTGGGGAGCAGCCCGAAAGGCAAGCTGAGCCGAGAGACATCTCCGCTCGCAGCCGGGGGTAAGGAGGGCAGCGTGACAGGGACCCTCTGCCACCGCCTGCAGGCTCTCAGCTCCTGCCTGGTCGGGATTCAGCTGCCCCGGGGGGCTCCAGTTTCACCGGGCTTTGCTGGATGGAAATTAAGGAGCTTTTCTTCGATTCTGTCCTGAAACTGTAACTTGGTTCATGCAGGAGTAATAAAGCACTCGGAGGCTGGGGGGACTCGGGGCAAACAGGGATGCCAGGACGGGGCAGAGGGTTTCAGATGATGACGGATTAGATACAGGTCAACCGTGTAATAGTGAGGGACAATGCCACCTGGGGCTGGAATAATTAACACTCCGGAGCAAAGCCGGCAAAACAACCGGCTGGATCTCCCCGTGGGCAACAGCGAGACACCTTCCCCAGCCCCCCGAGCCAACCCAGCCTGCTGCTGATCCTGGGGCACTTGGGGCACGGCTCTGCCGTGGCCCCGGGGAAGCACAGGGCAAGGGAAGGTCTGGCAAAAAGAGACTTGGGCCTGGCCAGAGCGGTGGGAAGGAAGGAGCCACCCAGGAGGTGATGTGACAAGCATGGGGTCCTCGTGCGACTCTCATGGCTAGGATCAATTATTTTAATAAGCCCACGGACAAAGGTCAGGGAGGAATGTAACGTGTAATGTCAGTCGGGTGCTCATGCTGGGTACGTACTGGCTACTGCCATGGCATTCCCATTCCGAGGCAGCAGCCATCCCTGTCTGGAGGACATGGGACTGAGTCTTCATGTGCCCAACACTCTGATGTAAAACTGGATCAGGTGATCAGCCCCTTCCCAGCTGCTTTCCCACCATCTTCCTGCACGGACAGGAGCGTGCACAGCTTCCCTCTCAGTACATTGGAACTTGGGGAGCATCAGAGGCTGAGCTCAGAAGGAAGGAGAGTTTTCATCTCTCCTTGGCCAGGATGGGTGTGGGGGTAAACCTTCCCTCCTTCCCACAGATACAAGGATGGGTGAGCAAATTCCACCCTGGAAGATGGGACTGTGCATGAGCTATACTGACCTCCCAGCACCTCTCAAGGAACACTGACCACGTGGTGGGCCAGCTCAGGAGAGACCAAAAAAGCCCAGAGCAGTCCTCAACACCAAAGGGCACCATGCCATTTAGGCCCTGCGGGAGGGTTTGGTTTGGTTTTTCTTCTTTACACAAAAAGCTTGGTCCTTCACTCAAAAAGGGACCTTTCAAAAATGGTGCAAAACTGACACTGTTGGAATTTAAGGGAGTTTGTTGAGCAGCAAAAAGCTGTAAAAATATTATTGGATGGAGGATTGACATTTTTCCTATACTGAAGGGGAGTTTTGTAGCCATTTTGAGGGTAGTTTAGATAGCTGTGCTGAAGAGTAGAACACATCGGGTTTTTGAGCTAGCACAGCTACTTCAGAGTCTCAGGGAGACCGAGGCTTTTATCTGATTTTGCCCAAATCTTACACGTCAGGACATGAGCTTTAGCAAAGTGGCCTTGGCCTGACAGGGAAATCAGAGCTGTGGCGTGGGATCTGTCTTAGCACAGTTCTCTGTGTCACACAGACGGAGCTCTTTAACCACCTAGAGAAAAAGCTCATAAGCAAATTCATCTTGTACCTACCCCCTGGGCCAGCACCAGCAGCTTTTCCCTGGTGGTGACTGCGCCCAGGTCTGAACTGCAATTTGAAAAATGACGTTAATGACCAAATATCTTTGCTGCCCTGCAAAAGGGTTTCTTGCCGATCTTGCAGTCTCCTCTCTGTCCCATGGAAGTGCCAGCGTCCAACGTGGGGTCCACCCTACAGGCCAGGAGTGCTGGTGTCCACTGCTGATGGCCACGACAGAGCCAGGCTCACTCCAGCATCATGGGCAAAGGCTGCCCTGGAATGAGAGAATGCTGAAGTAAAAGGGCAGCAGCTCATGGGGCTGAAAGAGGAAATGATGCTGGGGTGCTGGGGAGCTGCTGGGGCACACTGGACCTGCCTGCAGAGTCCCCACAGCCCACAGCAGCCTGGGCACCCACCCAGGCTCTCTCTGGGGCTGCATTTTAAGTTAAAACAACAACAGAGCAGCAAGACGACAACTAAAGAAGACCCCTGGCCCTTGTAATGGTGGGCAGTGCCTGCCCCCCCAGCAATCAGGTCCTAAGGTGCTGCTTCTATGTGAAAACCGCTGCATCTGCTCCATCCCCCACCTGACGTGGCCAAGTGGCACCCACACAGCCCTTCCCGAGGGACAAATGCCACAGGGCCACCTTCCTCCTGCCCGGCCCCAGCGTGTCTGTGCACTGCAAATCTGCCAGCTTGCCTTCCCTTGGGGTGGGCGGTGTGCCCTGCAGGGAATTTGGGTGGGTGCCCCAGGGTACTCACCCTGGGGCAGGAGCCCTGCTGCTTGGCCCCCTGGGGAAGGTCACAGGGGAGGGGGTCAACCTGTATTAAGGCAAGCCTGCTGGGGAAGAGGTGTTTGGGATCCCCGCGGTGCCCGGCGGGCAGATGCGTGGCAGGAGTTATATTTGGAAGGTGCCATTTGGTTCCCTCCCCGGATGCTGCAGCAAGCTGTCCCCAGAGCTGGCCCTGACGCTGCGTGTGCAGCTCCCGAGCACCAGCATCCCCCTCCCCGGCCCCACACCACACTCTGCTCCTTTTTCCCCCCCTGCTTTTCTTTCCTGCGGGCTGTGAAAAGGTGCAGTCTGCCTGTGACCGTTTCTCCTCCCTCCCTCCCCCCTTCCTGCTGGTCAAAACCGCCATCCTGGAACAGCCCGGCGGATTAGTGAAGGGATACCTTTGAAACCGATGCCAGGAAAGCTCCGTGGATCAGTTAACAGGAGAGTATAAAAAGCCGTGCCTGTGTCCCCCCACGCTCCCCCCATCTCTCTTCCTCCATGTCACCGGCCCTGGCTGCCGGCTCGCCCCTGGCTGGGGGCCTGCGATCCCAAACGTGCTCTCCAGGCTGGCTTGCCTCATTAATTAAAGAAGACAGATTTTTAGCTTCTCTTTTCCTCCCCCCCCCTCTCTCTTCCTTTTTTTTCCTTGGGCTCCTGCTGGGGAAAGTGGAGCCAGTCTTGTGGGGGCAGGAGGAGGACGAGGATGGGCGCCAGGGATTAGAGGCGGCTGATGTGCTCTGCTCCCGGGGCCTGGGACGCCCGGAGCGTGCTTGGTGCCAGCCCAGGGGACATGAGGAGAGGGCACTCAGCTCCCACACCCACAGTCCTGGGATTTGCAGCAGCATTTGCATCCCCTCCAGGAACATTCCCTCATGGCTGGCTTCCATGAGCATCCTGCTGTCCTCAGCACCCCCTCACCGACCCCGGCCCTGCTGGTCCTGCAGGACTGTGGCACAGCAGGGACTGCGGGTGCAGCCATGCATGGGGCCGGGCACACAGTGCAGAGAGCAGCATGCAGGTGTGCAGGGAGTGTGGTACAGCCACGCAGGGTGTGTGGTACAGCTGTGCAGTCAGTGCAGCACAGCTGTGCAGTGAGCGTGACAGAGCTGTGCAGGGTGTGTGTACAGCCGTGCAGGGGGTGCAGTACACCTCTGCCGTGGGTGATGGGTGTGTCTACAGCTGTGCAGGGTGTGCAGTACCCCTCTGCAGTGGGTGATGGCTGGGTGTACAGCCGTGCAGGGGGTGCAGTACACCTCTGCCGTGGGTGATGGGTGTGTCTACAGCTGTGCAGGGTGTGCAGTACCCCTCTGCAGTGGGTGATGGCTGGGTGTACAGCCGTGCAGGGGGTGCAGTACACCTCTGCCGTGGGTGATGGGTGTGTCTACAGCTGTGCAGGGTGTGCAGTACCCCTCTGCAGTGGGTGATGGCTGGGTGTACAGCCGTGCAGGGGGTGCAGTACACCTCTGCCGTGGGTGATGGGTGTGTCTACAGCTGTGCAGGGTGTGCAGTACCCCTCTGCAGTGGGTGATGGCTGGGTGTACAGCCGTGCAGGGGGTGCAGTACACCTCTGCCGTGGGTGATGGGTGTGTCTACAGCTGTGCAGGGTGTGCAGTACCCCTCTGCAGTGGGTGATGGCTGGGTGTACAGCCGTGCAGGGGGTGCAGTACACCTCTGCCGTGGGTGATGGGTGTGTCTACAGCTGTGCAGGGTGTGCAGTACCCCTCTGCAGTGGGTGATGGCTGGGTGTACAGCCGTGCAGGGGGTGCAGTACACCTCTGCCGTGGGTGATGGGTGTGTCTACAGCTGTGCAGGGTGTGCAGTACCCCTCTGCAGTGGGTGATGGCTGGGTGTACAGCCGTGCAGGGGGTGCAGTACACCTCTGCCGTGGGTGATGGGTGTGTCTACAGCTGTGCAGGGTGTGCAGTACCCCTCTGCAGTGGGTGATGGCTGGGTGTACAGCCGTGCAGGGGGTGCAGTACACCTCTGCCGTGGGTGATGGGTGTGTCTACAGCTGTGCAGGGTGTGCAGTACCCCTCTGCAGTGGGTGATGGCTGGGTGTACAGCCGTGCAGGGGGTGCAGTACACCTCTGCCGTGGGTGATGGGTGTGTCTACAGCTGTGCAGGGTGTGCAGTACCCCTCTGCAGTGGGTGATGGCTGGGTGTACAGCCGTGCAGGGGGTGCAGTACACCTCTGCCGTGGGTGATGGGTGTGTCTACAGCTGTGCAGGGTGTGCAGTACCCCTCTGCAGTGGGTGATGGCTGGGTGTACAGCCGTGCAGGGGGTGCAGTACACCTCTGCCGTGGGTGATGGGTGTGTCTACAGCTGTGCAGGGTGTGCAGTACCCCTCTGCAGTGGGTGATGGCTGGGTGTACAGCCGTGCAGGGGGTGCAGTACACCTCTGCCGTGGGTGATGGGTGTGTCTACAGCTGTGCAGGGTGTGCAGTACCCCTCTGCAGTGGGTGATGGCTGGGTGTACAGCCGTGCAGGGGGTGCAGTACACCTCTGCCGTGGGTGATGGGTGTGTCTACAGCTGTGCAGGGTGTGCAGTACCCCTCTGCAGTGGGTGATGGCTGGGTGTACAGCCGTGCAGGGTGAGCAGTACACCTCTGCAGTGGATGACGGGTGTGTGTACAGCCGTGCAGGGTGTGAGGTACACCTCCACAGTGAGTGATGTGTGTGTACAGCAATGCAGGGTGAATCCACACCTGGTGCAGTGTGTGCTCCTGCTCCAGGGACGGCTCACGCCACCAGAGCACTGCTACAATTCACTCCACCTCTGTCTATGTTGGGGTAGCACAGCTCGGAGCCTGTCCCCGGCACAGGCACATCCCTCCATGTGAGCTCAGGCTGGGAGGCAGCTGCCCTGGCACAAGGTGCACGAGGACAGCAGAGCAAAGGAGGGACAACAGGAGCTGCAGGAGGGACCTGAGGGCTGTGCTGCGCTCGTAGCTGGCCCCTGACTCCTCCTGGCTGTGTTGTTCCTCCCTGAGGAGAAGGCCTGGCTGGTTCTTCTGGCTGAGTCATCCCCAGGTCTATCAGCCTGGCCGCAAAATTAAATTCAAAGCTCGTCTTTTTAACACAGAGATCACTTACATCCAGCTGCACGAGCCACGGCCCCTTTAGGATTTAATAATAAAATGAATGCCCATGACCTGACTGTTTGCTCACGCCTGGATCTTCCTTGATGGATGAACAGAAATTGCTCCCTGGCTCGGGTCATCCGCAGTAAAAATCGCCAGTCGATTGCTGGGCCCTCCCTCGGCTCCTCTGCGTTCAGGGCTCGCTGGCTTCGTTTGGGACCTGGCTTGGAACGGATAATCAATAATAATCAGGCTCGACGCTGTGACGGCACCTTTGATCCGAGGATCTCGGAGCACTTTGCAGCGGATAATGAACGGAGCCCCTCTGTGAGGCAGGCAGGAGTGTCTGCATTTTATGGGAGGGAGTGCAGCCCAAGGATGGGCTGACCCTGCTGCTCTCCGGCCCCGTCCTGCTCCGCATCCCGCATGCGGGTGGCTCAACTGCTTTAGCATGAGAGAGTTGCTTGAAAAGAGGATGGTGCCAAACCTCTGTGTGGATCGTTCCCTGGTAGCTTGTGGGTCTGCTTTCTTCATGAGACAGCCTGGATCGCCCTGCTGACAAAGATATTTTTGGAAAAGTGGTGCTGGTTTAAGGCTCAGTATGGCAGGGAACAGAGCAGCCCCAGGTGAGGTGTGTTCCCCCAGGGACAAGTGATCTCAGGGCTCCTCCACCCCCAAATTGGGGCTCCCCGTGATGGGCTGCAGGACCTTTGGGGCAGCTTGCAGGGCCCAGAGCTGGGGCTGAGGCTGGGGAGTGTCACTCCCAAGCTAAAACCATTCCCAGGCCTGGGAAAAGAGGCTGGCAGCAAGGAGCAGAGCTGCGAGGTCCTGTCTCCAGCCATCCTGGAGAGTGCAGCCACAGCCTGGGCTCTGTTTGCTTTCAGGGGTGGCTCGCACAGTCTGAGCCCGGTGATGCCAGCCCTGCTGCTACACACCAGCCACCCCAGTGCCATGGCTGGGGCCTCCGTGGGACCCACATTTCCCCCATGATGGCAGCCTGGGGGCTGGCAGCAGGGACCACCCGCACAGTGAGGAGTGCAGGGCTGGTGGCACAGATCTTGAGTGGGGCCATGAGCTCTGCCTGAGGGAGGGCTGTGTCCCCCACAGGTGGGCAGTGGGGGACAAGGGGCCCAGCTCTGGGGATGCCACCTCCATGTCCCCAGCCAGGGTGACATGCTGCTGTTGCAAGGGCCGTGTCCCCAGCAGCTGGGTAGCGGGGACAGAGAGCGTTCAACTCTGGGGATGCCACCCTTGTGTCCCCAGCCTGCACCCCGTGGCCAAGATCGCATCCTGCCCTAAGAAAAGCGTGTCCCCCCGTTGCCAGCCAGCGGAGGGCGGGAAGGGGCAGCTTTGGGGTTGTCACCCCAGTGTCCCCAGCCCGCACCCCACCAGGACAGGCTGCTCTGCTGGTGTCGCAGCGCCACCCCTTGCCTCCCGGGGAAAGTGCCCGCTGGCTTCATCTGCACTCTCCAGCAATTAAGCGACTAATATATTAATTGTTTCTAATCTGCTCATCTCCAAGGTCACCTGTAAGACCGGGAAAGGGAAACAAACCTCCCCGGGCGATCCCTGTCACACACCCAAGGGACGAGGCTGCAGCGCAGGGACTGCCCTGAGGACCCCCAACCCCAAATCCTCCCTGGGAGCGCGGCCGTGGGGAGCAGCCCCCGCGGGGATGGAGGCGGGATGCTGGGTGGGGGCTGCTGGTGCTGGCCTCCAGCGGGAAGCACACCCCGTGCTGGCGGCGGGCTGAAAATCGAGTCACCGCTTGTCCGTGGGTCCATCCAGCCGGTGCTCCCACCGCCCGCCTCCGCCTCTGCCTTTGTCTCCGGCGCTCAGCCGCGCTTCCAGTCTTCAAAGTGTTAAAACTTTTCAGTGTGTGCTGCAGATCCCTTGCCTGCAGCCTCCTGCCCTGAGTCAAATTAATCATGTACTGGGAAACACAGCAGGCATGTACTAGCCCTGGGCATGGTGTATCACGTACTTTCTGGAATCTGTCACATGGGGAGCTTTCTGTTTTAGGCTCAATTGATCCTTTCTCGGTTTGATACTGTGTTTAATTGTGAGATGGGGCTGTGTGTTTTTGCTTCAGCCGAACTTAAAGG
>NW_008236626.1:3322456-3343074 GCF_000691975.1 Corvus brachyrhynchos
CCTCAGCTGCAGTCCCCGGTGCAAGGTAGGTGAGGTGGAGCAGAGCCCAACCATGCTCCTCACTGCAACATCGCCCCAGGCGGGTGAGAGCATTCCTGGGCTCTCCCTCCACCCCCAAGGAGGGCTTTCCACCTGCCCTACACTGGGAAGAGTGGTCCAAGGATGCTGGGTGGGAGAGAAGGACCCTGGATTCCAAAAGCAATGTCCCCTGGAGGCTGGCATCTCCCTCTGGCTGGCCAGATAGCCATAGCAGGGCGATTTCTCATTCTGTCTCCACACAAAAGATTCCAAGATACAAACAAAAAACCAGAGCATCCCTTTGAAACTGGGTAAAAAGGGGAAAAAATACATTTTTTTCCATGTGCTTTTCCTTCTGAAAAAGGCTTATCTGGAGCAGTCACTGCAGGCTGCCGTGCGCAGCGGTGTGGAACAGAGCCGTAGGGCCTGGGTCAGGGTCTCCTCAGGGTCTGCTCCCTGCCCCGGTGGGCACAGTCCTCTGGTGTGACGTGCCACCCGCCTGCACCAGTGGTTTGTGTGGCTGAGCTGGCACAGGGACATGGCGGGGGGGGGGGAGGGCCAGGCAGCCACCAGGTCCCAGTGGCATTTCCAGGGTGTGGAAGGTGCAGAAAGATTGGAAGGAGCCCTGGGAAATTGTCAAAATTGAGCCAAGGAGAGCTGAGGAGAGCAGGTTTTGGGGAAGGGAGGTGTCTGGTCAGGCAAGTGGGGAGAGGAGGGAATGCTGAGGGGAGCAGAGGTTGGGGATAAGGCACCCCGGTTGGGAGAGTCAGGCTTTGGGAAGGGCCAGGGCAGCGCAGGGGTGCTGGGAGGGGTGTCAGGAGAGGAGAGGGGGGAGGCTTGTGTGAGCTGGTGTGGTTTTCCACGAATTTAGGCAGAGATCTAGGATTGAAAGGGGAGGGAAAGGTGTTGCAGACAGCTCAGCTCTGGGTGCTCCCTGTCCTCATCTTCTTTCCCTTCCCAAGTGGGTGGACGGGGCAGGTCCCACTGCCTGGTGTGTGGGCAGGGTCCTGGCCAGGCCACCGTGGTGAGCCAGAGGCCGTGTGCTGCTCTCTGCCCTGCAGCCCCCAGTTTCTCGGTGGATGGGCAGGAACTTGCTCCTGGGTTTATAAATATTCAGCGCCAGCAAAGCCCATTAATGTTGCATTAGGGCTGTGAATCGGAAAGCCCCAAAGCCAGGCAGCTCCTGCTGCAGCTGCAGCGCGATCCCGGTCCCGCCCATCCCGCTCCAGCCGGGGCTGCCAGGACACCACATGGCTGCAGCAACGTGCTGTTGAAGGGCAGCCCCCTCCCTGCAGCACACTTGGCACAGGTAGCATGGACTGGTACAGGTGGAAGAAAACAAGGGCGTGGTGTGGAGCTCTCAGTCCCCAGATCTCCCACTCCCAGGAAATGCAATGGGTGGATGTTGAGGGCTGGGTGGTTTTTTTGAGTGGGATGTGCTGCGAGCCAGACACGACCCCCTGGGGTAGAAGATCTCCAGATCTGGCCAACTTCTTGGGAGAACAATGGGAAGCCCCTTGGCTGCGGAGTCAAGCTGACTCGGTGTCTTGGGCTGCTCCCTCCATCCGGCGCTGAATTGCATCTCCAGGAATAGGCAGGAACGCGCGTATTAAAACAGAAGCTGGAGAAAGGAGTTACATCTGTGCAAAGCAGCGATCCAAGTGTTACTATCGGGACCAAATTTTCTCACTTCCAGGAGAGCAGCTCTGAATGTGACAGTCTGCAGACTTGGGCATCAGTTCAGCCAGCTTCCTCCTCTCACCGTATCTCGCAGATCCACCCAGCAGCCGTGTCCCCTCCACTCCAGCAGCGTGCCAGTGAGCCGGAGGGGATGGAAGGAGCAGGACGGGTGGGAAAGGGGGCACACAGAGGGGAGAGAAGGGGTGAAGCTTTGGGGTGCCAGTGCGGAGCAGGCAAGCTGGAGAGAGGGGCTGGGGAGGCCGGGAAGCGGTCAGGGAGTGAATCACTGGCGCGGAGGGCGCGCTGAACTCCTGGAGGTTCGGCTCAGCTCTCGGCAATGAAAGGCCCCTACTCCCCGTGCCACTGCTGATGTGTGCGGCGTTGGCTTCCCAAAGCTCCGGGATGAACTGCAGGGAGCTGCCAGCTCCCGCGGGGCTGCTCTGGGGCCGGCTCGGAGCGCTCAGACCAGCAGCTGATAAAGTCCCTGCTCGCTCCTGGCCGCTGTGGTGACACCCTCCTCCTTCTCTCCTTGCTGCTGCTCTGCCTCTTCCCCACGAACTGTCCCCTGCTCCTCCCTCCAGAGCCTGGGACAGTCACAGGGGAGCACACCCCTGCCCGGCATGCAGAGAGCCTGAGGTCAGGATATGTATGCAAAGGATGTCAAGGTCTGGAGGAGAGGAGGGGAGGGCTGAGTCCCTCTGGGCTGGAGCAAGGTTCAGTGTCTCTTCAGGATGCCTGCAGCCTCTCTCCCTGAGGGCTGGGCAGTGCAGGAAGCTGTCTTTGAACTCCTGGAGGAGAAAAGGACTGAGACAAGAAACTGTTCAAATTAATTTCCGTAGCTCACCTGAAATACTGAGCTGAGAATAGCAAGGGAAAAAAAAGGCTGAGAAAAGGGGAGGTGTATTTCATCGGAGATAAGAAATCCATTTTATATCAACAAATGTTAGAGAAAATGAGAAGAAGTCGCCTGTCCCGTACAGTTTAGATAGGGAATCATAACGAGATAGGGAAAGGTCATTTAGAAAAGCAGCAAAGAGTAGAGGCTTTGCCTGTTGAGAAATAAATTCTGGCAGGAGTATGTTTCCCCAGATTTAGAGATGGGGCAAAACTGAGGATCTGAGGAGTGGAGCATCTGTGGGTAGGCAGCAGGATCTTGGTGCTACATAGCCAAGCAGGTGACTTTATGTGGATGGAACTGGACTGTCAATCTTCAGGAAAAACTTTGAGAGCAGAAAAATAGCAAGAAACTTCCAAGGAAGAAGAAAGCCCAAAGCTGCCATTTCCCCAGCTGAGCTGGGGTGGCACGCTGGGGTAAGTCACGCTGCAATCTGCCTTGTTGGCTGCTACCCCAGGAGTCAGAAAAGAAGGGTTTAAAATATCCCAAGGTCCATCCCCGCTGATTGTGAAAAATTATGTTTTGTGACTGGAAATAACAACACCACTGGGGTGTTCTGTTACACACTGAGCTTTGGTGCCACTGGTGCTAAACTGGCTCAGCTTTGACCAGAGGGTGCCTCACCTTCCTCCTGCAACTCCTGGTCAAAATCTGGGATGGGACGATGCACATCAGCACAGTGGGTGCAGCTGCCTTGCCTGAGAACCCGGAATTCACAGCATCCCAGGAGAGTTTGATCCCACAGGAGTCTTGTGGGGATCTGGAACACGGCTGAGCACCTTTCAGCTGTGACCTTCACTGGCAGAACTTGGTCAGTGCCTGGGCCAGCCTGAGACCTGTCACTGGCAGGGATGCTCCCTGCTCTCCCGTCTTTTGAAACTGGCATTTTATTTATCAGAAATGGCTTTTTGATGAAAGGGGTGGAGGGGGGAGGGGAATCACTTTTTAGAAGTTATTCCATAGAATCATGGAAGTATTTAGGTCGGGAAAGACCTCAGCAGTGCCCAGCACAGGGGGCAATCACTGTCCTGGTCCTGCTGGACACATCATTTCTGGTACAGGCCAGGTGCTCTTGGCCTTCTTGGCCACCTGGGCACTCCCAGATTCTTGTTCAGCCACTGTTGGCCAGCACCCCCACTCAGCAGCTCAGAGCAGCTCCCATGGTACCAGTGTGCCGCTGGTGACATAGCAAGTCCTTCACTGTGGGACCAAGCACCAGCAGCAACCAAATCTGGGTTGGGAGGCTCCTGCCTGGCCTGTACAGCAGGTTGCATCCAGGAATTTGGGGTCTGCATTTGTGGTGGGGAGGATCTTCTTCAAGGGGACACAGCATCAAGATTCACCAGGGGAGTTCAGGTTGGACATCAGGAAGAATTTCTTCGCTGGAAGGGTGGTCAGGCATTGGAAGGGGCTGCCCAGGGCAGTGCTGGAGTCACCATCCCTGGAGGTGTTTAAGGAATGACTGGATGTGGCACTCAGTGCTCTGGGCTGGTTCACAGGGTGCTGACCAGTCACAGGTTGGACTTGGTGATCTTGGAGGTCTGTTCTTCTTGGAGGTCATTTCTTGAACACTTCCAGGGATGGTGAGTCCACCACCTCTCTGGGCAGCCCCTTCCAATGCCTGACCACCCTTCCAGTGGGGAAATTCTTCCTGATGTCCCACCTCAACCTCCCCTGGTGCAGCTCGAGGCCGTTTCCTCTCCTCCTGTCCCTGTTCCCTGGGAGCAGAGCCCGGCTCCCCCTGGCTGCCCCCTCCTGTCAGGGACTTGTGAAGAGCCACAAGGTCCCCCTGAGCCTCCTTTGCTCCAGGCTGAGATCCTCCAGCTCGCTCAGCCACTGCTGGTGCTCCAGAGCCTTTCCCAGCTCCATTCCCTTCCATGGACACACTCCAGCCTCTCAATGCCCTTCCTGAATTGAGGAGACAAGACACAGGAAGCAACACAACCCAAGGGAAGGTTTCCAGAGGCTGAAGGAACCACCTCCAAACCCTGAGAAATCCCCTTGGGAATAACCCAGGGAACCCAGGGAATAAGCTGATCATCTGCGGGGGCAGGGAAGGAATTTGTCACCATCTGCCTCTTGTCTCTCTGCTGCGGGGAGTAATAAGCAAGTGAGGAAGGGAGGATTCAGCAGTGTTATTAGGTGGAGAACAGCATTATTCCCCCTGTCTGCACCGTATAAATGAGTGTGTATTTTTCATAATGGGGGAATACATGTAGGGAGAGAGAAAAAATGTTTTAAAAAAGAAAGAAGGAGAAGGGGGAGGGGGGAAATGAATCGATATAACAGAAGCATTAGGGCACTCAGGGGAGTGTTTTACTGGGGCCATTAATATACTTCTCAGGTGGTAAAAGCCACTTAGCCTTTAAAAATGATAATGAAATGTTAACTACCCAAAGCATTATTGCTGAGTCACAGAGAGCCAGGCAGCCCTTCAGCTCCCATCTGATCGAGGGGTGCTGGCAGGGCTCTCGCCAGCCCCGGCCAGCGCGGGGAGCGATGATCCGGCACATCCCGCCTCCCACACATGGGGGCCCAGCTCCCGGCAGCCCTGCACTGCTGGTACGGCCGTTCCAGCATGGGCACCCCTGCCAGCCATGCCCCTCGCCCCAGCTCCTCACCTGCCTGGCGCTGGATCACCCATCCGGCCCCAGGCGATCCCGCGGGAGAAGCTCCCGATGGCGCAGGGGGACTCAGCCCCTGGGAGGGCAGAGAGGAGTGAGGAGGATCAGACCCAAATGCTGCAGCCACGCTGCTTCCAAGCCAAAGGGAGCAACGTGGGAATTGGGAAGGCCACCACCATTTACAACGATCCGCGCACAAGGATGTTTTGAAGTGGAAAGCTGCAGATGCCATGCTCTTGTCTGGCTGCAGAGGATCCCATGGTGGGGAGGGCCAGGATCACGAGTACCATGAGTGTCCAGCTGCTGAGCCAGGGCAGGGATGTGACGTGCAAGGGCATGAGATTCCCTCTTGGCTCTCAGGAGATGGCACAAAGCAACGGTGGAGGCCTCATGGATTTTTAGTCTATAAACCCTCGGTGACTACAGGCTGGTAACACCCTGAACCACTTGACCAACGTGAGATCCTGGAGACCTCTTGCTGTTGGTGGGGACCCCCATGTTGATGGATGTGCAGAGTTTTGGAGACACTGGGCACCCCCAAATTACTGACCAGCTCTGACCCCATGGGGGTCAAATTCTGGCTGTTTTTGTCAATTGAAGAAGAGGGGTTCACCCTGCAAGGGGGCAGGAATTCTCATTTCTCATCTTTTATATATCTCTGGCTCTCATTTGATTGTGAAGGGCCCAAACAGCCCCCCATGGTGTCACACGAGGAAATTCAACAGGCTAGCATGGTCCAGCAAGCTGCAGTGTGAGATGAAGGTCTTCTCCTAGGACGATTCAGTGCCCAAGCAGAAAATTAATTTCCTTCCATCCATCTGTATATGACCCAAAACCTTCCCTAGTCAGGGAGATTATGAAGGTTTTTTTCACGAATGTGGATTGAAAGTCAGAGGTAGCTGTGAAGGATGCTGGAGGAGGACTGAGTCTCTGGGGGGACAGGGAGCAGCTTGGCTCCTGGAGGCACACCATCACTCTCATCCACTGCACCCACTTCAGGCACTATTGGAGACCTGTTTCCGGGGAATTTTTTTACTTGGGTGAGTTTTCACCTCTGTTAGGGAGGAACTGGCAACACCTGAAGCAAACAAACACCTCTCTTTACCCCTTTTAGCAGCACACAGAAGTCCCTGCACATGCAGCGGTGGGATGCATTTGGGAATGCTGGCTGTGGCGCAGATCCTGGTAACTGCAGTGTACAGGGCAGAGTTGAGGATGTTACAAAAGCATGTCTGGGACTCTTGCACACCACTGAGCAGGCTGTGAGTGTCCCCTGCCATCCTGGCTGGTTGGGTGCTGCATTTCCCCAGTAGCTTGTGGGGGAGGGTCCTGTTCACCAACATCTCTCTGGGAATGCAGCCCCAAGGTCAGTCTGCCCTGCACATGCTGCCAGTCCTCTTGGAGCCCAGGGAAGGGCAGTGCAGTGGCAGCTGGTGCTGCATGCCCAGTTCTGTACCTGGGAGGGGGAGATGGAGGAATAGAAACACTTCCCACCTCCCTTTCCAGCCTCACCTCCGCGCTTCATCCTCTTCCAGGGGAGAAATCAGCAGGAGGCAGCTCTGATCTCTGCAGGTCCTGCTGGGACCCACGCTGGCAAAGCCTGGGTGTGCATGACAGAGGCAGGGTCGCCCCCATGGAGCCTCCAGCCCGGCGAGCAGGAGGCCGATGTACAATCCTGCGCTCCTGCCCTGGAGCGGGGGCTGTGCCCCTGCCCCTAACCCAGAGAGCGCCGGGTTTCCTTTGTGCTCTGCAGACAGCCTGCAGGTACAGCGCAGAGGGCATCTGAAGGGCATCTCCTTCCAGCGTGCCACTCTTGGAATTAAAGGACACAGAGGGCTTTAGCGTCTGCTGAGAGAAGCGGTTCTCAAACCGCGGGCACGCCGCGCCTGGAGTCGTCGGGGAGCTGCTAAGTGGGTCACGCTGCTCTGCGGGCTCGGCACAGGCTGGCCACGGCGTGTGGATGGACCAGCCCTGCTGCTCCCCAGCCCCACTGGCCCCAAGGCAGCCCACGGAGCAGCCCCTCGCCCAAGTGGCACCGGCAGCCCCACTATTAAGAACGACGCAGCCGCCTTGCGCTGAAGCGCTTTATCCCCAGCGCCCGCTGTGAGCAAAATTGCCTGGGATCAGGTGGTGTGAGCCAATTTTTCTCGCAGCAGGGGCTGCAGGTAAAGCACCTCGGTGGAGAGGAGCTTGTGCTGCTCTGAACTTTTCTGTTGCCCGCCTGAACTCGGGGAAGAGGAGAAGGGATATTGTGTGCACTCAAGCAGAAGCAGAGAAGATGCCAAGAGAGGAGAGAAGCAGATGGAAAAGACAGAGAAAGCTCAAGATGAGGAGAGAGCAGGAAGGAAGGAGCAGAGGAAGGATAAAGCAAGAGGGAGGTGAGAAAAGAGCTGGAGCTGGGATGCCACAAAGCAGTGGCCAAGGCAGCAAGAGAGCTGCATCTTCTCTTTCTTGTCCTACAAACCAGACACAGACGTGGCAGCAGCTAATCTTCCTGGCTCGTGAACAAAAGGATTCTTTTCATGCCAGTAATCCAAGAGCTGCCATGCCACGGCTCTCCCAGCTCATCTGCTGTGAATGCACTTCTGTGGCGTCCAACTGAACGGGTTAGCAAAATAAAGACAGATGGCAATGGATTAGCTCTAACACTTCTTCTGTATCACAATGCAATCGCTGCAGTCTTCTCCACTGCCTCCTCTCAGGACAGTTTGCTCGTGCTGCAGCTGTGCAGCCGCCCCCAGTTATGCACAAGTGTCCCAGCTCCAGGGCCACAACCCTGCAAGCAGGAAAGGCTTGCCGTGGTCGTTGTCTTTGTTTCTTGGAAAACCCCTCCCAGGGAGAGGCTGTGGTCAGAGTGGAGGGCGAAGGCAGCCACCTCTCCACTGAAATGGGCCTTCTTCAGGGCAGACCCTGAGGCACGTGGTAATGAAGGGATGCATTGATGAGCAGCATTTTTAACATCCTATCATCCCTGAGAGTGGGGCATGTGGTCCGTTAAATGATAAGGCAAATACATAAAGAAACAAAGAGGTGGGGTTGATGCCACCTCTTCACAAGTCAACAAGAAGACCTCTTGTCTTCTTCATTCTGTCCGCTTTGCCCAAGTCAGGCTGGCTGCAGATGTAGAGCTAACAGTGAGCCCAGGGCCAGGTGATGTGGAAGGAACATGCATTTCTGCTGGACACAAAGTGTGCTGGAGACAGCCTGGCTTTGTTTAAACTGGGACATTTTTCCTATGGTTTTCCAGCCAGAAGCTGTGTGGGAATTCTAACATCAAGTCTCATAAAGAGCTGATCCTTAAAACTTTGTTGGTAACTATCCTTTCCAACTGCACGAGTTGTTTGGGCTGAACTGTCTCCTCTGGCAAGGGAAACTCCACCCTAATATCTCAGTGGGGCCTGTCTAAGCTCAGTTTTATTGGGTTTGGCATCTCCTTGTGCTTCTGGTAACTTCGGGGATACCCAGGCTCCTCAGGGTGGACACATTTCTGTGCTGCTGAAGGAGCCTCCTGATCTCATTCAAGCAGTCCGTGGGACATCTTCACCTCTGACCCTGTGATTTGGGAAGCCATCCCTTCTGAATCCTCATCCGAGATCACCACATGAGCCATGCCATTTTGTCAAGAAGATGCATTTTTCCATGAAACTGAATATTTCTTGAAGTCCTGCCAGGTACAATTCAACTAATTTTTTCAGTCACTGGTCACCTAGAGCTCATATCAACAAAAATGACCAAGAAACTTAAAACTCTTTCTCCCTGAAATAGTTAATGTTCTTGACAGGAAGATATCTTGTCTCTGCATTATCTTTGGAATTGTCCAGTTTATTTACAACCTATAAGAAAAACAAGGCTCCAAGCAGCCTGATTTAGTCTTAAATTAGCCCTGCTTTGAGCAGAGGATGGAGCAGATGACTGCTCAAGGTCCCTTTTCAACTCGCTGTCTGTAGGTGGAAGATCCCACAGGGATGCTCTAACCTTGCAGCTGAGTCCAGCAGCTCAGAGCTGAACCTGCCTGATGGATGTTCTGAGGGTCCAGTCCTACCTGCCAGCCTGCTTAACCAAGCTGTGCTCCTCATTTTGGCCAGGGATATCCTTATGGCTGTCCTTTGCTGTTTTCTGTGGGTATGTGATCAGTAGTGTTCCTGATAATCCTGCTTATGCCTAAAAATATCGAGTTTGTTCCAGGATGCTCTGGAATCATGTACTGGGTTCAGTTCTGGGCCCCTCACTACAAGACACACACAGAGGTGGTGCATCATGTCCAGGGAAGGGAATGGAGATGGGAGAGGGTCTGGAGCACAAGTCTGATGAGGAGTGGCTGCGGGAGCTGGGGGGTTCAGACCCCAGAGCAGCAATGGAAGGAGGTGTGTGGAGCATCCCTGCCACCCATCACACCGCTGCCCCCAGGACAATCCGGAGTGAACAGCAAGCTGTGAGATCGTGGATGGTGTGAGGTGAAAGCAGGATGCTTTGGGAAAAGTAGGTGACCCCTGAAATGAGCTCTGACAAAATCCTGGTGCTCTCTGCACTCAGGTGTGTCTGTCCAAGATGAGAGGGAATGAGGCTGGTGCCAGCTTGGCCCTTGCTGGAGTTGCACATTCCTGGCAGGCTGAGCAGTTCTACAGGAATGGCTGCTTGAAGCAGGGCTGTCTGCAGCCCCCTGCACCCCTGCCCTCTGGGAAAGGCACTGGGAGAGCAGAGGCAAAGGTGTGGTCCAAGCAGAGCTGTCAGTGCTCATGCTGAGCAGGAGCTTCACTGCAGCGCCAGGGACCAGTCCCCCTGCCAGGCAGGGACAGTGCAGGCTGAGATCTTCACTGGACATCTACTGATACTGATATTTTTTCCTCAAGGAGCCAGAAATCATAATTCCACATCCCAGAGCCCAGCCCAGAAGGGACAAACACTTCCATCACCATGACAGCATTAGGAGCTTGCCCTGAGCAGGGCCAGGACACCCACTGGAGATGCTGGGGAAGCAAAACATCAAACAACCTTCCACAGCCTGAACTCCTCCAACACAGATCAAGGCATGTTTCCCCTCGTAAAATGTAAGACTTGTTCCTTTCCTGCTGGCATTCTGAGCTCTGCCAAAGCCAGGCTGAGCGGGCAGGCGGGATTTTGACACTTCTTGTCTTCAGGGCGCTTGAGTTTTTTGCAACCTCCTCTTTGTGTTTGCTTTTTCTTGTGCAAGGTGGAATTGGACAGGCAGCCAAGCAGCAGGCACCGAGCGTGTGCTGATGACAGCCTGCCAGGGCATCCCGGCCTCCTCCAGCATGCTGACAACAGACAAGCCATTATCACCCCTCCCATGCCTGGGAAGGGTCTTGCCAGGGGTGATTGCAATCACAGCCCTCAGCACAGCTTTCCATGCACACATGGCTTTTAGGGATGCAGTTTGACTGTGTGGGAACCAGCAGCTGCTCCTTTTGCCACCTGACCTGCTCAGAGGCTGCTTCCAGCTGCTCTGTCCCACCTTTCTGCTTCCCACAGCATTACCTCTCCCCAGAATCATGCCCTCTTTGCTTTGCTGCACTTCTGCCACTGTTGCCAAGGGCTGCTGGTGACCCAACCAGAAAAGCCTGGCACTCTGGACAGTTGTGTCCTCCTTGGGAGCAGCGTGCCAGTTTGCTTGGCTCCATTCTGCAGAGGCTCTGCAGCTCCCTCCCCATGCATCCCGAAACAAAAGGCAGTTGCTGCTGGTGCTGCAGGTGGTGATTCAACCCCTGCCCTGCCAAGGCCTCCCTGAAGACCCACACCTGGATCCTGCAAGTGAAACTGGAGCCTCCAGCACACAGCTCTGCTCCCTGTAGTGGCCATGGTCACTCTGTTTGTAATCAGCTTGGGAGGAGGTGAGGAAGGGGGAGGAAAAGGGGCATTAAGTCGGACAGAAATCTGAAAAGGTTCATCCACAGCAAAACCATGGAGCTGCAGCCAGCACAGGATCATCTTCCTCATAAACCTCCTAAGGCAGCGCTGCGCATCTGGATGCGTTTCATTCCCTATCAATGTTCATTAGCAGCTGCCCAGCACTAAGCTGCCTGCTTGGGAATAATTAGTCCCTTCCTCTGAAGGTCATGGCAGTGCTAACATCGTAACTTCCCTTCCTTTGAACGTGCAGACAGTTGGGTGCTGCCAGCATCCATTGAAGTGCTCCTGAGAGGGGCACCCGGGACACGCAGGCAGTGGGGCGGCAGCATGGACAGCCAGCTGGGTGCTGCTGGGGGTTATTTCTACAGCTGCATGACAACTTTGCTGCTTGAGCTGGAGACAGCAAAGGTCTGGAAAAGAGGGGCAAGAATGGAATAAACCTGAGAGACAGTGTTCTCTTTGAGTTTTTGCTCCTATTGTAAGCTCAGGGCTCTTCATTCGGCCATTCACAGGCAGAACAGCGTCTCCAGGACGGGGTTTTAGGTGGCTAGGCCACCATAACTCTTCCCTGCCCTCGAGCCCATGGGCTTGAGCACTGAGAAGTCGTTTTCAGTGACTCATGTGTCAGTGTTAGCCAGCCAAGGGAGCCCCAGGGGCTGTGTCAGCTTTGAAGAGACTCTTCAGAGAACAGCCTGTGCAAATGGGGGCATGGGAGCTGCTGCTTCACAGCAGAGTGGCCTCCTGCTGGGGTTTGTGGCCAGCTTGGGGAGGCTGCTGTTCAGCCTTGCACGGGACAGGAATGCTCCTCTTCCAGCTGTGGATCCACCCCTGGGCACAGAACTCCAGAGCTGCAGCTTCTCCCAGGACTGGTCTGAGCTGCCTGGTGGCTGTGCCCGTGGTCAGGAGGCAAAGGGAAGGAAGCTGGGAAGGTGTGTGGCAGCTCCTTGGAGGCATGAACTGCCTGGCCACACCGCAGAGCTCAGGACAGCTTCCAGCTCACGTGCCTGGGGAGCCTTTGGTGCCAGGCCACAGCAGACACCGCTGTAGGACATGAGCTTTGCCACCTCTGCCAGGTGGCTCTGGTTGCCCTTCAGAATCCCTGTGTCCCTGCAATGTCTCCTCGCTGACCTGTGGCCATCACTCCTGCCTCCCCCAGCCCTGCCTGCTGTGGTTATTCCCTGTGTCCCAGAGGGCATCAGGTGTGCAGATGAGAGATTCTGGCTGACAAGGGCCATAGCAGTGTGACTTTGGCCAGTTCTCTGACACTTCACCAGGACACTCCGCTTTGTTCTCCATGAATTTCAAGCAAATTCTCTTCAGGGCACGGTACGAGGTGCATCAGTCCTCCTTCAGGTCAGAGTGCTGTTTCCATGGCCAAACCCAGCCCGATTTTATCAAGAAGAATTCCCAGCACAGACAAAAGCCACTCTCCAGCTCTGGGGCCCAGCACAGGAAGGACCTGGAGCTGCTGGAGCCAGTCCAGAGGAGGCTCCAGGATGAGCAGAGGGATGGAGCAGCTCTGCTGGGAGGAAAGGCTGGGAGAGCTGGGGTTGTCCAGTCTGGAGAAGAGATCTGGGGTAACCTAATTGTGGCTTCCAGTATCCAAAGGGAGCCTGCAAGAAAGGTGGAGCGAGACAATTTACAAGGGCCTGGAGTGACTGGACAAGGAGAAATGGCTTCATATTGACAGAGAGTGGGTTTAGAATAAATATTAGGAAGAAATTGTTACCTGTGAGGGGGATGAGGCCCTGGCACAGAGGAGCTGTGGCTGCCCCATCCCTGGAAGTGTCCAAGGCCAGGTTGGATGGGGCTTGGAGCAGCCTGGGATAGTGGAAGGTGTCCCTGCCCGTGGCAGGGGGTGGAACAGGATGGTCTTTAAGGTCCCTTCTGACCCAAACCATTCTGTGGTTGTATGAATATGGCCTTTGTGTAAATATGATACAGCAAGACTTTGTTACACCAGAGTAACCTGCTTTTTAAAAACGAAAATAAGGGAATAAAGTGTAACCTGGAGCCATTTCAAACTCCCAGGCAGACAGAGAGCTGTTTTACTTGATTAAATCCATGCAGAGACAGTTTCCTATTAGACAAGAGGTACTCTGTCTATTAAAACCTTGCATGAAGGTGAAGCATGTTTTGGTGTCTCTGCAGAAGGCTGCATGCTCTGCTGAGACACGGACTGGCTGTATTTCGTGTTTTATGCAGCACCTAGGAAGGCTGGAGTAAAAAATCCAACAGCTGCACTCGCTGGTGTAGGATGCCAGTGCACGCACAGCATCGTGTATCAGTGCAGCTGTGGGTCACTGTGGGATGACTTGGTGATGAGAGACTTGCATAGGAAATGAGAGAAAATAATCAGGCATTGAGTGCTGGCTGCTCCTTTCAGCCCTGCTCTGGCCACAGGTCACTGTCAGCAGCTGAAGCACTGATGGCTGTTTGGGAGCCCCGATCCTGCACCAGCTCTGGGGTTGTCCAGGAGTTCTGGACTGGGTTCTGTTTGCTTTATTCAGGTGGTGGGATGGGTAGGAGGCTTGACAGGGCATCTGTGATCCACAGGATGCTCTGGGCTGAGCAGCCCCTCCCTATCCAACTGCAGCTCCCTTTTCTGTGCATGGAGCCTCATCTCCAGCTATTGCATCCTGGGTTCTCCTGTGGAATATCATCATCTCTAATGTGTCTGTTGAGTACTTTTGAATTGATCATTGACTAAAACTCCCGTTGCTGGCGTGGGTGCTGGCAGATTTCAAGCTCTGCATCCAGCTGATCTGGCCCCCAAGAAAGACACTGAGGTGCTGGAGTGAGTCCAGAGAAGGGCAGTGAGGCTGGTGAAGGGTCTGTGATCCTGTGCTACAGCTGGGCATTTCTTGTTCATGCCCAGAGGTAGCCATGCAGATCTTCCTGTGCCCTCTTAGGCTGGAAACAACCTACTCCTTGCTCCCCAACCCTCCCACATGTCTCAGGCTTTCCCTTCTTGCAGTTCCCCAGCTCAGGCACTCGGGATCACAGCCCCAGGATGGGTCGGATTATTGTCGGGAAGTGCTGAGGGTGCCAAGCTGGCAGAAATTTTCATCAGTCCATGAATGGCTTTTAAAGAAAGGCTATTTCATGTGGTTCCCCACATAAGGACCAGTGGAACAGTACAGAACAGTCCATCTCAATGCTCTCAATTCCATGTGCCACTGAGCCCCGCTGCGAAAAGCCCCAAAGCCTTTCAGGCAACCTTCTCCCAGGCAGCTTCCCATACTCACTCACTTCTTCTATTTCCCCTTCTTCTGAGGACTCACTTTGTCCTCAGGGTCGTGTTTGTGTGTCTGGGTCTTTGCTGTAGTTTCAACCAGTTTCTGGTTCTCAGGAGAGACTCTCAAAAGGAAAGGCAAGTGAGGCTCTCAGACCCGTGCTCTGTTCTGTACACACTTAAATAAGCCCGAAATTTTATTGCAGACTCATTCAACTCATTTTGCTGGTTCCCAGTCCATCCCATCCTGACCTCAGTGTCTCCTGGGTTCTTGCTATCCCCAGGTCCTTCCTTTGCTTGAAAACACACTGGAGCAACAAATTCCTTCCTACATATTTAAACACCACTTGGCCATGACCAACTCATGGCAGCATTGACTTAGAAAGATTTATTTAAATTCATTGGAGGGTGAAGGCAGTGCACACCAATCTGATAGCAGGGTTTGATTTTCATGGACGTGGGATCTGTGATTTAATAGGTTTTCCAGGCACCATGGTACAAGAGTTCTCCTTCGAATGCAGCAGGACTGGGGAACTGACCTCTCCTCTGCCTCTGAATGCTTCCCCTCAGTTCCTGAGCTGGTAAGGCAGAGCCTGAATATTTCACCATTATTGGAAGATAGTTTAATCCTCTTTGTAACTTGGCAGAGCAGATTAGAGTTTCTTCTATATTAAATTAGAGGCTTCTCTAAAGCATCCTAAAAAGAGCTCATTTCATTAGCATGCTGTTGATTTATTATTTATAATGACTGTTTACAAAACAGCCTGCGAAGATGACGAGGCCCCAGTCAGGTGACTGCATATTTCTACAGGCAGATCCAGCCCTCCAGAGCAACCTGCATGCCTGGGCTCTGCAAAAAAATTAGCTGCTGATTAGAAGTGATTTGCAGGGAGAATTTAAACATGCAAATCCAGCTCTGGTTGGAGGAATGTTGTTGTGATGAAGCTCGTGGGGGACTGACCTTTTCTGGGGGTTTTAGTGATGTTTGCCATGGGCTGTCCATGTTTGCTTCTTTCTCAGGAGCATGGACTCCTAGAATGGGTTGGAAGGAACTTAAAGCTCATTTAATTCCCTCCTCTGCCATGGGCAGGGACACCTTTCCCTATCCCAAGCTCCTCCAAGCCCCATCCAACCTGGCCTTGGACACTTCCAGGGATGGAGCAGCCACAGCTTCTCTGGGCACCCTGTGCCAGGGCCTCCCCACCCTGACAGGGAAGAATTTCTTCCTAATGACATTGGTGAGGCAAGAATTGGTGCAATCCCATATTGCCCCTTGCTGGTCTCTTTCTCTGAGCACCATCCTGTCAGTGGACTCTTCCCAGAAGTTTTGTGTCTCCAGCTCCTGACCCTCCCCCAGAGGCTTGTGACATTTTAGCATCTTCAGCCTAAACTGGAGTCATTGAGTCCTCTGGGGCTCGAAAGGAGCCTGGGGCAGAATCACCCCTTCACCCCCTCCTATGCTTGAGGGGTCTCTCCACGCCCACTTTTTCAGCCTTTTGCATGCGTTGAGCTGATTAGCAAAATCCTGATGTGTGCTGGACCCGATTCTCGTGGTTTGGGTGGCTCCTTTACCCTGCACAGCAGCAGGAGGGGAGAGGCGAGTGCTGCGCAGGGTGGAGCATCCCTTCCTTCAGCATCAGTCACAGAAGCACCACCCAGAGCAGTGGTTACTGAGCCTGCAGGTGTTGGAGAAATGGCTGGAGATCTCTGGCTGGTGCCGAGGCCAGCAAAAGGAGGAGATGGATTGCTCTGCTGCCGGAGCGGGGCTGCCGGAGCTCTGCTGCAGTGACGCAGCCTGTGAGCTCCAGGCAGCAATGCCAACATCAAGTGTTTGGCTGATGCTGCAGGTGCTTTTGTCTAAAGGAATCAGGCTGGGTTGGGGTCCTTTTTTGGGAGCAACTTTCTCTTCTCTTTGTTCTACACCTCTGGTAATTTCTGTTTCAGAGAGTTGCTCAAAAAGTCGCACCCAGATAGCGTCCCCTGGCCTTCAGGAGGAAAACACCCTTCCCAATGCTACACACAAAGGCAGAAATCTGACAGAGAGAAGCCAGAGGTTTCTCCTGAAGCTGGGCTTTCAACACTCATCCTGGAGGCAGAAGGTCCTAGCCCCTCCAGGAGGACTGCACAATCTCTGCAGGGCTCATAAAGCCACATCAGCTGCTAAATGGAGGTAAAACAAGAAGTTGTGGCTGCTGCTAAATCACAAATCTTCCATGTAGGACTGAGAAAACGCCTCCCAATAAGTGTGGTTTGTTGTTGATTTTGTTGGGGTTTTTGCTGTTTCTTTTTTTTTTTAGAGAACACAATTGTCCAGTCAGGCGATAAAGGAATGGGACCAACACTGCTTTAGCACAATATTCTCCTCTACATCATTTTTCCTCCAGAAGAAGCACTAAGGGAAGTCTTCAGACTGCATCCAGGTCTGGAGTCCTCAGCACAAGAAGGACGTGGACCAGCTGGAGTAGGGGCAGAGGAGGCCATGGAGATGCTCCCAGGGCTGGAGCCCCTCTGCTCTGGAGCCAGGCAGGGAGAGCTGGGAGTGTTCACCTGGAGAAGAGAAGGCTCCAAGGAGATCTTAGAGCCCCTTCCAGTGCTCTGAGGATCAGAGGGCTCACTACCCCTGCCACCTGAATCTCTTTGTCCTGTGTGCTCTTGGGGCAGCTTGTCAAAGGATTCCATGTAGCTGGAGAGAGTTCCAACTCTTTTAATCAACCTGCCTGCTGAAATCCCAGCTGGTTCCTGAAAAAGCAGCTGAATCCAGTCCTTTTTCCTGAAATGTGATGTCTGAATTCAGCTTGTTGGATGGATCTGCTCTGCTCCATCTTGGACCTCAAGTCCCTGTCTCTGTGTTGGGCTAGAAGACAATCTTTGCTGCCTTCAAACACACCTCCAGAACTGGTTTAAATTCCAGGACCAGCACATCCTTGCTTCACTCTCTTCTGAAATGAGGGTCTTAGCATGTTCAGTGGCATGTAACTGAGACATAAAGCACTTGGATGGGAAATCAAGGGCAGCAGTTTCTGCACAGGTACCTATGGCTCCGTGAGCTTGAGACAGAACAGGGACTCAGGGCTTTTTGTGTCAGATAGATTCACGTTCCCAAGCCAACAACCCCTCTCCTACACTGAGAGGCTTCATTTGATTTTCACATGGCCCTGGGGAAGGCACTGGGTTCTCCCATTGCTGCCTTTCAGATGTGCTAGGTCACACTTGGGTCAGTTCTCCCACAGCCACGGCACCGTCACCGCAGCGCTGCTGTCTCGCTGTGACACGGCACGTGGGACCCCACCTGCTATGGCAGGGCTGGCACTTCCCGTGCTGGGAAGGACTCATGTCTGCCTGAGGATGGCTAGCGGTATCAGCAGCTGGGGATGCACAGTCCAGGGGTTTTGCCTCTTCTTTTTGAGTCACAAGTTGTTTGTGAGCAGCTCCAGGCCTCTTTTCCCTCATCCTTTCAAAGTTTTTCCCCCATCCTCCCGTCCATCCCCTTGTATTTCCTCATGTGCTGTGTCCCTTGTTTTTCACCCCTGTGTGGGGTGTAGGGTAAAGCACCACCACTCAAACACCTTGTATCTGCATCTGATAAATTCTCATGAGGTCACATCTGCTGTGTCTTGCCCTGCTGGACTCCCAGGAGCCCAGAAGGTTTGCCTCTAAGCACCAACCTTGTCACTTCTGAGTTACTCAGGAACATTCACTGCCATCAGCACATGGCTGAGGCAGCCCTGTTCTTCCCGAAGATGTTCTCCCTTTCAAGAGTTGGTACACTTTTACAGCAGGGAAATCCCAATCTGCATAAAGACACAAAAAGTTCTTTTGTGTCTCTTTTCATTTGTTGTTGTTGCTGCTGTTGTTTTTCCAGACCTGAAGGATGAGTGGTGCATCAGAACGGGAGGAAATGAACACATTGGATGGTAATAACTGGATTAAGAGATTCAGTACAGACTCTCACCTGTGCTGTTTATAATGCAGATTAACTGTTTAATCCATCTGTGTCTCCAGCTTCAATTCTCTATTCCCCTCATCTCGCTGTCCCCTGATGTCCTCCCCCACCTCCTCCAGTGCCTTTCTGGCCTCGTAGATGGATCCCTCCCGTGCCCTCCTCCTGGGGCTGGGACTTTGCCCTTGTCCCACTGCTGGTTCTGCTCAGTTACTCCACGGGAACTCTCCGAAGTGAGGGCTGCATGCTGGTGGTGCCTGACCAATGAGCCCTACAATTGCTTGGTCTCTAGGAGCCGCTGTAATGACCGTGGTGGCGGGGATGATTAATCAGGAAATGGTAAAGAAAATGCTTATAATGAAGCACTTGAATTTCTGACTTTACTGGGGGGTGCAAACTCACAAACAAGGTCATGGAAAAGAAATCCATTGAGGAATTGAGGATGACTAAATACAAGGACTTTAACTCTGGGTCAGGAAGTCTCTAAACCACAAACTATTGCAGACTGGAAGGATACCATGGGGAAGTGTTTGGCCATGATCACGCTGTCCTGTGTATTGGTCAGTGCTGGGGACAGGTGCTGAGCCTTTGGACCACTGTGTCCCACCACAGCCATGACATCATTTACCAAATTTTGATGGTGGAGACAGAGAGTGGCCCGTGCCATGTCCCAGGAGATGGGGAGTGAAACACCAGGCTTGGTGCGTGTCACCCACCCCTCCTCTCTGCTTGCACTGGCCATGCCCTGTGGGAGCTACACCTGTGCCCTTGGAGAAGATGGCAGAAACATCTCCAAACCTGGTCTCCCCCTTGCTGCTCGACTGCAGTGCACAAGCAGGGCCTGGCCCAGGGTTCAAACTCCTCTGTCTTCCATGGACAGTCTTTTCCAGTATTTAAAATTCCTCTGCCAGCTTGGTGTGGGGCCAAGCAGGACACGCTGAGTGCCAGACTCAACCTGTAAACCTGAAGTGGAGTGAGGTTGGCCTGAAGCCACAGGGGCATGAGAGGTCCTGCTCTCTGCACTGACAGAGCAGGCTCCATGTCCTCTTCCCGCTGGAATTTTTCACATTCTCATTTTTTTGTCTGTGCTATTGAATCCACAGCGATGATATGAGTGTGAATGCATGTTTGTTAAAAACCCCAAATACATCCTTGAGCTGCAAAGACTGTTCTCAAATCATGAGTTTTAAAGGGGCATCTGTCACAAAGGGCTGAGGGTGGTTAATACTGCACATACCAGCCGCTGGCTGAGAGGAATAAGCAACATTGCTGATAAGCTCATTTGATAAAGCCTTTGCTGGGCACTGCAGATGCAGGCTGAGTCCAGCCTTTAGTATCTGTCCCAGTCCCATAGGCAGTGCTCTCAGGCAGGTCTGCCAGGAATTATTGTAACCCTGTCCACCTCTCGTGCAGCTTTAGGTGAGTCCTGACAAGTCCTCACCGTGTGAGGTGTCACAGCTGTCACTGACCTGGCCATAGATCACCAGGTGATACCTAAGCAAATGCAAGTTGGCACCGAGGTTTCCCAGGCAGCACAGACCCTTTTTGCAGCTCCATGGCGTTATGGTGTCCTGGAGTGTTGAAGCAACGATTAAATCCCACGTAATCGCTCCAGCTGGTCACTTGATCACAGAAGATCTTTTCTGTTGGAAGCTGCTGAAGTTGCCCCATGAGATTCCACGTTGGGGCTGGGTTATAACAGCCTTCACATGCATGAGCTTGTCCCATCATGAGAAATAAAGAATCGGAAGGAGCTGTTAAAGGAAAGGAAAAGAGGGGGTGTGTGTGGCCTCATCTGTCTGCTAGAAAAGGCACAGGATTGCTCTGTCCCCTGGTCCTCACACTACAGAGGACTGGGTCCCTGTGGAATCACACTGGGCTCGGGTGCTGCTGATTGCCAGGCTACACTAACCTAACTCACAGCTGATGTCTTACCAGCTCTCCTGGCATCCTGTCAATCGAGAAATTGGGAAGGGAGGATCTGGGCTCAGGGTGTTTTCAGGACATGCAAGACATGTGCCACTTGAAATGTGGCTCATCTCCCTTCTGAGCCTGAGCAGAGATGAGTTGAAGTCTGGGATCTGCACTGGGCTGGATCCCAGAGCCCGTGATTTGAAACCCAGGGCTCACAGCTCCTTCTGAGTGCTGCACTGGAGGGAGAGTGGTTGTTAAGGTTACACACCTCGAGGGTCAGCCCTGGCTTATGGAGATGGCCTGAAACCAAGGAAGGGAGTTCCCAGCGACTTCTCCAGTTAACACCAGTTAAAGCACAGTTTGCCAATCTACCCCGAGGCTGGGCTGAAAGATCCTGAAGAAAAATAATTTGCTTTCGGGTTCAGCACGACCTGAATTCAGCAG
>NW_008236626.1:3343144-3352602 GCF_000691975.1 Corvus brachyrhynchos
AGCAGGAATATTTGAACGTCTGGTGTTGCATGTGGACACCAGGCTGTGTCTGGAGGAGCACAGGGGCATTTCCCAGCCCTTCCATCATGGTCCCTGCACAATCAGCACTTTCCTCCACTACTGACCTGGAGGTGGCAGAACCTCGGGGCTCCCCTAAACGTGCTGCCGATCCAGAAGACATTAAAACGTTATCTCTGTGTCTCACTCCATCAACATTTTTTCAGCCTGTATTAAAAATCCTACTATGGTTTTTTAGCACAAAAGGGGAAAGAAGAGAACCTTCTATGTTCAGGACATTTGGGACATCACTAGAATTTCATCCATCTGTGATTGGCCCTCAGACCGTCATACTCAATTTATTTCTCAGCCAAAGTTTTTCAGCCATCTGCTCAAGTGGAACAGCTTCCAGCATTTATTCCCAATAGTGCTCCTCTGAGGGAGCGCATGGATTTTCTCCAGTACGACAGCATCACTATTTTCCAAAAAAACCCTCAGCCCAACCCCGCAGTGACTGGCGGGGAGCCCTCCCTGCTCTGCACCCCGACCTTGAATTTTAAGCAATTGCTCAAGAAAACACAGAACAGTTTCTCTTCCACTCAGGACCACCGTGACTGATGTTTTTTAAAGGGCTCCTCTGCAGAGATGTTAATGAGGTCGCCTTGGATACTCAGCTTAAAATGGTGTCACTTCAGCTTCTTTTATGTCAGCAATCAACAACAACAACAAAAAATACACAACAACCCATCAGCGGATCTGCTTGAGGAGGGGTGGGGGACTCCTGGCAGGTGACTGGAGCAGATAGCGATTCACAGTCCACCTGCTGCCAGCAGTTCGGTGCTGAGCCTCTCTGATTGTCTACTGGAGCATCAACACAATGATCTCTATAATTATTATCTCCTTAAATTGAAAAAAAAAAAAAAAAAAAAAAAAAAAAAAAAAAAAAAAAAAAAAAAAAAAAAAGACAGATTAGAAAAGCCTGATTTTTCCAGCCATCCTATTGAAAGTGCCCCAGGAAAGGACTTCAAATTGGGAGTAATAAGAGGTTCAGGGACAGTCAGGGAAATAAAAGCAGTTTCTCTGTGTGAACAGAGGAGAGGCTGTGTGTTCTTAGGGAATTGTTTGCTGGGCTGAGACCCACTTGCATTACTCCTGCTTAATGAGTTACCATCCATCAGCTGAGCTGCAAGAGTGGACCATGTCCAGGTTTAAAAAGCAGGGGGAAAAACACCTGAGGCAGGAACACCAGGCAGGTGCATTCAGTGCTTTGATGATCTACATAACACAGCGCTCACCATGTCTCCAAACAAGTTGCTTGGCTTCTCTGAACCTCACTCTCCTGCCTGGTGTGCAAGGGTGAATTCAGTGCCACATCTCACAGGCTTCACTGGCATTCTAAAGGAAAACGTGGAACCACTGATGGAAAGGTGTGACCAGGTTCAAAGGAGCAGCTTTGGCAAACACATATTAATAGAGATCTTTACATATTAATAGAGATCGGACCTATTCCTCAATTAGCAGTTAGATTAATCACTCTAGAAATGTTTATTATTACTTTATTATACGTTTACTCCTCCACTAATCCAGTTTATATGAATATGGAGGACCTACTTCTCTAGCCCTTGCCAGCAGTGCCCAAACATGATGATAGAGAGCATCCTCAAACCCTGAAGTAGATTGGCATCATGGTGTGAGCACCCCTTTCCTTTGAGGGACTGCGGGTGAGCCTGGCACTCTGTCTGGGGTCTCAAAGCCCAGACTTAGGCCATAGAACAACCCAGGCTGGCAGGGACCTCAGGAGGTCTCAAGCCCTGCTCTGCACCTCCAGGAGTTCTGTCTTTCCTATCCCTTCCTTCAGGGAGCTGCAGAAAGCAGTTTGATCTTCCTCCTACTCTCCTCCAGGATGAACAAACTGGGCTGGTCTTGCCTCTCCTTGTACCTCAAGCATCCAGGTGGCCTCTGCTGGACCTGCTCCAATCTGTCAAGGCTGGTTTTGTCCTAGGAAGCCCCAGACTGGACCCAGTGCTTCCAAAACAATCCGGAAAGGCCAAACGAAGGGGATTCCCACTCCCTTGATGTGCTGCCTGCATCCTTGCTAACACAGTTCACCTCTGCTGTAACACAGCAGTGACTCACACTCAATTCCTGACTCACCAGCAATCCCATCTGCCTTTCCACAGAGCTGCTTCCTACCAAGCCACTTCCCAGCCCAGCTCTCCCCTGGCCTGTCCTGGTCCCTTGTGAGGTTATTCCATTAGGACTGGGCCCTTGTCTGCCCATTTCTCCACGCCCTCTGAACAGCAGCTGCAGCCTCTTGGGTGTCAAGTGCTTCCCTCCCCACTGCTTCCTTCAGTGCCATCTGAAAACTTCCTGAGAGTGTGCCCAATTATCCAGGCTGTCAGTACCAGCCCTCCAGGGTCTCAGCAGCAATGAATTGCCAAGTGGGCTCTGTACTGCTGATCATCACCCTGTGAGTGCAACAGTCCAGCCTATTCTCCAGCCTCCCTCTTTCCTGTTTACTGGGCCCATATCTCCCCAGCCTGGCTCTAAGGAGAGTAAGCATTGAAAGCTTTACTACAGGCAAGGGAAACCACTTCCAATATTCCCTTATCCACCCTGCATCCTCACAGCCAGTTTTCTTGCCTTTCCAGGTAGTCAGGTCCATCAGGTGTGATGTGACCTTTGTTCTGCTGGGTTCAAACCAACCCATCCCTGATAGACATTCTCCTGCCCAGATCAACAGCTTTACCATTGCACTGGTACTACCTCTGTAAAAGATTCACAGAACCATGGAATTACTAAATCATTCAGGTTGGAAAAGACCTCTGAGATCACTGAGTCCAACCTTGGCTGAAAACCACCTTGCCAGCTAGACCAGTGTGCAGTCCTGTCTTGAACACTGCCAGGGATGGTGACAACCCAGGGCTTGACAACCCATTCTCTGAAGAAATTGCTCCTGATGTCCAACTTAACCCCCCAGCACAGCTCGAGGCTACATTTCATCCACAGGTTGTGTTGATCCTGCAGTAGGCATGGTCTGTGCATACAATCAGAGCTGCTCCTTCATCCAGAGACTCTAGAGCTCCTTGTCCAAATAGACAGCATGGTAGGAAGACAAAGAAATGCGAGACCACCAGGGATCGTTAATCTGAAGTTGGATGTTACGGTGGTTTAGTTAAGCTGCACTTAGAACAGTTGTGTGGACAGTCCTACTCACAATGGAAAAAAAAAAAGCTGAGTTTGTTTTATTCTCGTTTTTTGTGGACATGAGGTAAGCCAGGATGAGTGGAGGCTACTTGAATTCTGAACAGGAATGTCCACATAGGCAGTTTAATGAAGTTTAGCTAATCCAATTTGCAAAGGTTAATTCAGATTCATTTTCCTGATTGTCTCTGTGTAGATAAGGCCAAGGTCACTTCCCCAAGGTGACTGGCTGAGCCAGGCACAGGATCCACACTTTCTTTCCCCATTACTTGCCCAGGCTGGTTTGTCCCTATCCATGTACCCCCTTCATACTCCCTGTGCAGAAGAGCACAGTTTCTCACACTTTCCTCCATCAGCATCACTGATCCTTGTTGATCAGGATCCCTACAAGCCCTTTTCCTGGGTGAAGTGGAACAGGCCCCACTGTTCCTGGGGCCACAGCTCACACTGCTGCTTGGAGGTGAATTACAGCAGACACACAGGACTTGGTGATGCCAAAATCCTTCCCAGGTATCCAGAACAGCCCTAGGATCTTGCTGGTAGAGGTGGGCACTTCCAAGCACTCCAGGTGCCTGACAATGCAGATCTCCTCAATCATCCTGATGCTGTTTTTTCTGACTCTTCTGGGCTCTCATGTACATAACTACAGTTATCCAGAGTCTCCCAGAAAAAGCAACAGAAACAGTTTAGGAAATGAACGTCTCCTTTGCAACCCAGCCAGGTGCACACTGTGATGGGACTTGATGTGGGAGGATATCTGTCCCACAGTTCTTTCAGCTGGGTTCTCACCTCTGCTTCTCAGCACCTGGGGCTGGCCCCTGCAATGCCCCAAATACTCATAAGGGATTGAGATCCAAAGACAGCTTTGAGTATTTAAAAATATGTATATAATCTAACCAAAACTGAAGAGCTGCCTTAGCCTGAACTGAAAACTTTCCCAAAGGAGTTACAACCCTAGAACAAGGAGCTTACATCTCCTAGTACATGATGAATGGGTGCAGGAGCTATTCTGAACAGCAGGCAATAGTGAATGGTTACATTTCCTTGGCCAAGATGAGGAAGCTTTAAGTAACTAATTTAAAAAAAAAAAATCAATAGAAAGTCTTTTCCCACGATCTTTTGCCATGAGTCCTTGGCAATAATTTCAGTGCTCACTTCAAAGAATTGAGGTCTCTTTTCTGGGCCTCTTTCTGCCATGGCAAAGGAGTTTACAAAGAGGAGTTGCTTGAGCCCAGTATCTGGCTGGTAGCTTGTTGTTCTGTTTTAGGCAGGACTTGCAGTCCCCAAGTGCCTGTGATCAGGGGTCCCTGCATGGGTTGTCCTGTAACCATGATGTGTGTCCACATCTCTGGCCATCATTTGAAGATAATTTCATTTCATCTGGACTTCCTCAAGTGATCATTTCCAATGTTTCCTCATGTGGCTGCTCAGCTCCTCATCCTCTTCCCCACCACTTCTCTCTTAGACCTGAAGTGCCCTGAAATGTCCAGGGCTTGGCCCCTGCTGCAAGGACTTGAGTTGGGAAGTGAAGAACAAGACAAGGAGCAGAGGGGACAGAGAGCTGGGAGTGTGCAGGAAGCAGGGATAGGTTTTCTGCCAGCAGTGGTGAGAAGTGCTCTCCACCTTGCACTGTCACTGTCACCTTTCCCTCCACAGTCCATGGCACAGCTGGGACATCATCCAGTAGAACACAGTCTGTGCTTCCCACAGTTTCAAGAGGTCTGTCAAGGAGAGTGCTGAAGGTGAGATGTCCTCTCTGTCCAGGAGGATCTGCCCATAACTTGCTACTGCATCTAATTCGCTGAAGATTTTGCCTCATTTCAGCTACATTTTAATTCTTCTTGGGCAAGTGGGAATGTTCCTTCTTCTTGATCTGGTTGGGCTGCTTCAAGTTAAGGCAAACCCAAATCTACCCTACAATTACTAAGAAGGGACCTGGCTGCTGCCTCTCCCCTTCCACCCGTGATCTGCTGCTCCATTTTGCTGCTCTCCTCCTTTTCGGGAGGAATCCCGTGGGGGCACCGGGACAGCAGAGCAGATGTGCTGTGGGGTCTGTGCCACACATATCATGGAAGGACACATCTTTCCAAGTGGGAAAGGCCATCCTCCACAGCCAGCTCCCAGAATCCCTGCCTCATCTTCCCAGCCTGACAGCTCAGTAACAAGTCTGAAACAGAGCCTGAGCTCATACCCCAATATCTGCAGGAAAATCTTCACCACTATTCCTCTCACTGGCCCAAGAAACATAAAAGGCAACCTCCAACTCTTCCTTTCCCTCCCTTCCAGCAGTCTATTCCTTTTAGTGCAGAGCCAGAACAAAACCCATAAAAACGAGTTTATACTACTTTCTACTATTTTTACTATTTCTGCTACTCTTCTTTCCAAAAGCTTTTTGAGACAAAGCAGGCAATTGAGAATCAGATCCTCAAGGAGGTGAACTTACCTTCACTGTGGAAAGATGGCTTTGAGCACATCAGACCATTTCTGCTTGATGAAGAGAGAGCCAGTCACATTGCCCTGACTGATTCATCTATGATTTGTAGCACCATATTCTGCTCTGAGTTTCTCATGTTACCCCACAAAGCAGGACTTAATTTCTTCTTGTAGCCCTAAAAGGCTGCCACAAGGCAGTGGGGCTCTTCTGCACTTGCAGAGCATCTAAAGAGCATGCACAGAAAAGTTCATATAGCAAACAAGTGTAATTTTTTTACTTAATACAGGCTAAGGAGCAGCTCTAAAGACAACCCTTCATTAGTGCCTGAACATCTGGTCCTTTCTGTTTTGAACTGAAACATCAGATAATATTTAGGTTCCTAAAATATTATTTTTTTAATGGGAGGGAAAGATATTAATATCCTTGGGTCTATTGGGTCAATCAATTTTATTATGACTTATACAAGATCCTATTTCTTGAGTATCGAATCAAAACCCAGGACGCAGTTTAGGTGCTCATTGCTTCCAAGAACCTGTCCCATATGTTCAGTCCTCTTCCCAATGACTGTAACCCTCAGCTCCTTCCCATGGCCATAAGAAACTGCCTCATTTGCAGGTTTTTCTTGGTCACTTGCACTGGCAATTCCCTGATGGAATGTAATAATCCTTGTGTTTGCTGCTGAGCTCCCTGGGTAGGTTCCTCACAGTGCTGTCAGTCCTGAGTTCTGGGCTCTGATGTCTCCTCCTGTTGCTGCACTAAGGTGCTCCTTCCACTGACCTGGGATGGGTCAGTGAGGGTCTGTAAATTGCAGCCTGCCTGATGGAAATGAATAATATGTTCTATGGTAAAAATATCCCCTTCCAGGAGATCCCATGCAATAGGGAATATCAATTCTTTGACTCCCATTGGGACAGCAATGATGTTCAAAGGATTGTGAGGAGTGAGCATCACTTCCCATTATCTAAAGGAATGGAAGGATTGTGGCTGAAATGTTGAATGAGAAGCCTGAAGGTCTGGGGTCTATTTTAGACTAAATGTGGCCTTTAAGAGGGCTGGGATTTTTCAAGAGTGCTCATCACTGCTCCAGCTCTTCGTGAATGAAACCTGCTCTGATCATAACCAAGAAACAACCCTGTGTGCTTCTGGTTGCCACCTTTAAAATGGATCAGACTTTTCTGAGCTGCTCCACAAACACGCTCTGTCTGTGCTGCTCAGCCACAGAATCAATCAGCACCTCTGAAAAGCCCAGGTAGGAAGAGCTGCAGCAGTGCCTGATGCAGGCAGCTGGCAGGAGATCTCTTGGGGATGCTCTGGAGATGCTGGAGCCAAGAGCAGCTGCTTCCCAGCATGGGGCCAATGACACACAGTTAAACAGTGCTAGGGCCAAGAAGTGAGGATTTCTTCCACACAAAGGAGGCCCTCAGGCTCACAGGTTCTAGGGGTGGTTTGTCCACTGTAGAATCGGGAATACCTGGGATGTCACGTGGGATCCCCTGTACCAGGGAGCTCTCTGCTTTCAGGGACTGGTCACCCTCTCAAAGAAACTCAGGGCTCCCCAAGCTGAGCTTGTCCCAGTTTTCAGTTATCTTCCAGTGCCAGACCTGTGAGAGGTTCACACTCCCAGGACATGCAAAACAGGTCCCTGGAGTTATCCAGTGGCCTGTGGGATGTGAGGTTGGACTCAGTTCTACAGGAGAATTTTGATTTTTCCAGTTGCTCACTGCTGTTCTCCCCTAGCAAATGGACTGGGCCTGCTTGCTGCAGAACATTTGTGTGTTCTGTTCACTTGCTGCATTGTCCTGCACCGGAGCTGCAGGCGGTTCAGCGGGAGACCGAGTTCTCCCAGTGCCAGCTGCAGCCCTCAGTCCATGCACGCACCGGTCCCTGCCAGATTGCACTGAGAGTACAAAGGAGAAGAAAGAAACTGGCTCCTTGGCTGGTGTTTGTGTAGCTTACAAAGCCTCTTTTGCAGAGTTTCTGATCCCAGTTGGCCAGGGCTGCCGAGCTGTCCCAGCGCTGCTCTGCTGCAGAGCCCGGGGAGAGCAGAGCAGAGGGAGGGCGAGCAGGATCTCTCCTTGAGGGGAGGCTGGCATGGAATGGGGACACTGGCACCTCAGCACGCTCACCAAGGAGTTCCTGTGCTGGAATCTGCCTGTCCAGCCAGGGATGCATCTTTGCTGGCCCTCACTGGAAAGCCCCGTGTGCCACCAGGGGCAGAGAGATGTGCCATGCTCTGTACCTGTCATGGATGTGAAAGCTGAGGGAGACTGCCCTTCAAGTCTTGCATGGGTCCCTGTGCCTGGCACCCTGGACTGTACCCCTGCACCCCACAGCCCCCTTGGGCATGGCCACAGCCACCCCTGCAGATGCCAGGATTCCCAGCAGCTCTGCAGAGGAGGGACGCAGCTGGGTCACGGGAAGCGATGGCTGTGGCTGTGCACACACGTGAGGCTGCTGATGCACCAGTGCCTGTATTCCTCAGTTCTGCTTTTGGTCACTGATGATGCAAAAGATGGTTTTCCATCATACTTTTGGGGTGCTTCTGTTGAACTGTGTTTTGCTTTGGGCTACCAGGGATTGTGGCTGATCTTCTGCCTGGCCCTTGTCTGCGGGTGAGGCTGTGAGCTCCTGGACATGGGGACAGCCCCGGTGAGGGGCAGAGCTGTCACACCACCCTCGTCCAGGGCGTTGTGCTTGTATAAATGATCAGGATCACGTAGTCCTGCTGGGCTTTGAATTTTGGCCTTGTTTGTTGTGGGGAGGGGACTGCTGGACTTTGTAGCGTAACTATCTCCTCACAAGGGAAAGCTGTTGGTCCCTGAGGGAAGAACAAAGGAAAATCCTCTGATATGAGGGGGAAAGGCCAGTGTTATTTATTTTACAGCTCTGAGGAGGTAAACAGGGCAGCAGAGCCCAGGACAATTAAAATATTGACTGAGCATGGATGACATCTCAGAGATGGGTCTTTTTTAAATTTAAAGCCTGCAGACAGGGAAACAAACTGACACCGTGTGAGATTTTAGAAATACTGCCGAGGAGAGGCCTCCCACTTGGTGGCTCCAGTACAAACCAAGGCAGGGCCGCCCAGTTTGGTCTCATGGCCACTCAGGATGGTTGGCTTCCCTGCCAGAGGCTTGTGCTGTGCCCCCCAGCAAGCTGCTCAAGTAGAAATGCACAGTCTGCTTCTCTCTTCTGAGGCTGCCCCAACACACAGCCCAGGATCTCTGCACCCCCTCGTCACTGGGCACCCCGGGAATACAGAGGGTCTGAAGGGAGGGGGGCTAACCCCCACGGACTGCTCACTGAATCCCATCCTCTGTCCTCCCTTGGGTTAAATACTGTTCTTGATGTGCTCTACAGCCACCGGAATCACCAGGGGATGTGCTGCGGGTTTTAGCATCGGGCTGTGTTCCTCGAGGGGAGCTGCCCCTGCCTGTTGAGACAGGGGATGTGAGAGTGGAGACCCTCGCAGTGAGGTGGGGACAGCATTAATGCAGACTTCGGGGCTGCCTGTCCCTCCTCCTGCCGAGGAACGCAGGGCAGGGAGCCTGCCAGCCTGCTGTCTGCAGGGACAGGAGCAGGAGGGGGAATGGGGACGATGATTCCGGCTGCTGGCAGCGCTCTCGGTCCTGGGAGAGATCCCAGCGCGGAGTCCAAGGAGCCCCGCGGCCGAGGGGGAGATGCAGAGCCCGCCGGCTGTCTCCCGTGGGTGGGAGGGCTGCGCTGGCCGCCCGGGAGGAAATCCACCTCGGGGAAGGATGCAGCGGAGGGAGGGGACGCTCCGGCACAGCGCTGACAGGGCGAAGCTGCTGGCAGGCAGCTG
>NW_008236626.1:3352881-3354049 GCF_000691975.1 Corvus brachyrhynchos
GCCGTGCCGAGCGATGGGGCGCGAACCTGCCGCGGTGGAAGGCTGCAGCCAGACTACAAAAGCCCGACCAGGAGCCAGCCACCTGAGCCGAAGTGCCTCTGTCTCGCTCACCAGCCTGCGCTAAGTGCTTTTATCTCCTCTCCTTGTGTTTACGAGGGTGGCTTTCTCCTTCGCGCGGTGGCAGTGCCGCGGAATGCTAATGGAGAGCGAGCGGCGGCTGCCCTCCGCAGTCCTTGGCAGGCAATTTCCTCGGGGCCAGGCCCCCGGCCCCGCTGGCTCTGCAGGGACAGTGTGATCCTCATCCCGCAGCCCTGCCCGTACCCCTCGCCAGCACCGTGCCTGCCCTGGCACCCACCCACCGTGCCAGCATAGCCATACCCCGCCAGCCAGAGGGACCTTGGGGACCTGAGCCCTTGCTGGCTCTGTAGCACAGATGCTCCCGCACTGCAGCCTCACCAGTGCCAGCGCGGAGGCCGTGCCGGTGCAAAGGGAGCTCTCGGCACGGGGTGTTGGCCCCCAGGCACTGGTGAGCTCATGGTTCCTGCCGCAGCTCCCTCCTGATCACGGCTCCTGCAGCTCCATCCCACGAGCACTGTGCTTTGTGTGTTCCTCAGGCATCTCTGGCCGTCTGGGAAGTCCAGACTGGGAGGTTATTGGGCAAAATGAGAGGCAGAGGAATAGAAAATAACTGCGAGGTTTTAGAAAGAGCAGCAGTACCAGGGAAGTGTCCTACAGGGAGGAGTCTGGTCAGGCTCGTCCGTAAATCATGTGTACTCCTGCACACGACCTCTTCTTGGCCACTGAGCTCTGCTCTTCAGAGAGCAAGACACTTCTTGGCCAAAGCCCTCTGAAGCAGTCAGGCATCAAATTCCTGGAAACGTGAGCTAAAAACATGAGCTTCATCCCAGCCTGATGTGATGACTCTGCTGTCAGTGCTTGGGGCGCCAGGGAACAGCCAGGGTTAGCCCAGGCACCTCTGGCACATGCTGCTGTCGTTGTGGAAGCTGTGGCCAGGATGTGCCATGCTTCCCATGGCTGCTCCCAGCCAGGCAAGATGCAGCAGGAGCCTCCCTCTTTCACCATGAAAAAGATGGACTCCTTCATGACCAGGGAGACCGTAAGGAATCAGGACTTTGGGAGGGTGTGGCAGGAGCGCCCGGATGTCAGC
>NW_008236626.1:3354233-3386263 GCF_000691975.1 Corvus brachyrhynchos
TTCACGTGCCCAGCCTGGAGACACCTTCGCAGCCCCTGCCTGCACCCAGGCCCTGCCCGGCGCCTGCCTGCGTGTGCTCCATCACGGAAAGGGCCACGTTGGCCACTTTTCCTATGATCTCACCCTGGCCAGAGCTGTGAGTCATCGGAAACCTGGTCCCTCTGGGGCTGAGCCAGAGCTGGCGGAACTGATGGAAAGACCACCAAGGCCTTTGGGACCAGTCTGAGCTCCGCTGCTGCTGCTGCAGCCCTTGCAGTGGGGGACAGCACATGAGGGCAGGAGTGGGGCTGGGACCAGCTTTGTGGGGAGCACGAGGGGTGCAGCTCTGCCTCTTCTGCATCCCTGCACCACCAGCAGTGATGCTGCTTCCTTGGTGAGCTCCTATGGCAGTGGGGTGGAGATCCAGCCCTGGGCCCAACGTGTGCCATCCTTGGCATCCCCTCTCTTGCCAGATGGTGATTTATAAACCCCTGGGGCGGGGAAGCTGGGGAGCAGCAGGGCAGCTGTGTGGCTCCGTGAGTCTGCCACAAGGTGGTTTCCAGTAAGGACAGCTCATTTCTTCCAGAGCATCTGAAAACATGAGCTGGAAATATCCCTGCCCATCCTTTGTAAGCGGCACCCATGGCAAGGCTTCCCCAAGGTGGGGCTGGGCTTTTGCTATCCTGTAATTGCTCATGTTATGGAGGTGTTTTCCGTGTGCCTGGTAATAAGCAGCTGAAAAGACAGCTCATTTACTGGCAGTAGCAAGGAAAAGTCAAAGCTATCTCTCAGTACAGCTCCACTCCTGGAGATTTCCCCCTCTGCTTCATGAGTTACGTGATGCTGGTTGTTCCAGAGACTCCCACATCCTTGCTACTGCCCTGCAGGGAATATCTTCTTCTCAAGGCTCCTGGTGCCTGTATCACATTGGGAGTCTGCCTTCAAGGTGGTACCTGTCACACTGAGAGCTACCCTGGAACCTCACCTTGCCCACCAGTGAAAACACTGCAGGGGGAATGTGACCTTAACTATCACAGTTGTTATCTCTAGGGAAAACCAACTGTATTCCACCAAGTTTCAAGTCCAGCTGAAGGTGGGAGGTGAAGGACAAGAACAGGAAGAGGCAGAAATAGTGTAGCCGCAAAGACAACAAGAGAACCGCTTGGTTGTCTTCTTCTGCTCTCTTCCTCTAAGGCATCTGCATGGGGCTGCACTTGTCCACATCGAGTGTTCGTCTCCAGCTCCTGTTTTCATTAAAATGCCAGGCACTGGGCCCACCAATGCCTAGATCTCATTGTGGTTGTTCCTCTGTGTCTGTATTCTAAGCAGTGGATAAAGCCTCCTTGTCCAAAACCAGCCTGAACATCTACCATTACTGCTGGGACCTGCAGCGTCTCTCCTGCATGGTGAAGAGTGCTGAAATGCCCCCAAATCTCTCTCTCCATCCTGGTGTTTCGGAGTGCTCTGACAGCATTGTGGTGTCTGGTCACTGGAGTCACATGGAGTCTGGCACAGCCATGGACAGAGCCTGTATGCTGACTGATTTAAGCTCCTCTAGGATGATGTGGTATGATATCACCATTATATCATAGTGCTGTCACACGCTGGGTTTAGTCTGAGCAGAAACTGAATTCCCAGAGAGCAGTACATCTTTTAAAAATTAAGCTTAGATAAATGCTTGTCGTTGCAGGTTTATTAATGCTGAATACAAGCAATAATTGCATCAGCTTCTCATGAACTTGGTACAACTTTGTGTGTGTGTGTATGCTTTACCTGTCAGTTCAGGCTGCTTTTCAATCTGTGTCCCAGAGCTACACAGCAGCAGGTCCCTCAGCCACCCCTCTGGGATAACAAGATATTTGCAGTTTATCCCAGAAATCCATGGTGTCACACATGCCATGGCTCTGGAAGTCTGCAGATGGTTCTTGTGCTGGAGGCTATGGTTGCATTCAGTGATATTTTGCCACGATGGACTGAGAGCTGGAAAGTTACCTTTAATATCTGGAGCAGCTTCTTAAAACTCTGGAAAGTGATGTTTTAAGAACCTCCTCTTCTTAATCTGTGGTCTGTTACAGATCTTCCACCCCTCCTTGTCTTCCCAGCTCTGACTGTCTAACACTTGTATTTCAGAGATGTTCACGAACATGCAGTCACAGGCAGGGCTGCTTGGTGAGCATAAACTCTATTGCAGAGGCAGGTGAATGTTCCTGTTGGAAAAGAGCTGGTCCAGCCCACAGTGGCCATTGTGGTGTCACAGGAAAAATCTGAGAGGTGTATTTTTAGTCTTTGAAGGATTTCCATCAATGGCTCATTAGGTTCATCGAGGCAGCAGTGATGTTGTCAAACACACTCTGCATGCCTACTCTGTTTTGCAAAGAATAAAACCATGTAACAACAAATTAAAGCACAGACCAGTGGCGTTTCCATGACCAGTGGACACCAGTTTGGCCCTTTCCATACCTAGATAACGGGTCTTAATTTTCCAGTTTAAAACCACTGAAGTGTCAAGAAGTGCCACACTGCTAGTCTGGGTCCAGATGCTGTCACAGCAGATGTCCTGGGCCTGGAGCTGTCACTTCTGTACTAAATGTCCCACTGTCAGTTTTGCCACGTTACAGGGCACAATCCTTGAGATGTTGTGGTGGCATGACACACTTTGACTGGTTTTAGCTATGACTCTCCTTTGCTTGGCTCTTTAAAGTTCTCCCTTACAACTTGCCAGCTATGGAAAGAGCTCTTTTTACTCTTGTTTTGACAGTGGAATAGATGCCAGTTTTGGGGAAACACTATAAATATCCCTGAGTCTGTGATCTCTGGTGTTAGTATTTCCTGGCAGTGCTTTCAAGAGGATCTGATTGATAAGCACTCAACACAATGGTGAGTCCTGACACATTTTTAAGTGTTCACAGATGTGGCAGATAACCTTGTCCCATCATCTTTCGATGCCAGGTTGAGGGCTGGACGTAGTTTATTGATAGCCTCAACTCCATCAAGGTCCACCGTATCAGTGAGTCACAACTCAGCCAAGTGTTCACTTCATTTCCAAGACACTTTAAAAGATTATCCTCACAACTTCATCTATTTATTATTTTTAGGATGGGCTGGAGGATGACGATGTTTTGGTTTCTTATAAGTCACTTTCTAGATTCTTACAGATTATTAAAGAGCATAAAGCTCTGAATTTATAGGAAAAATGATTTGGGTCTTGTGCAAGTGATCTTTTGGGATATTTGATATGAACTGGCTTCTTAGAAAATTGTCAAATTTGTCAGTTTATTCCATCTCACGAGCCTTTTAGTCACAAAATCACTGCCATGTTTCTGGCTAACACCTCCAATTATCATTAAATTTTCTTCCGCTGTGGCGAGTGACCTGCAAATCCACTGATGTTCCTCAGTAACATTAATGAAGCCACTTCTATGACCAAGTTCTGCATTACTCCAGCTCCCTGATGCTGAGTTGTTGGATTTTTCCTTCATGGTGCCTGGCTTCAGACAGAGCAGGATCTGCCCTTGGGTGTCTGCATTTGAAACCTGATCAGAAATGCTCAGTCACCAACAGTCCCCTCCCCTCCCCGTACTCTTCAGTGCACTCCAGAGCATTGTAATGGCTTAAGATGATGAATACTATGCAGACAACACACCCAGCTGTCCAAGCAGACAGTCAGCGGAGAAATGAAGATATGCCTGCCTAAGTAAAAGTTTGATTAATTGCATTAATTAGGCCCTAAGGTATGGTTCATAAAATAAGAGTACAACTGGTGTATTGGATTGGGGAATTGACTATGTGACAGGGAACAAACAGTGGCACGAACAGGAACTCGTCTCTGTCTGGAATGGCATGATAAATTATCAATTAAATAATGGAGAGTGACAAAGCTGCAGTCTGTGAGAGGCGACCTCCAGCCATGGCGGCGGCCAGCTCGGGTGGGTGACTCGGCCACGTCTGTCAGTCTCTCCAGTGTTCCATACAAGTTTGTTCTCCCATAGTCCCACCAGCACAGCACTGGGCTTGTGGTCCTGTCAGCACTGCAGGGCACTGGACCCTCGTGGGGTGAGTGTGGACTCAGCAGCCCAGGGGCCAGTGGTCTCCTGCAGGGACTGTACCAGAGCACTGAGCATTCACCAGCTGCTGATCTCCTCCTGCCATGGCAGCAGGACCACCTTCTGCCAGGCAAAGTGGTGAAGAGGTATTAATTCATCCCAAAGGCACTGGTTTTGACCGTCACACGTCTTCTCAGTGCGCCCCATCCTTTGGCATCACAATATTTGCTCACCAGGGTCCTGCCTCAGTGGGAGAGCCATGGGGCAGCTCAAGCACGAGGTCCACTAGCATTTCTCCTCCTGATGCTGGGACTTTGTGCCAGGCCTTTGTGTGGCCACAGCTGCAGCTTCCTTGTCCTCTCCTGTCCTTGCTACTCTGCACAATGGGCTCCTCACTGCTCTTCACTCCCGTCGTGCTGCAAACCTGTGGGGATTTGCCTGCTGCCAGACGGGGGCTTGTCTTCACCTGCACAGGCAGAGGTGAATGGATGGTCTGTGTTCGTAGTGTGCTCCACCACATCCATTCCCCATTTCCCACCCGAGTGATTAAAGAGTCGCCGGTACTCCAGGCTGGACCGGCTCCCGTCGATCCGTCAAGCGCCGCTGCCGCTCCCGTCTCCGGCAGTGCTGCTGCTGCTGTGTGCAGGCGCAGCTGTGCGGGAGGAGGCTCTCCAGATTCCTCGTTACCCGTTGTTATTAATGACTGTGCGTTTCCACGAAGCCAATAGCAGCCTGGGACAGATGAATCACCCCCTGCCCCAGGAAGCTGATGAGGGATGCTGCCTCCCCAGCGGCACCGCTTCAGTTTCTTCTAGAAGAAGGTTCCTTCAGGATCATTTCCACCAGCTCTCACTTTCCACAGCATTTTCTCTCATTCTGCATTGTTTTCTGTTCCAAGATTTGTTCCATTATTGCTTTTAGTGTCACATAAAGGCCTTGACTGAGATCTAGGCGGGATACTGACGAACGACCTCTACAGCACCACTCACAGAATGAGTGAGCAGGTCTGTCACCAGTACAGTTGGCACGTATGACATGGGGAACCCCAGGGGAACTTCAGCACTGACAGTGAGAACTCAGGAGGTGGTGTGGGCTGAATGATCCGCTCCCTTCCCTTGGGAATGGTTCTCTAAGCAGAGGAGGGACTAAAGGCAGTGTGAGAATGGAAACCCAGCAGGGAAACGATCACAGTTCCACCCTGATGAATGGCTGAGTCAGGAAGACGTGCCTGGTCATTAGTTGTGTTGTCTCCACAGTGGGTGTCCAGACAATGTAAGATATCGCTTGGACATTTCTCTTGTCGCATTGCCCTGGCAGGGTGGGATGACAGCTCTCTGGTGCTTGGTAGCTTGTTCATTCTCAAACCATCACTGGGAACATTCCTCTCGCCTCCTGTCTATCAGATTTCTCCACCATCCATCCTGTACATTCAGAGAGCGCCCTTTTAGGCAGACTCCAGCTGCCAAACAGAAACCAGGGTGGTTCAAAGATAGCTGAAATCCACGCAGTCTGGTTTTCCCTCTCTTCCTTCCCTCTTTCTTCCACAAGCCCAAGTCCTGCATGAAGCAAGGATAGTAGCTTGGGACAGAGCAACCACATGCATTAGTGTTTACTAAGTGCATGCTTAGAAAGGACAGATTCCTCCCAAAACTAAAGAAAGAAACAATTCCTGGTCCATTGGTGCTTATGGCTGCCGTACTGTAACGAGTGAGGATCAGACATGGGAGGAAAGCTGGAGAGGGACAAGAGCTACAGCCCTGGGATCTCATTCACCAGGGAATTCACATCTCTGTGCTGATGTAAACACACCTCTATCAGGTGCTTTAATGACTGAGCAGCACTGGGGACCTCACAGGTTTTTTTGCTTCCCTGTTCTTTCTTTACCCTTTCTGTATGACTTCTGCAGTTACAAGCTGTGGATTACTCACCACTTTCTCTTCAGCTTCCTCTGAGTCCTTTGTGTGCCATTCTCCCAAGCTAAGCAGGGCCGTTACTGTGGACAACTGTCTCCTATCAGCGACGGTGACACAATCAGTGCCGTGTCTCTGCCTGTCTCTGACACGATTTCAGTGGGTTGCTCTCTGTTCCCTGACAGGTTGGTTTCTGTTGGGGATATTTGTGCGGCAGTGTCCCTATCCCTTTCAATATTGGTACGTTTCTGGCATGTGAATTTGGGAATGGCTGGCTGCTCCATGAATTTCTCTCCTCAGCTAGCTGGTTTGGTTGCAATAGGTGTAGCATTGGGATGCTGCTTTCACAGGATAGATGATCTTTCCATTTTGCTTTGAAAAATACCCACTCATTCTGCAGTTGTAAAGCCACGGTTCTGTTAGAGAGGCTGTGCACACCTTGGGGAGGTTGTTGCCCTTGTCTCATCAGATTTCTTGCAGAACAGGGCACAGCAGCTCACCCCAACTTCCGTAGGTGATGCTCAGTGAACTTGTAGTTGAGCTGGAGCCTGGTTTTCCAAAAGATGCCCAGTCTGGAAGTTTCGGATGAGTCTATTTCCAACCGCAGAAAATCTGGTAGAGCGTCCCTCTATTCAGAAAATGAACTAAGCTTTGAGCTTGCTCTTGGAAGCATGGAAATCTACTGGCAACAGGCATGCTACAGCAAGCAGACCTGTGGCTGATTCATCTGTCTCTCTGCTCTTGCTTTGGGTGCCCCTAGGGAGGCAGCCGGATGGGGATTCGATTGGTGTCACCACAAAAAGTGGTTGATGTTTAACAAAAAGCCATGAGAGCCCAGCTGCGTTTGGCTGCAGCCAGTGCACGTTGCCTTTCTCTGCTCCCCTGACCCATGGCCCTGCTCCTTTTGTGGTCCCACAAGCTGGCCAAGCTTCCAACGCATTGGGAAGTCCCACAGCGACGTGTGACACCTGCTGCTGCTACCACTGCATGAAACTCCTGTCAGCTGAAGAAGCCCTTTGGGGTGGCCCTCCTGAGGGTCACACGGAGCCAACTGCTGCAGGACAAGCAGCAGCCCCAGTGTGACTGCAGTTCAAGCCCCTGCCACCAGCGCTGGCTTCCACGGGTCTGTGAGGGCTGGTGGGAGCGCTGTGGTGATTGCACCCTGCTGGGTGCTGTGCTGGTTGTCTTGCCCATCGTTTTCTTTGCCTCATTTGTTTGCATCTTTCAAACATGACTTGATAGCAGTCAGGGAGCCTCCTTCACCCTCCTCAAACCTCACTGGGGACAACTGAAAGCTTTTAGAGCATCCAAAGGAGGGACATGAGGATGGAGAAGGGCCCAGAGGGGCCATACAAGGAGCAGCTGAGGGCACTCAGCCTGTCCAGCTGGAGCAGAGGAGACTGAGGTCAGACCCACCCAGGGGCTGCAGCTCCTCCCAAGGGGCAGCTCCGATCTCTGCTCCCTGGGACCAGGGACAGGGCCCAAGGGAATACTTGGAGTTGTGTCATGGGGATTTAGTTTGGACATTTGGAAAAGGTTCTTCCCCCAGAGGGTGCTCAGGCACTGACCAGGTTCCCAGGGAATGGTCACAGCCCCAAGGCTGCCAGAGCTCCAGGAGTGTTTGGACAACGCTCTCAGGGACCGGGTGGGATTGTTGGGATGCCGTGTGTAGGGACAGGAGTTGGACTGGATGATCCTTGTGGGTCCCCCCCTGCTCAGGATATTCCATGATTCTATGGTAACTGCACAGGGCTGCCACTGTAACCAAGAAGTCCCCACATCTGCCCTTGTGCTGGCCTCCCAAAGGACCCCCAATGCCTCCATGGAGCTGGTGACAGGCATGGGCTTTGGGGTCTGGCAGACAAAGCACATCTGCCAGGCTTATCAATCCCTCACTGCTGATATCAGCCCCAGAGGGAGTTCCTGTGTCAGGGCACTTTTTGGGTGGCAGAAGAGATGAAAAACCCCATGATCAAATGCAGCAATCCCCACCCATCCCCACTGCCCTTTCGTCATCCAGGCCAGCTGGTGAATTCATTGTGAAATGCTATCCACTGATCTGTTTATTCCAGATGAAAATCTCTTCTCCAGGGACTGCTTCCCCAGGAAAAACTCTTCATTTGTGTAAGTACTTCAGAAGGAAAGACTCTGAAGCAGGTCTGAAACTAAACCCTTCTCTCTCATCAAGGCTGAGGAGTCCAGCTAAAGCAGCTACAGCACCCCTGCTTTACTTTCCAGGAGAAAAAGAGATCCTTCCCATGGCAGGGAGACAGCTCTGCCAATGTTTCCTTCTCATACCTAGCACTGGCAGTAATTTCAGCTGTGGCAAGATTCATCAAAGTTAATCATCTGACCCTCATCTACATGAGATAATTTTTCAGCGAGCAGGATTTGCCAGTAGCCTCAGCTGGCATCACGCAGACCAACATGAACAAATCACATCCTGTTCCAGGTCTGGCTTTCCAAATGCCCAAAAAGAGATCCTTCCCATGGCAGGGAGACAGCTCTGCCAATGTTTCCTTCTCATACCTAGCACTGGCAGTAATTTCAGCTGTGGCAAGATTCATCAAAGTTAATCATCTGACCCTCATCTACATGAGATAATTTTTCAGCGAGCAGGATTTGCCAGTAGCCTCAGCTGGCATCACGCAGACCAACATGAACAAATCACATCCTGTTCCAGGTCTGGCTTTCCAAATCCCAAGCAGGGAAATAGAGCAGCGGGCGTCAGATCCTGAGGAAGACCTAGATTCAATTCAGCTCTTGGTGTTGGGCCATACGGCTGCCTCAGGTAGCTCTTCAGCGAAAATCTGACAGTCCCCAAAACTTCACGAACACTTCTGGCCCTGAGCGGCTGGCATCTTGCACAACCTTCTGATCTGACAAGTTTGCCAACATCCTGAATGGTGAACATCTCATGGGGTAGGCGGTTCTTGGGAGGCTTCCATGCATCTTCTGTCGTCTCTGAAAACCTGTCTGAAAAAAATCGGTCTCCTTCTGGCTTTGCGTTCAGCCCGGCACCAAACCTATGGAGGCAGGTTCAATTGGAAAGGTCCCATCTCTGCAGGGGTTCGAGCCAACCTTCTGATTTGATGTGAACAGTATGTACGAATGCCACTGAATGACATGTTTCCATGATAAAGAGTGTGGTGATGAAATTCTTCTGCGTGCCAAGGATGGAAACAAAAAAGTCAGTGGGCAGCTGCAACACATCACAGGAGCTGGAAAACAAAATCCTTTCTGATTCCCAGAGCAGTTCTTGAGGTCCTTGGAAACCTCAGATTCCTGCCCCCTGCAAGGGACCCGCACTTCCCCAGAACACGTAAAGCACTGTCACTGTATTAAAGCTGAACAAATGCTCCACAGAGAAAAGGGAGATATTGTTTGAATGACAAAGGCTGATAAATCATTCTCTGGATGTTTTCCTCTTTGCTTGGCTTCTTCCCATTGATCCATAGGAAATCGGTGGCACTTTGCATGTGAAAATCCATAACCCAAAAGTCCATGCATTGATGACTTGGAGCAAGCCATGTTCTCAGGTAACACACCACTTGCTTTTGGTTTTCATCAGGATTGCTCTGTGGGGAGGAGGGTAAAGAAGGCCCTGGGTGATTTTTGATGTGGGGACAACTGAGCTGATTGGTGTCCTCATGTCAAAGCAGCCCCCAGGCCCATTCTGGAGAAATGCACACCACACACATGTCACCCGTCCCCGATGCTACAGCTCAATAGCTCTCAGGCTCCTGGGATCTGAGGGCAGATAGATAAACACACGGCATTGATGCAAATGATCCCTTCATGGACAGCTGGAACGTGGTTCCACCTGAGGTTCAAGAGTCCAGCAGAGACCTGAGGAGCTCGGCCTGTCTGCCCCACCTCACACACCACCCCTGAGCTCCCCTTCTCTAAAAGGGATGACAGCACTTGCTGCGGTCTTGGCACGTCAGTCTGATTTTTCAGCCTGAAGGCTGCATATTTTAGGCCTGCTGTGGTGGGTTGACCCTGGCCAGCAGCTAAGCACCCAGAGAGTTGCTCATTTGCGTCCTCCCCACAGCAGGATGGGGAAGAGAGTCAGAAGAGCAAAAGTGAGAAAACTCGTGGGTCGAGGTAAAGAAACAAAGCTGTGTGCCTGCTAAGGGAAATAAGGAATTCATTCACTCCTTCCCATCAGCAGGCACATGTCCAGCTGCTTCCTGCAGTTCAGAGCTTCAGTACACATGATGGATACTTGGGAGACAAACATAACCATGAACAGCCCTTCATCCTCCTTTCCCTGAGCTTTTATTGCTGCCATCATATGGTCTGGAATATCCCTCTGGTCAGCTGGGATCAGCTGTCCTGGCTCTGTACCTTCCCAGCCTCATGCCTGGGGGTGGAATGGGAAACAGAGAAATCCTCAGCACAGAGCAAACACTGCTCAGCACTAACCAGAACACCAGTGTGTTACCAACACTGCTTTAGTCACCAACCCAAAACACGGCACCATACGGGCTGCTGGGAGGAAAATGAGCTTCATCCCGGCCAGACCCACTACACCCACGGAGCTTCAGCCCACAAAGCCTCCCTGTGCCTGGGGCATCACTTTCTGTCTGCCATGGATGAAAACTTCTCAGGGCTCCAAAACACCACAAACAGAAATGGGTCCATCAGGATCGTCTTCCCCTGAAAATCTTTTGATCCAAAGGGAGAGACAGCCTGAGGCTGGTGGGAAGAGCAAGTGGCCTAGAGAGTGCTACCCTTCAGTGTAGGATAGATACCAGGAGACCTTTGCTTCACTTAGATGTCCTGAAGAAGGGCTGAGTCATTTACCTTCCTTGCGCCTCATTTTCCCAGTGCCCAGGGCAGAACTGGCAGCACTGGTGTCCCAGGGTTGGTGGTGCTGCAGGGGCACCAGGGAGGCTGATGGGCTGTGTAAAATCACCTGGTGCTGGCTCTGCTGTACAGATATTGAGGCACCCTTTCTCTGACCTTGTTTATCTCTGAGCTGCCTCTTCCACAAGATGTCACCTCCACCTGGATACGACCGATTTGGTTCAAGACTCACGGAAGTTTCCCTGCAGATCTGTGCCACAAGATGTGATCTGAACCTGCACGACATATGGCTCAGAGCTCCTTATTTCATATAAAATGGGACTTAGCTTCGTAATCCTGAACTAAACAGAAAGAGATGCAAGCAGAGCCAGAAGGGAGCATCACTGCCACTCTCCTGCCAGTTTTCTGGGTCGGCACTGACTTACACACATCTCTGCACAAGCGTTCAGCAGTCAGCCGGTCTCACCCACCGAAACTCCTTTCCAAGCATCCAGATGGGGCCTGAGTCAGGTTTTAGCTGAACCAGTTCCAGGTGGTGCACCAGGTAGCCCTGGGCAGACATTGCCTTGCACTGTGCTGGATGACACTGTCATTCAAGTCTGCACCAAGCAGGGTCCCTTCTTGGCCTCAGGGTCCTGGAAGAGCTCTGGAGTGAGTCACCAGTGGCACTGTTGACCTTGTGCTGACAGAGGTGGGCAACAAGTCCCACTGTGTCCATCCAGTAGTCTGGAATACAGAACTGGATCGTGAACTTGCCCGTAAGGGCTTCTCAGTGTGGGGGACAGGCATGTGCCCAGGCAGGCAGGAGGGACTTTGCTGTCCTATCCTCTGGCTAGCTGTGCCTCTTCTTGAGCCTCAGCCTTTCTGAGTTTGACCCATGTTTTCATACTCTTCTTTATCCATTTATCAGCTGTAGTAATGCAGTTTGTTTTTTCCTTCCTGAGCTTCAGAGCAGTGAGTAGTTCAGGATTCAGCTGCTTTGGTTATTTGCTCTGTTTCCAAGCCTTCCTTTGTACCTGTATGCTTAAGATCATTCCTGTAGGGAAGTGTCAGCAGCCCTCCTCTCTGTCCCACTTAACCCCTGGGATCTCCCCTCCTGGTTCTCTGAGGCCACAGGAGATGCCTCCCAAGCCCATTGCCTTTCTCTTGCCACTCTCCTGTCACTCAGAGCTGTGAACTCTCACAGCTGCTCTCACCCAAGGTGCCTCCCACTTCCAGTTTGCAAGGATCCCACATCAAATCCATGCAGCCTGAAGCTAACAGATGTTTTGCCATCCCATCAGCTCACTAAGAAACTGAGATTCCGATTTTTTTCCATAGCTTATACCACCCGTACCAAAGGTTCTCTGGGATAAAAGCCGACTTCACTGAACACCTGCTCAGCCCTTTGCTGCCCTGTGAGTCCTTCTGTAAAGGTCTAGTCATGCCATTTTCCTGCAGATGCTGTCTTAGGATGCAGAGTTGAAAATCAGTAACCTCAACAATCCTAGATATCACGAATTTGTCTGATTACAGGACTCCTGAGTCTTTCTCCAGGTCTCTTGGAGATGTTTCCCACTGAAAATGCCTGCTACCTGACTGTGCTGCCGCACAGTTTACTGAAGAGCTAGACTTCCTCTTTATACCTTACCTCAGACAGCTGGAAAGAACAGTCACGCTCGCAAAGAACCACTGTTATTTTCCCAGAGGGGAGCCTGAGTTCTGTGGAGAGACCAATCCCATGGTGATTATCCCTTCCTGGCCATATACGAGAAGGCAAAGCACAGAGAGAGTCTTTCGTGGCTGCATGGCTGCACAAAGGAAGGACCAGGCTGTGAGCAGCTCCAGGATTGAAAAACCTTCCTCTTTTTCTACAGCAGTGTGGGACCTGCTGGGGAGCAAACCCTGCCGTTGTGACCCATGTGCATCACTTATCCAGGCAGGGTCAGTCCTTCCCAGGCTGTCCCAGCCCTCATCCTCACTGCATGGGAGGAGAGGATCTCTAGTCCTCGCTTCCCACCCCTGCCACCATTCCTCCATCTCCAAGATGGAAAGGATGGGTGTAAAAGGGAAAAGAGCCAGTCTCTTTTCTGTGCCCATTGGAGCACGGCTGCTCCGTGGCCTGTGCCAGGCTCTGCACGTGTGTTAAGGGTAGGATGCGCTTTTTGACGATTCCACAGAAAATGCATCCTGCTAGCTCCCTCCTCTGTAGCCAGCCCGGCTCTGCAGAGCTGTGAGTCATGCCAGGCAGCACGATTTTGTTCCTGTCATTACCACATCAGCTCAGGCTGATGCACAGGGGAGCTGGTGGGTTGAGTAAGAAGGTGCCATTTTTACACGGTCTCTCTGCAGGCAGGAGCTGGACTTTTCTCACAGTATTTTTTTACAGTGTCTCAGCAAATAAAACTCTGAGCACAGAGGGTCAGGACATGCTGCATATCAATGAGGGGGATGTAGAGCAGTCACTGCATTCTCTTATCTCCTGCTATCCCCTATGGAAAGCTGGACCTCAGTGCTGACATGTCTTGCTGAAGAGGTCTCCAGAAAGACACACAAGTCAGCAGAGAGCAGGAGGAGTCCTTGAAATGTCAGCAGAGGAGGTGGGACAGCACAAAGGGACTGTTGGATGGAAGGTGGATTTGGAAAGCTGTGCATGACCACTGGCCTTTGATAAGACACAACCAGAGTTCCCAAGGAAGTTGGGAGAAGATCCACCTCCTGCTTGTCCAAATCCACCATCCTCCAGCAGAAAATATAATGGTCAAAGAGGGATCCCACCCTGGTCTTACCCAACAGCTGGGGAGCCTTGTTCTGCTGCCTTGACCATGTGGATCTCCCTTCTCAGTTTAGAAAACCAGAAGCTTGTTGCCTAAGTGACAACAGTTTTTTGGCTTAGCGGTCTGATCTCCTCGGGAAGGAAGGGGGACCTCTCCTCAGAGACCAGTTTGTCCCAGCAGAAGAAACTGGACAGCTCCATCTCTGGCTGTAAACAGAGCTCAGACGCTAAGCTGTGATTTAGGTAAGGAGTTCTGGGCATGAGAAGCCAGCTGGGATAACTCATGGCTTTGTGGAGCATGGGGCAGACCAGTCCCCCTTTGCCCCATGCCATGTCCCTGACCCAGCTGTTCAGCCATACTTCACTCAAGAGGGAAAGGGAAAAGAGTATCTGCTGAGCAAATCCAGTGTCTTAAGGCTTCTTAAAGAGTTTCTCCAACGCTCTTTGTTTGCATGTCAAGTCTGGTGTGAGTGGAGGACCGGCCCATTTTTTGGGCCCAGTGTGAGAGATTCTCACACACTTTCAAGCTGAGAACATGCCTAAATCAGGGTAAATCTGTTACTCTGTGATCTAAGTATATAATTTCTACATTTTGCACAAACAAGGCCTCTAAAGGGGCTGAAATCCAAGAGAGGAACAAGGCGAGGAGACAATAAAGGAAAAGTATGCATCCAAGTTCTGTTACTGAACAAAAGGGAAACCAATGGCTTCTCCATCCACATCCCTCAGAGACACAAGGAAATGTTGGTGGGAAGTGACCTCTGAAGATTTCTAGTCCAATCTGCTCAGAGCTGGACCATGGCCAGTGCTATGCCAGATCAGCTGTGCTTTGTCCTAACTGCTTCTTGAGAGCACCGCTTCTCTGGTGACCTGTCCAGGGAAGAAACACCCATACAGATAAAACATTTTTAAACCAGAATGTCTCAAGCCCAGCTTGTGGCCATGGTTCTTTGTTTTACTTGTCACTGACTGACCAGCTTCTCACCACGTCACACAGGGATGGGAAGGAAGGTGTTGCTAAAGGTGTCAGTCTGAGTGTGTCCCCATCAGTGTGTCCACAGAGAAGGGTTTCAATGAGGTCTTTAGAAAGCTGTCAGAAAAAAGCCTGCACTGACAACCTCACCACTGAGGCAGCTGGGAGCTGTGTCCTGGCTGCAGACATTAGATATGCTCAAACACTGAGCGGGAGAGGCTCCAGCAGGCAGAGTAAGCAGATTGTTCCTGGCAGGACCTGACAGTATGGCACTGCCACTTGAGTCCCGTCCAGTTTGCCTGGGAAGAAATTGTCAAAACCAAGTGCAGCTGCTAAGCAAGATCTTGGAGTTACCTGCAGCTGGAAGAGTTTTGATGCTGCTGGGACTGAAGTCAGGAGGTTTTGCATTGGAGAATAGCGCTAATTGGTTTTTAAAATTGAGAGATTAAGATACCCCACTTCCTGGGGCTGGAGATGACAGAAGTCCTTTCTTCCGAACATGGAGGAGACAAGAGAGGAGGAGAGGAACTGGCTCTCTGGGGCCAGACGTGCATGTACAGACCAAGGAAGTGTCTCCAGACACGTGCCCTTTGCTTAGAGCACCACACATCAACACTGCCCATCCTGCTGGGCCTCCTCACCCATGGCAAGAGCTGGCAAGAAGCTGCATTGGGCAGGACGTTTGAAGCCATGTGCAGGCAGTTATTATTTGGAGCTGGGGAGACTGAGGAAACGCACACACTTTCTTACCTATGGGCAGGAACAAGATCATCTCTGTCCAGAGGCACTGGGTTGAACTGGAGGTGTCTGAGTAATCAGAGAATGGTGGAATCACAGAGTGGTTTGGGTTGGAAGGGACTTTAAAGATCACCTCCTTCCACCCCCTGCCATGGGCAGGGACACCTCCCACTGTCCCAGGCTCCTCCAAGCCCCATCCAGCCTGGCCTTGGACACTTTCAGGGATGGGGCAGCCACAGCTTCTCTGGGCAACCTGTGCCAGGGCCTCCCCACCCTCCCAGGGAAGAATTTCTTCCTAATATTCAATCTAAACCTACTCTCTCTAAGTTTGAAGCCATTCCTCTCTGTCCAAACAACAATGTTCACAAGGAGTTCAGCAGCTTCTTCAAATCAGCCTTCCTGAGTTGAAAAATAGTTGGAATGACTGCCTGTGAACCCACCCGAGGTCTCCCTGGAAGTTCACAAGCCCCCTGATTTTTGTTTGCTAACACATTGTCTATTTCTACTGAAACCTTCTTCAAAACTGTTCAAAATTTGTCATCGACCAAAAGCATTCTGTTTAAATACAGTTTCTGAAAAAAGTGAATGCTCATAATTCTGCAGAATATGGCAAATGTCAAATTGAATTCATGCCAACTCCACTTATTTATTAAAAAGAGACAATCTTTCCATGTAAGTAAGTTCCTATCAAATATTTTGGCCAGCTCCCCTACCTGTGGCTCTAATTGTGATCTACTTATCCCACTGGAGCCCGTCAAATGAACAGAGGTGAGGACACGGAACAGAAATTGCTTGGGAGTGAAATCAAGGGCAGACGAGGAATTCCCTACCCCCATGATAGAAACCCACCCATTGCCAAGGAAAGCTCATTGCTCAGACTTCAAACACTACAGCTTGTGCTTAATTTGGATACCACGGTTCTCCTGCTAGGATGAAAAAGTGCCAGTCTTACTCCAGGCAGAAGAAATTGGGGGCTTAGCAGAGCTGCCAGGCCCCATCTTTGCACAGGAGCAATGCCACGGTCTACGGCAGCGTCGGCAGCGGCAGCCGGCTCGGATGGATGATGGCGAGTGGGATATGGGTGGGAGGAGGCCTCTCTTTACACACTGGGGAGTCAGTCTGGCTTTCTTTCACCTTAAAACAGAAAGTTATTGCCCTAGGGCACAGCCCAGCATCGTTAACCCACGAGGTCTCAGCAGAGGTGGATGGGATAACGACAGGCAACGGCTGCAGGGTGGAATCTTCAGGTTGGATATTAGGAAAAATGCCTTCCCCAGGTGGGTGGTGCAGCCCTGGGTTGGGTCACAGAGGTGTGAGATTCTCAAGACTTGGACAAACAAAGCCACATCTGGCTGCCAGCAGTCCTCCTCCAAGCAGCAGGATGGACTAGAGACCTCCCGAGAGATGGAGATTCCATGTTTTATTTCCATTTATTTATTTGCCATTATCTGTGTCACTGAGCTCAGGTGTAGCCTCCTCTGCTAAGAGCTCCTGTGGGCAGGCAGACCTTGTTAAAATCACGGAGCCATTTCTGTGCAATGATTTTTTGGGGGGAGGTGAGCACATACAGGCGTAGGCAGGTTAAATGCTGGAAGCTTTTCCAGCCTACAGCCTCTGTCCTCATAAAGCTTCAGAGAAACACCTTTTTTCCCAGGTCAGCTGATGTTGACACAGCTGGATGGGCTGTTGATGAACCTTCTTGACCTCAGGGCAGCTCAGGGCCAAGGAGTGAAGGTGGACTCCTCTTGGATCTCAACCCTGACCCTTCTGAGGCCTCAGCCCCTCTCAAAACTCAGTCCTGACCCCTCTGGGACCTCAGCCCCCACCCAGGCTCCCAGACTGGCTGGTTTGGTTGTGCTCTACCTTCAAACAAGGACAAATGAGGTGGAATTCAGAGAAGAGCAACAGGAATGATTACAGGGGTGGATATAATGGCTGAGGAGGAAAGATTTTGAAATTTAAAGATGGATAGCCAGGCTACAAGCCTACATACAGAGACATTATCATCAGTCATTAAGCAACACAACACTTCAGAGCCAGGGCAGGCTCATGATTCAAGACAGCCCAGTCTCCAAAGTGCTGTAGCCCAGAGGAGCAGCGCAAGACCAGGCAGAAGGAGCCTGCTCAGGCTTGTGAGCATGAGCATTTATTTTTATTTTTCCTCTCAATGCAGCATCTCACAGTATAAAATGAAATTCTGTTTGGCAAACCTCCTAGCAACAGGACTTGATGATCTTGGAGGTCTTTTCCAACCTTAGTGACTCTGTGATTCTGTGATTCTATGACTCTGTGATTCTATGGTTCTGTGGTTCTATGATTCCATTTGGGGAGACTCTGTAGAAGCTGGAATTCTCTTGGTGTGGCACTGATCAGCCAGAGAAAGTGCCAGAGCCCCACGGCTCAGGATACTGAAGTTAGACTGGACAAAGCATCGGGCAGTAGCCAATGGTGAGGAATAGCCAGTGGCCAGCAGATGGACAGAGCAACTGGAGGAAGTCTGTCCCAGCACAGATTTGCAGGAGAGGGGCCAGATTTGCCTCTGGTGTAATCCCCAGCCTCCCTGAGAGAGGTGGCCAAGCCCTCCTCACACCTTCACCCAGGGGAGAGCCGGGCTTGGATCGCAAAGTGCTTCCACAAAGTTTGCAAACCGCAAATACCACGTGGTGAGACAGGGAGGGAGCGAGGGAGTGGAGACAGGGAGCAATTAATATGCAGCTGGTGCAGGGCCTGGGAGAAAGGAGCCGCCGATGCCCAGCGGAGCTGATGCTTAGAAACCCACAATAAAAGCTGAACGATGGCTGGATGCAAGGCCTGGCAAATCAGAACAGATGCAATAAGCTGGGGCCAGTGGAACCAGCAGCCAACAATGACAGCAGAGCCCACGGGCTGCGGGGCACGTGGTTGGCACAGAGAAAGGAGGAGGCCAGGGAGGAGCGCGGATGAGCTCTACCAAGGGAATCAAAGGCCTGCTGTTCTGAGGGCCAGAACAAACGGCAAGTGTGCTCCTGCCACACATGGCATTGACAGTGGGAGCTGCGAGGTCCTCCGTGTCCCTCCAGGAGCCAGCCAGGGGCAGGCTGCTTCCAGGCTCAGCACAGGACCCTCCATCCTCCCTCCTGCCTTCCCCCAGGGAGAGCTGCCCTCCGCCACACACTGCTGGAGAGAGCTCTTCCAAAGTGATCCTGCAGCCAAAACTCCTCTGTCTTCTGGGATCCAAGTATTTCCCATCACAAGGGAGGGAGATCATCCTTTCCTCACCCAGCGTGGTTTGTGAGCTTGGACACCTGGGGCAAGAGCTGCACCAGCTTGTGGCTCCCAGGTTGGCTTTGCATGGTGGGACTTGTGTGAAGACCTGAGAAGGGAAGGAAAGGTCCACGCTGCTGAGGCCACCTGTCCCTTGCCCTGTTGGGACATCGAGCTGTGGGTTAGCACAGCCACTGGCACCATGAGCCTGGTGGCAACACTCCTGTTGAGAAGAGAGCTGATTTTGTAGCCAAGGACACAGACACCCAGCCTGGGAGCTCTTGTGCCAGTGACATCCACAATGTGACTGTGTAGGACACGTGAGCACATCAGAAATTGATAGTAAGTGTTTGAGATTCACATCAAACATCTAGGACAGCAGATTTGTGTGCCTGGTGAGGAAAATTAGTAGTTTGAACACCTCACCCCTAACTTCATGCACAGGGCTGCAAAGGCCCTAAGTCCTTGGTTCCCTTGCACCAAGCTAAGGACAGCAAGGCAGAGGTTGGGCGTATCTGCACTAGCAAAATCTCCAGGACCAGTAAACCTGCCTCGAACAACTCAGGCCTTTTAAAGAAGGAAAAAACCCCTTAAATCCACTTGAAAACTCCCTTTTGACTCCTGGCATCGCCTCCATTTGTTTGTGGCCTCCCTTGTGAAATACCATAAAAGAAAATTTTGTGAAGGGTGGGGTGGGGTTTTTTTGAGATCCTTCTTGCTGCTCCCAATGCACAGCCCAATTTAGAGGAGTGTTGCTTCATCTCCCCAGCTCCTCACAGTTAACCTGTAGAGCAAGACAGGCTCTGCAGTGCTGTAACAACCCATTAGACAGCCAGTCAATCACACCAGTGATCACTGTAATGGTGCACACGCCAGCAGATGCCTCCCCACCAGAGCTGGGCACAGCAGTGCACCTGCCAGTCCCCCCAGTGTCTGCCAGGGGATCAAAGGATATTAAAGGGGTAAAAATAAAATTCTCAACCTGATCTCTTCTCCAGCTGCCTCTTCCCTCTGGTACAGACGCAGTGTCCTGAGGATGCCATGCCCATGTCAGAGAAAGCCCCTCCAGCTGGGGCTCAGCTCTCTGGGCAGCTGCTGTCTGAAAGCTCTCATCTCATCAGCTCACCAGCACCCGCTCCCCAGGAAGCCAAAATTAGGCTGCACGGTGTACTGGAAACAGGAATCTCTGTCCCTGTCCCTGCCCTTGGCCTTCCTAAGCCCTGTGATGACTGATGCTGAGATCTAGTCCAGGAGCCTGGTTATGCAGGGCAAACTGGTCTTCAGTGCTGTCCTGCTGCTCTTTCCTCTTCCATTTTTTTGTGTCCTGTCCTTAGTGTGTGATGGATACAGGGAGCAACTCCAGAGTCACCTCTTGGTTCCAGAGAAGATGCACTCTGTGGCCAATCCCTCACAATCTAGATGAGGACAGCTTTAGAAACTGCATCAGGAGATGTTTTTATTTCTTCTCCAGCCTGAAGCCCCTGAAGAGTGTCGCCCACAGGCTTAAGCTCTTCTCAGCAAGCCTCAAACTAAGTAAAATATATCAAAGCAAGATTCTCATATACGCCTCCAAACCTTCCAAATATCCAAAGCCTTGCATTAAAACCAGCCTAACCAGCAATCTCTTGGACAGCCCAAACCAGAAGGCTTTTCTGGAAGGGAAACATTGGGTCTCTTCAAATTACCAGACATTGTGCAAGGGTGACTGGAAAAGAGCCTCTGGACTATGCCACTCAAAATGATCTAATTGTTTCTTCTGGCCTTAAAAGTCATTTATCAAAAACACACCGACCCTGTACTGGGCCAGCAAAGCCTCTGCTATAGATTTGGCAACAAGATGTCCAGACCTACAGTAGCCATTGACACCATCATGATGGATCTGCTGAAGAAAGCTTGGGTGGAGGAGGGGCACGTATATAACAAGGAATATGGTACACATATAAATATGTGCAGACTTCAGTAAGCAATAAATCAGTTGAGAACCCCTTAGTGTTTAGAGAAAACCAAGCTATGTTCTAGTCAATCAATCTGTTGCTGAAAATATTATTAATGCCTGGCACATAGATTTATGATGAAGGCTAGATGGATGCAAAAGAAACGTTTGTTAGTGGGAATTTTTGATGACTGTGCTGGAATATCATTCATTTGTGAAAAGAAATCTAAATATAATCATCGTGGTTATTTATCAAGGAACAGAGTCATCTTCATCTCTTTGTTTCCACCTTAAAACGCAGGATACCTGCAGGACTCTCCAGTCTCTCTTTTGGTCTTAAATGCACACAAGTTAAAAATGGGTACCTGTAAACATCATCGTGGCAGGAGCTGCCCCATTATCACATCATTCCCAACACAGCCTGAGATGCTGGGCCTTGGTCAGCGTTCAGAAACTAAGCACAAATTTACCATGCAGGATGTCACCTCAGTGATGTCTCCTGAGTGTCTCCGTGCAGGGACGGACACATGAGGAGGGAAAAAGTCCCTTCTGTAGACTTTGTTAAGCTCAGGGGTTATGAGGTTCAAAGGAATTAGAACATCTAGAGAAGGTCAATAGGAAGAACAGCTTGTACCAGGATGAGCATCTCTGGCACTGCTCACAGGTTTGTGGATGGGCGCTGAACCAACAGTGTCCAGAAGTGGTGTGAGTCCCAACTCCTCCTCATCCCAGCCCTGCTGGTCGTGTTTCCACTTTGCCATCACCAGTTCCTGCCCTCCCCAAGAAGATGCCTGAGTTGCTGTTAGACCCTGGTGTGGTCATTCCTCCTCAGCCAGCTGCGAGGACCATGGTGTGGAAGAGTCAAGCTTTGGCACTGCGGGATCTTTGCCAGAAGTGCACAGGAGACTGTCAGATCCCGTGGGATGCCGGCTCCAGCCTTCCCAGCACCTCCATGGACGTGTCTAAATACAGGCTTGGATGGAACCAACACAAGATGAGTTACTGTCTCCACATCAGGAGGAGCCCATGGAGGGGGATGCAACCCCCCACCACGCTGAGCAGAGCAGCTCTGGGGCCGCTGCTCCAGCACCAGCCTCAAGCTGAGCTCTGCGCCTCCAGTCCCAGCCCCAGGCTGCCTGGGCCAGCTCTCTCAGCTCCCTCGCTTCCCTTTACTGCTGTTTGTGTTTTCTTTCCACAGCTCGTTTTCTTGGTCATCCATGTCTCTGTGCATCATATATCACGCCTAGGTGTCCGGAGGAAAGAAAGATCCCCTCCAACCCAGCAGCCCTGTAACGGATGGACCTTCCCGATTCGCAGCGAGCTGACAGCTTGTGAGAACAACAGCTTGAATTACTGAAAGAACTTTTCCCACTGAGTTAATCTGCAATGGATGTAGGTGACCTTCTAAAGGCATCTATTAATCAAAAAACCGGTGCCCATTCACTGTGCTAGGCTGAGCCCTTTGGAGGAGGGGGAGATACTAATTTCCCTCTGAGATAAATCATAATTTGACAATAATCATCTGCCCTAATCACTCCGATTCTTCCCTTTAATTATTTGTACACACGGCTCTTCCTGCCTGAGAATCACAAAGGACAACATTAAATGCGGAAATGCTGAAGGCTCCAGCCGCAGCCTTAAATCCCTGTGTGGAGCAGAGCACCCAACGGAGCTGAGCTGACAGGGTGGACCCTCCTTCCAAGGGGCAGGGAGCAGCCTTTCCCACGGCTCCCAGTCATAGGGAGAACACTGGTCCCAGCCCAGGGACCACAGCATCAAGGGGAAGGCTGCTGGAGGGGACAGCAGACAGCAGAGGGGCTCTAGAGCTGTCCCAGCAGCCCGAGGTGACACCTCAGTGCTGCACCCACTGGAAGAAGCTGACCCGCACACACCAGCCATGCACTCTTCCCGCTGGGAGCGCACAGGGTTAACGTCACATCAGTGCCCCTCGGATGTTGGGAGGAAGAGTTGTGAGCTGGGGAGCCAGCGGGCCGTGGGAGGGAGGGAGGAAGGAGGGAGGAAGGAAGGGAGGGAGGGAGGGGTGGTTTGGGTGGCCTTGTGCTGTGCTGATGTGCTGCCCTGGCCCGGGGCTGGCGTGGGGTCTGTGCCCGGGGTGTGACCCTCACCCAACACGACCGTGCTGTGAGGGTGGCTCTGGCAGGCACCAGCAGCCCCTGCCCGGGGAAGCTCTCAGGTGGTGCCAGAGCGAATGAAATGCCTGGGGGCCCATCAAGGGCCAGGGCTCCACTCTTGGCATCCCCTATCACCTGGCCACCGAGCTGGGGGCGTGGAGCCGCGTCCCATGACTGCCTCCAGCAGCTGGGACTTTTACTCAGCCACCTCGGAGCCACTGGCTCCCCAGGGCATGCTCCAGGCAGCACAATGCTGTGTCCTTGGGCACCCGTGAAAGCAGAGGGGACATTGATGGGGGTCAGGTGACCATTTTGTCAAAATCTGCACCTGTGAGATAAGAATATAAATGGCAGTGGTGTGAGAATTTGTCCGTGCCTGAAGTGGGGGCAGGCAGTGGGGTTTGTCCGTGGCAGCGAGGGTACAGTGGTCCTCTGCACGTGCCTGACTGAAAACTGCTCAGCAAAACTCCTTTTCAGCAGCCTCGTGGGATGAGGCAAACAGTGCACGCTGTCCCTGGGAAAATGGGACTCCTCCTTTTTCTCTTTGGGAAGAAATCCTCTAAAACTGGAAACAGCCAGGAAATGCTGCACAGCAGCTCTTGGGAAGTGAGATTTCTCACTGCACCCATCTCCTCTCCCACTGGCCTGTGCCCATAGCATCTCCCACCGTTCAGGCACAGGCTGGGTGTGCCGGCTCCTCACTGCCAGCCCCACGGGACCGACAGCCTGGAGCCCAGTGTCGGTAGCCAGGATGGGGTCCCGAGTGCAGCAGCATCACTTCAGAAACACACCAGCCACATTTCATCCTCTGCTTTGCAAGGTTTGGGGCCAGGACGTTTTAGGATTTAAACATCTGCCCTCCCAAAAACCCAAGCAAAATAGGAGACAGCCTCCAAAAGCTTCCCCAGTGCTACTGGGATGACTTCTAGCAATTCCCGGAGCCCAGGTCACTGTGCTGTCTCACAAGCTATACCACGGACCTACAGCACCATATGCTGGCCTAGCTTAGCATCTACACAGCAGTGCCGCCTGCCGCGCTCGCCGCGGTTCCTCGAGCAGAGCGGAGCAGAGCGGAGCAGAGCGGAGCAGAGCCGGGCATCCGCCTGCTCTGGGCCCGGGGCAGCTGCAGGCGGTGGCGATGCTCCCACTCCCTGCGAGGGGACAGTCGGTGACCGGTGGGGACACCTCTGAGAAGGAGCACGGCAGCGCTGGACCAGCAGCCCTTGAGTGCCCAAGAGCACCGGAGTGGCCAAGATGCCCAGGAGAGCAGCATCCCGGGATGCCCATCCCGCTGGTGTGAGCAGAGGAGGGTGAAGCTCAGCCGCGGGTCTGGGCAGCCGTGTCCTCCCTGACCTGCTCCAGCCCCGTCCTCCCCTCTGGGCTTTGTCCTTTGTGCAGTGCGGCACCAAAGCCCACCCTGTGGGAAAGATCTGCTCCAGTTTCACCAGCCCTGGGGGTACTGGTGCTCTCCCCTGGGACCCCACAGCTGCCCCAGGGCCCCTGTGCAGACTGGCAGCTGCCCCACTGTAAGCCCAGGTGAGGCCAGCTCTGCTTCCTGCCCCACCAGCAGCTCAGACTTGGCACAGCTCAGCTGCTGATCCTCCCTCAGATGGGAGGGACGGAGTGACCTTGAGCAACTCTGGAAGTAACCACATTAACATTGAGCTGGGGTGGAGGAGGCTGTTTCCCGAAAGTCTAATCTGTGGGACTCCCTGCCATGAGAGACTGGCGGTGCTGAGAGCCAAGGATACAGAAATAAAGATTTAATACAACTGCCGAGAACTAGCTGCTTCTCTGAGGAAAACAGGCACAGTGCTACTACGTGCCTGGTGCCTTTATCTCCTGGTTCTTGTCACAGGATGCCCTATGGGCTGTCCAGCACTGACCAGTGAGCACTAAAGCTTGGATTGCAGTGCTTAGGGACAGGTTTTAGAGTGGACGTGGCAGTGCTGGGTTAATGGCAGGACTCAATGATCTTAGAAGGCTACTCCAGCCTTAATGATTCCCTGATTCTGTGCTTACCTCCCGGCCAATGAGGCATCACTGAGTATGAGCTTTCTGTGCCCACTTTGCGGTGCTGCAGTGCTTCCTGAGCCATGGGGGACAGCTCAAAACCACATGTTCCTCTGGAGCAACTCTGGTGGCAGACCCTGAGAGTTTGGGACACCATGAGTGACACTTGGCCTGTTTATGAGTGAGTCCTGCCATGGGCATGAGAGACAGGTGGTTCCTCATGGAAAGAGAGAGCTCTGAAGTGCAGCATGGCCAAAACCAAAAACTACTGGGAGAAACCTGCCCTCATACAATCATAGGATAGTTTGGGTTCGAAGGGACCTTAAAGCTCATCTCGCTCCAACCCCCTGCCATGGGCAGGGATACCACCCACTAGACCAGGCGGCTCAGATCCCCATCCAGCCTGGTCTTGGACACTAAGCCATACATCACTTTAGGTCCCTCCTGACCCCAAAACCTGTAGAGGCAGAGCTGGAGCTAGCAATGACTGATCCAGGCATTGCATGTGCAGCAGGAGCTCACCACATGCTCCAGCTGCCCTTGCTTTGCACAGAAACACATCCCACCATTCTGGCTGAGCCTCTGCTCCGTGTGGGGTGTGCCCACGAGTGAGATCACATTGAATGCCCAGCAAGCAGAGAGATGACCCTGCAGTCTCACAGCACCCACTGGGGATCGGTTTGCCCACAACATTGGGGCCCCAACAGAGAGCCTGGGGAGAAATGGAGAGAGCCTTTGCCCCCATGGTCCAAGGATGTGAGAAACCAAACAAAATTCAAGAGGTCAGCAAACACAAGGCAGCAATCAGCACAGGCAGTGGGGAGGAGAGAGCGAGACAACGCAATTTATGGAGCTCAGGAGAGGGAATTCTCTGAGGGCCCCAATCACGCACTATAAATACCTTCAAGGTAATGACAGAAATGGAGTGAATTATTCACCATCTCTGATGATGGGAGGGCAAGAGGCAGTGACCTGGATCTGAGGAAGGGAAGTCTGGGTGGGAGGAAGCCTGGGCAGCAGGAACAGCCTGGCGTGGGATGTGCTCCCAGGGGCAGCCCTGCTTTCTGTGCAGAGTCCACCTCTAAATACGTCCTTGGCTGAGTCCACATCAATCCCAGTGTTGGAGGGGCCAAGGCCAGGTCGTGTGGGAGTTCCCAGCCTGCCTGTCCCTCCTGGCATGGAGGGAGTCACTGAATTTTCCTGCATGTGGTGGCTCTGGCCCATACACAGAGTCTGCTGCTTTCCCGGGGCTGTGGCTGAGCAGGAAAACATCTTCCTTTGCCTCGGAGAGGCATCCACGTCCACCTGGCCCCACCCAGGTCAGTTTGGCATTTGTGACAGCCATCAACCTGGGCAAATCGGCAGGAGGGAGAGAGAAGAGTCTAAGGCTTTGACTTGGAAAGAAGAACATTGGCAAATTGCCTCCAGCAAGATCTGAGAATCACAGACTGGCTGAGGTTGGCAGGGAACTCTGAAGGCCACCTGGCCCAGCCCCCTGCTCAAGCAGGACCACCCAGAGCCAGTTGCCCAGCTCCATGTCCAAACAGCTTTGAAATATCTCTGAGGATGGAGACTCCACCACTCCCTGTGCAACCTGTGCCAGTGCTTGGTCACCCTCAAAGGGAAAAATATTTCCTGATGTTCAGAAGGATCCTCCTGTGTTTCTGTGTGTGCCCATCACCTCTTGTTCTGTCACTGGGCACCAGTGAGAAGAGCCTGACCCCATCTTCTCTGCACCCTCCCTTTAGGTTTTTATACACATGGATGAGGTCTCCCTTGAGCCTAAAAGATGGAGATTTCCTGTGCACAGACAAGAGACCTCCTGCCTGCTGCCGGGGTTGTTTGTCTGCCTGCAGACGTGTGTGTCTGTGCTAAAGAGTAATGACCACATTGAGGGTGTGGGGAGGCCCAGAAAGGTGCTGTGCTTCCACTGATTCTCTTGGAAGGGCTGGGGTTCAGTGCTGCTCCTGCTCCCCGTTGCTTCACAGCAATTCCAGTGGGGAGCTGTAACAGCTTTCCCAATGCCTGCTCTTTGTTCTCCCTGCTGCTGGATCGCAGCTGATGACACGAGGAAAATGGAGGAGAGGTGGGAACAGCTCTGCTGTCCCCTCTGTCGCGGTGACCTGTGGAGGAAGCAGTGCCTCCTGCATGCTCTGGCAGCCTGGAAATGCGAAATGATCAGTTATGGAGGAGACTCATTGCATCTGCTGGGAGACCCAGACTGACTTCTGGAGCTTTTTCTATCTCTCTGCAGATGGGTCTGTTCTTATCTGCATCTCCCCTGGGGAGCTCTTCAAGTGCCTCATCATGGCAGAAGGCCTGGAAAATAGCTAAGGGTCCCCCAGAACTGTTTTGGAGGTCAGGATGGCACTGGGGTACCCATCATCAGCCACTCACCAGCCTTTCTCCTGGCAGAGGCAGATGCTGGAAAGCAGAGAACCAGGAGACGAGTGGGTCAGCTTGGGTGGTTCCTTCAGCCTCTCAGGAAACAGAAAACACTGCTCTGATCTCATGCTCGACACACAGAGTCACATCACGAGCCAGTACCCTGGATGTGCTGTCTGAACTGTGTCAGTCTCCTGCATTTCTCATCCATCACAGCCATGCAGAGAAGGTGGCATGGGCTGAAATGGCTTCTGGAGCAGAGAGTCTAAAGGACATTTGCTGGCTCTAAAACCCACAGAAACCACAGGAGATCCTGTTCCCTCTTAGCTGGACAGGTGGCCATAGGCAGAATGGTCAGCCCCACTGTTGGGGGAGAATAGAGAGAGGAAAATCCACACTGGAAGAACATAACAGCTTTGTCAGTCCTGGGCCGGCTGCCTGGTTCGTGTCTCCCATGGAGAAGGACTTTTAAATTCAGTTTCTGGCCACTGCAGTGGCACGGAACTGTGTGACAAGAGCAGGAAAACAATGATCCCTTAGACCCTGTTTGGTTCTGTCTGGCGCTGGCAGAGACACGGTATCTGTCCCAGGCTGATTCCGTATGCAGAGGACAAGGACATGGGTCTGCTCCAGCGTGGGACATGCAGCTTTACAAGCCAGAGAAAGAGGAAAAGCAAAGGAAACTGCCTCCTAAATGTGAAATAAGTGGAGGCTGGCCCCAGACCCTCAAGACAAAGCTATAAATCTGCCCAGCCCTGCTGCGAAAGCATGAGACACCCTGCAACAGCCACATGGCGTCACAGTGTCCTTGATCTCTGTTTTCTCTTCCATCCCTCCCTTTCATCCCCGCCACCCCGGGGCACGTTCCGTCTCCGGGTGACTCCGGCTCCTCCGCCCGCTCCCCGGCTGCTCTCCCGTCCCGCTGCTGTGTTTCACGGCAGCCCGGCTCGGGTTGCATGGCTAGCGGCATTCCCGGCTGAAGGACAAGGCAGGACGTGCTGCAGCCCTGGCTGGAACTGCTCCCCTCGGCGCTGTTCGGGGCCAGCAGGACCGGCCCGCGCAGGGAGCGCAGCCCGAGGCTGCTGTCCCCGGGCTGCTGTCGGGTCCTGCGGTGACAGTGCTCCGGGCACGGCCCGTCACGGGGTGGGCAGCGGGTCTGAGCCACGGCTGGCCCATGACTGCGGTGGCCATGCCCCCAGGCCGGCTGTGGGTCACAGGACCCACCGGGACAGCTCCTGACCCTCCTCTGTTTGCTGGGGTGGAATTTTCCTCGTAAGCTGAGATGAAAGGAGGAATTCTCCGGCTGTCCCAGGAAGGGGGAGCCACGTCGACGCCTCTTCCCAACGCACAGCTGACACCGAGACATCCCCTGAGAGCCACGGGCTAGCCCAGCTCCCCAGCTGGTTTAAAGGCAACTCTGTTTTGAAGCCACAAACCCTTTCTCCCATATGATCAAGCAAGGAGACGATCTCAAAGGCCACCCAAACCACATCCAGGCGAGGCCATTTCCCGCTTGTCCCCATTTGACCATGTCCTGGGCATCGTCTGGAAGTGAGGGAACAAAGCACAGAGGGCATCAAGCCATCGCCTTGCTCTCCCCCAGCTTGGCTCTGTGGAGCACAGGCGGAATCAGCACAGAAGCCACAAGTCTGTGCCACATTTGTCTCCTTTCAGTCCCTGGGCTTGCTGCACAAGGAGCAGGGGGAAGAGAAATGTGTTCAGGCTGCAACTAATGCCAGAGCCTAAGAAATGGATCAATTCACCCCCAGACAATTTGCAATGCAAAGGGAGCAGCTCCCCTCTCGGTTTACTCCTCCCCACGACCAAATGCATGCACAGCCCCTCTTTCCCACATCCCTGCCTTGGGAGGAAAGCAGCTCGCCATCCCAGTGCAGACAGAATCCTGAGCCTCTTCGCTGCCCCCACCTCGCAGCTGATTTAAATCCCTGGCACTGGCACCCGGTGCCTGTTCGCCCTCTGGCACCAGAGAACCAGGAGGGGTGAGGACGTGGTGCCAGGGAGGGGGGCACCAAGCACATTGGCAGTGCTGCCTGTACGCAGCTCAGCTCTCCATGTCTCCAAAGGCTTCTCTCCCAAGCGTGCCTGACTGATTAGTAAACGGAGCCTAAACCTTTTGGTCTCCATCGATCTTATCTTTAAACCCTGCAGACAACAATTCCTCAATCGATACCTCATTTAATTGCTGCCACCAGGCTGACAGCTGGGCTCCTGGCTGCGCAAGCCTGGCTGTCACATGGCAGGTTGCCAGTGCCACCTTCTAATCCCAAACTGATTTATCCTCTTCCAGCTCCTCTGCCTTCCCAACCCCCCCACTCCTGACCCTATTCCTGCCCTTCCTTCCCTGTGCAGGGGTAGAAAAGCCCTGACTGCCTGCATCTCCCTCAGGAGCACATCCCACCCCTGTGACAGTTTTCCCCCGAGCATGGCTGTGACCAAACTCATGTCGATGAACATTTGAGCAGGAACAAGCAGCCCCCACACACTGCTCAGACTCGGTTCAGCCCATTCCCAGCCCAGCACTACCGCAGGGGGATGCCCAAATGTCACTTGTGGTGTGTCCCAGCCAGCCCACCCTGGGGGACAGGCAGCTCCTGCCCTGCACATCCCAATCCCAGGCCTGGCCTCTGTGCATCCACAGCGAGGACCCAGCATGTGTGGGGCATGATCTGGTGGCTGGCTGCTGTTCCTGGCCAGCCCCAGGAGGTGGATGTTTATGGATGTTCTTGGTCTCCTGAAGAGCAGCAGATACAGAGGCAGGCCGTGCTATTTTGGGAGAAGCTGCCTTTGGAGTCAGGCACTGACTTCCCAGCTCAGCGCTCTCTGCTCAGGGCTAGGGGAGGCATGGCACGGGGATCAGGCTCCCGTGATGGGGCAATGGCCATGGGTGCTCTCTGTTTGCTCTGGCTCACTTTTTAATCTTCAGTCATGGGGTTTTTTTGCTGCAGTTTAATGTTAATCATAGGTGCAACACGCATTTCTCCCAGGGGCAGAAATGGGAAATAATTGCTGTAACTTGATCTTAGATCAGGTGTTTGTCATCTGCAGCTCTTGCTGGCCTCTCTTGGTGGGGACGCTGATTGTTCCGTCCTTGTGTCCTCAGGAAACATCAGTGTGCAATTTCGGAAGGAAATAGCACTTGTGTATGAACACATCACCAGCAATACCACCAGAGGGAAACCTCGGGACTGGGATTGTGCCCCACAGCACAAACCCTGAGCCTGTGGACTGTCCAGCAAGGGGGTGGGTGCCTTCTTCCACCAGTGGCGCTTTGAGCATCACCTGTCCTTGTAGCTTTGAGTTGCTACATGGCGACCCTGAGTTGGTCTTCTCCAAGCAAGAGGAAGTTCAGATGTGTAAAACAAATCACCACCTCTACTATTGGCCTTAGCTGGAATCCTGATTTTATGCCAAGTAAGAGGGACAAGGCCCTCACTGTGCAGGTGCTGAGGGGAACCCTGGGACTGGGCCTGGCCTGGGGGAACCCATGTCTCACCAGTGTGTTGCAGGAATGTGGAAATCTTCTCCAAGGTACCATTTAAGGTCTTCACAAATCAGCAGTGAGGAGTTAATGTGTGAGGAAAGGCAGGGGAACAAGCCAACAGCTTCCTGGGAGCAAACACAGCTCTGGGGAACACGGATGCACTCTGGGAACACCGGGCTAGCTCAGAAGACCCCTGGCTGCTGCAAGGCATCTCCTCCAGCGATGGCAGGCAGGATGTACCACATCCCACACATCTCTTCCAGTTTGCTCTTCTCCTGCAACAGCTACACCGAGGCAGGACGTGACCCTGGGCAGAAGCCAGAATCTGCTCTTGGTGCAGGCTGCCAAGGCTAGAGGACAGAGCAGAGGTCAGGATGAAGGTAAAGGTACCTAAATCCCAGGTCTCTGGGCCAGAAACCAATTCCAGAGCCTTTTGGCCAGGACAGAATCTAGCCCTTATATCCATGGTCTTACCACTGAGCTCAAACAGTGTCTGTGCAAGCAAGGCTGGGCCCCAGCAGGGTGCTACCTTAGCAGACAGTCCTGCTTCCATCTCCCAGGCCACAGCTTCCCAGTGAGCCAGGGAGGGAGGGAAATGCTCAGTAGCTCCAGGAGTGAAGGCCAGGGAAGCTTGTCATGGGAGTGGGAGGGGGGATTCATGTCCTATCAGCAATGAGAAGTTGTTTCCACCAGCAGCTTGGGGCTGTCCTGTGCAGGACCAGGAGCTGGACTCGACAATCCTCATGCAGGGCCAAGAGTTGAACTTGGTGATCCTTGTGGGTCCCCTCCAGCTCAGGATATTCCGTGGTTCTGTGACTCTCTGATCCCTGCTACCCTTCCATAGCCTGTTTCATTCAGTGCTGCCGTCTGCTGCTCATGCCAGGTGCCCTGTGAGCCAGGCTGGAGTGAAGGGGACCCAGGTAGGCAGTCCTGGTGGGAGAGGAGAGCCCCGTGGGCAGGGTGGGGGTGACTCCCCGTGCCAGCCGTGGCATGGGAATGTGGGAATGTCGATCCCGCAGTCGTCCTTCGCTGTGGTGCCAAAGGGTGCCTGACACATGGCACTGGGAGCTCTGCAGTTGGCCCCGAGCGTGCCCCAGATGGTTTGATGCCAGGGTGTTTGCACACAGCTCTGCCATTTAATGGGGAGGGAAGGCAGAGCTGATCCCAGCTGAAGCCACACACCAAAACGCTGACAGACTGTTTGTCGAGACACAAACATTGGCAAATGGCCCCGCTTGCCATGTACTGAGAGTCACGGCAGGGAGGGAGGCAGCCCAAGAACAGGGATGTCTCTGGCAGGGACTGGGAGTCCTCAAAGTGCAGTTCAGAGTGTGTTTCTGGGAAGAAGGAAGCCACTTTCAGGGGAGACTTGAAGCATCCTTCTCCAAGTGGGTGGAACTAGGATGTCCAGCTTCTACAGACGGGGCTGGGGGTGATGGGGACAGCAGGGTATGATTCTCATCCAGCGCACTTTGGGGGATGGAGCATCCTACCTGTCCAGCCAGGACAGTATCTCTTTGGTCCTCTGGCTCAGTGTGTCCAGGGGTGCTTGTCCAGCCCAAGCCAGGCCGTCGGCACCTTGGATGTGTTAGTGTCCAGACCCCGCAGGAAT
>NW_008236626.1:3386275-3388686 GCF_000691975.1 Corvus brachyrhynchos
TGGTGCTGGGGCTGCCTGTGAGCCGTGGGTTGGGTAGGGCTGTGCTTTCCTCACCAACACCTGTCCTTAGCTCTTCCCCTCTGGGATCCCATGCTCCAGAAAGGAGGGGATGGGAGTTGTGGCACTGAAAACATGAGCCAGAGCTGGGCAGCCTGGAGCAGAGCCAGGGACCAGCGTTGTGCCCAGTGGGTGGCACAGGTGTGCTCACCTCAGGGACAGGCTGGCACTGGTGCCATGAGTTTACAGCAATGCTGTGGAGGGAAGAATTGCCTTCAAACAGCACCTTCCAGCCTCTAGCACATCTCCTGGGGCACCTGGATTTGGATCCTGGGAAAGCCAGGTCCCCTTACCTGAGTGTCCAGCCCAGAAAATCCAGCTCTCAGGCCGCCTGGGTGGCAAGAGGTGGCTGAAGGCACTGAGCTGGAAGGCTTTACAGCTTCCCATCAAACCAGGGAAACAGGAGCTGCTCCTATGCTGATCTAGCAGCTTCACTTTGCCAGCAGGAGCTTTTTGTGTCTCAGATGATCGCCCTGATTGGAAGCAACTTTGGAACCTAAGTGTTAACCCAGCTGGGCCTCAGTTCAAGGTGATTGACTACTGGAGACAAGGAGCCTGTGTTTCCAGAAGCTGTGCCCTGCAAAATGCTGAACACCTCCCAGGGCACAGGGAGAGGGGCTCCCAGAGAAAGAAAAACATGGCCCATGTGGGTGGGGGCACAGAAGGGTAATGAGGGGGGAAGGAGCTGCCAGCTGGGAAGAATTACAAAAGAAATAAGGTTTTGTCATCTACCAGGACACCAGACTGATGTTAAAAGAGTCCATAGTTTTAAATTACGAATAATACCACATCAAAAATCTCAAAATTTGGGGTAAAGGCCCAACAAACTAGGGAAGGACTCCTGAGTTTTGGTGACAGACAGGGGTCCATCCCTCCACCAGCCACCACCACAGTCCTGCCCAGCTCCAGGCTGAAACCAACCCAGGCTGTGGCACCCACTGGCCCCCAACCAGTAGCATCACCAAGGACTGCTTGGGAGAGCCACTTGGAGATGTAAAGGCCTGGGAGAGCCCAGTGAGCTGCCTGCTTGGAGCAGCCATCCCATAATTTGCTTTGTCAGTGCAGCCCAGGACTTTAAACTTGGTGTCTGTAACTGCATGGGATGCTCAGCCAGGGAAAGCCAGAGGATGCAGAGAAGCACGGTCAGTCTGACTTGTTTTGGGCTTCCTTCTGCTCTCTCCTGGGGCCTCCTTCATGCTGCCAGCATCAATATGTGATGTTTTAAAAATCTTTAATCACATGATAGAAGGGGTGGTCACCTAAAAAGCAAATAAAGGTTTTAGCTTGTGTGAGTTACTGTGGAAAACATGAAAGGGACTTGCACAAAGGTGGGAAAATGCCCACTGTGGTACTGAGGGGCAGCTACTCTGCAAAATCACAGCAGTGTCAGACAGGGACACCCCGATGCCCCAGTCCAGGCTCTGGGACAGTTTTCCACCTAACTTGCACTGGGCAAATGTCCTGAAATCCGTCTCCTATATCAACTCTGACCGTTTCTCTCCCTGCCTTTCAGACGCCTCATGAACTCCTCGCCATATCAAAAGACAGGAGAAAAGGGGCCAAGTGAGTATTTTTCAGCCCAGTGCAGATGCCCCAGGCAGGGCAGCCCTGCAGTGCCCAGCTCCCAGTGTACTCATCCTTGCCCTCAGTGTCCCCCTGCTGTCCCCTCTGCCAGGTGCCCCCTCAGCCTCCCCTCTGCAGCTTGCCCGTGTCATCTGCTACCGAAGAGCCTCCACGGCCCCAGGAAGGGGAACGGGGCTGCTAACAGAAATACCTCACTTCAGAGTGATCTCCCTGACCTGAAACCCTCCAGAGACCTCTCTCCAGAGCATCATCCTGCTCATGCCGAGCTCTTCCTCCTCCTGCCTGTGACCCTTTTTTCTCCACTGCAGAGGTTTCCCTTAGAGGTGTGGGGCTTTCTCTCTCATGGTGCCTTGCTGCAGCTTTTTGTGTGATCTCCCACATCATCCTCCCCTCATCCAGAGGTTCTCCTGCCAGTGTGCTGGGCTCAGCGCTGGCACCGCAGCATCCCGTGGGATCCTGTCTCTTAGCAACGCGGAGGAGGATGCTGAGCACACGTCTGGCCCATCGGTCTGTGGAGGCTTCGTGCACGGGGCAGAGGGCAGCAGCTGCCTGCAGGGAATGCAGCTCCCCCGCACACACCACCTCCTTCTCCCCTGTCCCTGGGGAGGTTCAGGAGGTTGAACACTGTTGTGGGACACCTCAGCCTGCTGACACAGCCCTGCTCTCCAGCCCATCACAGAGCTTCCCAGAGCCCCTTCCCGCACCAGCGACCTGCAAAACTCCCACCACCCTCCCTGCTTTCTGCCACGGCTCCTCCACCACTAACAAGG
>NW_008236626.1:3388876-3405100 GCF_000691975.1 Corvus brachyrhynchos
GTGGGCGGTTCGGCTCCCAGCTTCCGTGTCGGAGGGATGGGGGTGCTGCCGGGGCTGTGGTACACCGCTGCCGGAGAGATGGGCTGTGTTCTCCCCCGTGCTGGAGGACCTGGGGTGCCTCCAGGCTGCGTTATTCTCATAGGAGGCAGATGCCCCTGGGTTGTGCTATCGCTCGCGCTGGAGGGATGGGGGTGCTCCCCGGATTGTGTCACTCACGTGCTGTAGGGTTATGGGTGGCCCCCCGTGTTATCCGCTGTGTTACTCTCTGTGCCAGGGGCGATGGAGGTGCCCTCGGGCTGTGCTATCCTCGTACCGGAGGGATGCGGGTGTCCCCGGGCTGTGTTGCTCCCGTGCCAGAGAGAAGAGGGTGCTCCTGGGGCTGTGTTGTCCCACGTGCTGAATCAATGGGGTGCCCCCAGGCTGTGTTATCCTTATACCCTGTACCGAAGGGAAGGAGATGCCCCCGGAGCTGTGTTACCCCCGTGCAGGAGGGATAGGGGTGCTCCCGGAGCTGTGTTACCCCCGTGCAGGAGGGATAGGGGTGCTCCTGGGGCTGTGTTACCCCCGTGCAGGAGGGATGGGGGTGCCCCCAGTCTGTGTTACCCCCGTGCAGGAGGGATAGGGGTGCTCCTGAGGCTGTGTTACCCCCGTGCAGGAGGGATGGGGGTGCTGCTCGGGCTGTGCCATCCCCCAGATCAGCAGTAGGGTGCAGGACAGGCTGCTCAGGGTGCTGCATGCCCACCTCTCTGCAAGCCCAGCAGTGCCTGAGGCTGGAGCGACCACCCCCGGGAGCACCATCCTCTTAAAAGTGGTGTTGGGAGAAGTGACAGGAGCTGAGCTGGAAGGCGGCTGTTTTTCTCAGAGCTTCCAGGATGGAGCACTGCGGGATTAAGCTTGTGCTCAAGTAGTCTCACGCTATCTCAAAGCTGCAATTCTTCTCGGGCTGTTCAGGGAAGGACTCTGCAGGGGTTTTGGAGGATTTGAGGCCTGATAGAGGGTTTGCTGCAAGGATTTTTCTGTGCTCAGGTTCCTGCCCAGCTGCTTCCTTGTCCAGTTTGTCTCCAGCTTTCTTCTGTGTGAGGGAGCAGGCTCAGCTGTGTGACAGAAACACCCTCTCACCCAGGGGTGCGTAAGACATGAGCCAGAGGAGCAGCATCCCTGTCATGCCCATTCCTTTGTTCACATGTGGCTTTGCTGTAGCTCGCCAGTGTAGAGGGAAGGCTGAGCAGCAGAAACAGAAAGCTGTGATGTGGACAACCCCACTGGAGCTGACTTGCAGGTCATCTTGGTCTGATGGGCCACAGTTGCGCTGGGAAGGTGTCAGGCCTTTCTAGGCAAGCAAAGGGAGCAGCTTCTGGGCAGTTTTGCAGGCATGGGATTGCTGTGCCTGTGGCATGGGAAGCTCTTGCTTGAGGAGCTCTTGCTTGAGGAGCAGTCTTCTCATGCTATGAGATGTCTTCAGCCTCAAGTCCACTGTCAGTCCCTCTGGGTAGTGTTGATCAGAGTGGAGCTCATCTGCTCCCACCTTTGCAGATCTGCATTGGGGGAGATAGAGGGCAGGCTGTGAATTAGAATGTTTGATAAATGAGGTTGCTTTTCTGAAATATCTTTTTTAATTAAAGGAAAATGTTTGTCATGTTTTCAGAATTAAGTTCTTCTCTGTGGGTTTGGGGCAATTCCTCAGTTGAAATGCCTTTGCATGGGATGAAAGACAATCTGGAGTTAAAAAATCATTGTCCCAGCATGAGTGCTTTTGGTTCTTTCTTCCTGGCAGCAGCTGGCAGCAGTGTGGCAAGAAAATGGTTACTGGAGTAAGTGTGAGAGAGGTGGTGGTTCTGGGTTGCTTCCTGGGCTGGCTGAGGTGGTGCGTGGCTGTGAACAGCCAGGATGTGCCCCTACAGAGAGCTCAGAGCCAGCTGTGCCTGCACCCTGCTGCTGGCAATCTGAATTTCACTGCTGGGAGCCCAAAGGCATCATCCCATCCCCATCTCTGGCCCCACGAACGGGACCCAGGCAGCCCTGGGCTGGAGGTTGTGGTCTCTTGTATGTTTGTCCCTGTGTTTTCTGTCACCCATGGGCTTCATCCAGCACCATCACTCCCTGTCCCAGACCGTGACATCTGCTCCAGCACAGGGCAAGGCAGACCATCCTCCTGCTTTACTGCTGCCTGAGCCTGCCCTCCTTCTACCCCAAAAGCCTTTTCCTCTCCGGAAACCACTGTAACAGCTCTAGCAAAAACTAGAGGCACCTTTCTGCACCTCTCAGCTTCATTCCAGGCTGGTGTGCAGACTCCCCTGGCTCGGAGTGAGGGGCTGAGCTCCTGAACTCAGTGCAGGGCAGGCAAAAGGTCGCAGTGAGTGACAGGGTAAGAGATCTGATGTGGGGATATTGGCAAAATGATCTCACTGGCTTTTCTCAGGGGGGGCTCAGCCATCAGGTTAGTCCAGAAACATTCACCTCAGTTGAGGGGGATGCTATGGATCACTCCTTACTTCAAGGCTGCCCCAGACTGCTTTTGACAAGACTGAGTTTAAGAAACAAACCACACCTGGCAGGGAGACCTTCCTCTGGAGGGGCTTAAAGCTTTCTGCAAAGGGACCTGGATGGTTTCCTACTGCCTCCTTTGAGAGCAGGAACAAGGAACAGGGCTTTGAATGGTGTCCTGAGACCTGATGCTCTGAATTTCCGTTCCAGCACAGGGTCCTAGGCCAAGAAAACTGCCTGTTCTGCCAAGGCTGGGTAGGAAACTGGGCCCTGGAGCAGCGATGTGGCGTTAACTCCTCTCTGCAAGGAGCACTGAGGCTCCTTTGATGAGCTCACTATCTGCAGCATTCACTTTCTTGTTTCCTTCCAAAAGACCAATCCTGCCTGGCTTAGCTGCAGCCTGACGCTGTGGAGCTTGTGAAGATGCTAATACAAGCTCAGTGATGAACCTTAATCACTTCTTAACCATGTCCTCTCTGAACTGTGCTCTGCTAGTGAGCTGTCAGCCTGGCTGGGGAAAGGCGCTGGGGGTCAAGGAGTCCAGCAGAGGTAGGTGGGCTGGAGCCAGGGGAGGGGTGGCCTTGGAGCAGGGACCATTAAACATGTTTTGGCATGTCAGTGGTCTGGCACATGGGGAATCTCCTCCTGTTTTGTTTTTTGGTGATCATTTCTTGCAAAACCCTGTGTTTAGTGAATCAGGTGGAAGGGATCAGCTGTTAGTTTGGACACACGTCCCACAGGCTCCTGGGGGTGGGATACTGCTCCTGGTAGGACAGGTAGACTGGCTGTCAGCAGCAAGTCTAGAAGTCATCTCAGAGAGACTGAGAGCTGCTCTGCTTTGGCTGGGGACTGCTCATTCCAGCTGTTTGCCTGAGCACACCACACATCTGCGTGGGCTGTCTCCATCAGGTGAGACGTGTGCGTGGACAAGCTGCCTGCTCTGCATTTGCTCCTCCTGCTGCAGTGACCAGATGTCCTACTCTTTAGCAATGTTGTCCTACTTTCAAGTAGGTTATTCTATTTTTGCCTGGCCCTGTCCTTTTTGTGACTTTGCCTTCCTACGTGTCCTGTGCCCGGCTTTCCCCTGGCAGAGGCAGAAGTTCTGCAGGTCGTGGTCCCAAGGAGCACAAGCCATTTCTCTTTGCTCTGTTTCCTGGGGAGCTTGCACAGCCCCCAGCCTTGCACACAGGGCATCAGCTCAGGGACCCAGTGCCTCCTTGAAGATCATCAGATGCTGAAGGTGCTCAGGGGGAAGGGTCAGGCTTCCAGCCTGCTTTAAGGGTCTCGGTGCCTGGCAGTCATGTTTGTTCTTGTTTGTATGTCTTATCTTCAAGCGCCAGCACTGCCAGGATCTGGAAGGGAAGTTTGAGCACAGGAGGAAAGGGCTGAGCTCACTCTCAGGGTTGAGAGTGAGCTGGGAAATGGGAATGGAGCCTTGTTGTGTAACTGCAAACAGGCAGGTTTAAGTCTGGGTACTGCCAGCTCACAAGCCTTTCTTGGAAAACACCTTGGGCTGCCAGTCCCTGCTAGCCCTGATCTCTGACTCTGGCTCTTCCCAACCTCTTCTTCACTTACCCTTTGACTTCACTTAGAAAACTTAAGCTTCTTGTTCAAGCTGGCCATGACACGCTGAGGTCAGCACATCTGAGGCCTCTCAGCTACCCCAGGTGGACTCCAGGTGTCCTGGCATGGCTGCGAGGCCATGGAAAAGGGCAGGGCAGCTGGACTGCCCCGTTGGACAGGCTGTGCTGTAGCAGGGCTGGGAGGGAGCACGCAGGGTGGAAGCTGAAGGCTGACAAGCTTTGGGCCAGTGCTGCAGTTTATTTATGGCCTGCTTAGCAATCTCAGGCAGGCAGTGTGGGTTAAGGCATCTCCTGTCCTGGATTGACAGTACAGATCCAATTAGCCATGAAAGCCTCTAATTATTTGTCCTGAATTGCTCCAGTGGTAACCAAGGCTCTGCTATCTCCTCCTTTTGTCTGTGTCCCAGCTGGAAATGCCCCAGTGTCCCTGCATCTAGAGCAGCAAGTGTGATGTGCAAGCAGAGTCAGCACAATCTAATCAAGGGAGACAGGCCCTGTGAGTTAATGAGGGGATGGACCTGCTTCATTTACTTTGGAGAGTTCTCTAAGCCCCGTCCTGGGAGACAAAGGGCTGGGGTTGCGTGTGGCAAAGATAAGGCTCACAAGATGAGCTGCTGTGGGAGAGGGGCTGCAGCCCACAGGAGGGCTGTCAGACAGGGCTTGACAGCAGGAAGTCTCTTGTGTCTCATAGGAGAGGAACACCTCCCTTATGGGGAAAGGCTGAGAGACTTGGGATCGTTCAACCTGGAAAAGAGAAGGCTTCAGGGTGACCTTGTTGTGGCCTTTCAGTACCTGCTGTGGCTACAAGAGAGCTGGAGAAGGACTTTGGACAAGGGCCTGGAGTGACAGGACAAGTGGGAATGGCTTCAAACTGTCAGAGAGTAGGTTTAGATTAGATATTAGGAAGAAATTCTTCCCTGGGAGGGTGGTGAGTCCCTGGCACAGGTTGCCCAGAGAAGCTGTGGCTGTTCCATCCCTGGAAGTGCCCAAGGCCAGGTTGGACAGGGCTTGGAGCAACCTGGGCTAGTGGGAGGTGTCCCTGCCTATGGAATGGAGTAGAACCAGATTACCTTTTCAGGTCCCTTCCAACCCAAACCATTCTGGGATTCCTTGATTCTGATTCTACAGTTTGGCCAGCTCAGGCTGGCAGCTGGAAGCACCAGCTGCAGGGAGCCATGGGCACGAGGTGGGGTCACACAGGCAAGACCTGAGGACTTCTGTTTTCCAGACACTCGTGCTAAGTTACAGCTGTGAATTCTCAGCTGCAAAACTATTTTAAGGGGAACAAAGCTTTGCAGGGCACTTATTGCATCTTCCTGCTTGTTCTGGGTTCTTGTGGTGCAGAAGAGGGGCCTCGGCTGTCTGTGAGAGAAAATGTGTCATTAACATTCTTAGTAGCCCTAACTCTGACCTGATATGACAGCGAATAGCTCTCAGACAAGACAGGGCAGCCAGCCTTGGCTTGAAAGCAAAATTTTGCACAAATAATATTCAGGTCCTGTATGAGGGGCCAGCTGAGTGCTTCCACCATTGTTTCCAGGCCACAGGGTCCCCCAAAAATGGGTTTTATATCATTGTCTTGAGATGCTGCCTGAAGGCAAGCCATGGCTTTGCTCACCAAGTGCACATTTTCTTTTTGTGTGGGTGGATGAGCAGCAAGCCTGCCGGCGACATGGCTCTGCCCCTGTGCAGAGAGGAGGGGAGAATCAGCAAGGATCCCCACCTGGGGGAAGCTGGGAGCTGTTCCCAGGCATCCTGGTGCAAAACAGGCTGCTGGAGCACCAAACGTGTCTCTCTGACCTCCATCCAAGGGACCTTCAGATAAGACCCGACTCTGCCAGGGCCAGCGCTGGCCCTATGAGTCAGCTGACACATCCTTCAAGCCTCTTGGTGTCCTTCCCATGCAGTCCAGAGCCTGCCAGGTTCAAGCCAGAGAGCTTCCTCCATACAAATGGGGACAAGGGGGGCGGGCTGTGAACGTACAAAAAACTTTCTTTCCTGCCCACTTGGAAAGGGGAGCCGTGGAATTTTAAGCAGCAAGGACAAAACTCTGCTGAAGAGGCCTCTTCTGTGCTTGCCTGTTGAAATCAGTGATCACAGTGGTGGGGGGGTCCAGGGACATGCCAGCCTTGCCCTTATTAATGGCTCTGTTGTTGTCTGCTCCACTTTGTTGGTCTTTGCTCTGGGAGACGGTTTGCCAAAGCGGCAACTATTTTCCCCGAAGCGGCTTCCATGGGAGCTGTCCCCGTGGTGGGGCTATCCCCGTGGTGGAGGCTGTCCCTCTGTGTGGCCAGGCTGCACAATGCCAATTCTCAGACCTGGCCTGCAGGGCTGAGCCAAAGTGTTCCGGGAACCTGCTTTATGGCCACAAAACCTGAAATTGCAGGTGGAGGAGGGACAGGTGAGAGGAGACATGGGATCTTTGTTCCACCTGGGACTTTTCCCTTCTGGATTTTAAGGGTGCTCACCCTCGCAGCTCAGTACCCCAAGTAGGGGCACCACCTTCTCCCACCTTGGTCTCTGCTCTCTCCAGCAGCACCAGTTTGGCTGGGCTGGGGAAACAGTGACAGGCTGACTGGTGCTTTTCATCCATCACTTTGACCATCCAGCAAAGCAGCTGTGGGGGTGCTCTGCCCTGCCCACCTCCTGTTTCCCACCCCGAGCTCAGAGCATCGGGCCCTCTTACCTCTGTTTTTCTCCTTGAACCACTTAGTTTTAAAATAGAGCAATTATCTTCCTTCAGAAAGGAGCTTACCTGCTCCAATCTAGGGCAGTTTGACAGCGCAGCAGCCTGCACAGCTCTCCCTGGGAGCACAGTTGTGTCCCCAGCATGGGTGCTCCAAGAGCTGGAGCCCCTCTGCTCTGGAGCCAGGCTGGGGGAGCTGAGGCTGCTCAGCTGTAGAAGGGAAGGCTCCAGGGAGACCTTAGAGCTCCTTCCAGTGCCTAAGGGGGCTTCAGGAGAGCTGGAGAGGGACTTTGGACAAGGGATGGAGTGATAGAACAACGGCGGAATGGCTTCCCACTGCCAGAGATCAGCATTAGATGGGATATTGGGAATAAATTCTTCCCTGGGAGGGTGGTGCAGCCCTGGCACAGGGTGCCCAGAGAAGCTGTGGTTGCCCCTGGATCCCTGGAAGTGTCCAAGACCAGGCTGGATGGGGCTTGGAGCAGCCTGGGATAGTGGAAGGTGCCCCTGCCCATGGCAGGTGTTGGACTGGCTGATCTTTAAGGTTCCTTCCAACACAAACCCTTCTGTGATTCTAAGGGGGCTCCTGTCTGTGACTGGATGGTGGTTGGATCATTGGTTTGGTGTCTGAGGAGAGGCATTATGGGGCCTGAGCAGTTTGAGCCCTTGGTCCCACTCTTTTCTCTGTAACCACTCACATGTCAGAGGGGTGCAGGCTTGGCTCCTTGGGAGCAAGGCCGAGATGTTCTGCCAGGGTTCACAGCCCTCCCTCCATCGCCAAGCCCTGAGGGATCTCTGGATGGGGAAATTTGTTCCTGAGTCTGTGTGATAAGAAAATACAGACCTTCAAACTTTTACCTGCACATCTATCAACAAGTGACAGACCTGCAGGGGGCTGGCAGGAGCTTTCAGAGGTGGCCTAATCCATGCTCATGCCTGAAGATGGGACCAGTTCTTTTGTAGGTCACTGCCAACAGAGGCTTCTCCAACCTGCTCCTAAAATGCCTGCCCGTGACCACTGTGTGTTTTACAGGATGGGGTGCTGGCTGTGATTCAGAGTATGTAATTTCTTCCAGGCTTAAATGCTCAAAAACCAAGGGGGCCTTTGCAGAAGCTTGTTGCAGTGAAGAGTTCAGTGATGGAGCAGATTCTGCCAGGCTTGGCTGCCACACTCTCCGTGGTAGGAAGGGTTTACATCCTCACATGTGTAGATCACCTAATCTCCTCTGTCTTGGGATCCCTCTGCTGTCTCACAAGTCTACACCCAGCTGTTGTTTAATTAAAAAATAAGCAGACAGGTATTCACAGTGAAAATTAAGTTGTTTTGTTCTTTACATGTCCTTGATGCTCTCCTGGCATCTTATCTGGGGACAACAGCTCTAAGCCTTGAATTTGCATTTATTTGTGCCTTGCAAAGCCGGCTGTTTTAATTGGGAACAAACCCATGGACCAGTGAATGTCCCGTGCCGTGCAGACTGGCCATGGTGTTAGAGAGGAACACTGCCTTGTTTCCCCTTTGCCCTGCCCAGTGGGCTGTGAGGTTCAGGGGATGTGGCTGCAGCTCATGTTCAGTTCCATGTATTGGGTGACTGCTGAGGGCACTTGGCTTCTTCAGCCTGGAGCAGAGGAGGCTGAGGGGAGACCTGAAGGCAGTCTGCAGTTTCTGCATGAGAGGAAGCACAGGGGCAGCACCAATGACAGTGGCAGGACCCAAAGGAATGGCTGGAGCTGTGTCAGGGCAGGGTTAGGTTGGATATCAAGAAAAGGTTCTTCCCCCAGAGGGTGCTCAGGCACTGACCAGGCTCCCCAGGGAATGGTCAGGCTCTAAGGCTGCCAGAGCTCCAGGAGCATTTGAACAATGCTCTCAGGCACAGGGTGGGATTGTTGGGGTGTCACAAGGCCAGAAGTTGGACTGGATGATCCTTGTAGGTCCCTTCCAACTCAGCATATTCTATGACTTCACGATACAGCTTTGTGTAACTGTGCTAAGCCAGCCTTGACACCAAACAGAGCCCATGTTGTGCTGTGTAATAGGGTCAGGAGGGTCAGGAGAACCAGAGAAAGATCTGTGTAGGGCACCCAAGGTCATGAGGAAAGGCAACATGAGCTACTGATGATTTCCAGTGTAGTAGAGGAGAGCCAGCTGACCGGAAGCTAAAGGCTGGGGCTAAACCCTTTGTAACAGAAGGTGCTTGTCCACGGACACAGACCAGGTAACTTGTCCTTTGAGCTTTGTGTCCTTTCAGTGAAGCTGGAGCTACGACTCACACCCTAGAAGTTGGGGACATACTCAGTACATTTGTCAGAGATTGATAAACCCGGGGATGCCAATGGGAGGAGACTGGATCTGTCTGCATATTCCCTGAGTCAGCAGAGCTTCTCCATCTGGTGGCTTTAGGAGAGACAAAGAAGAATAAAGTTAAAAGGCAGATTTTCAAAGGTTGGAGGAGTTGAATCTCCTCGATTAAGGCACTGTAAAACACTGTGATCATCAAGCCCACCCCAGGTGTTTGTCTTGAACCAACCCAGGACCTCTTCTGAGTGGGGACCTGAGGCTGCTGGGTACACGAAGCCCAAGCTTCCATGGACACCCTCTCAGTGGATCAACTGGGGCAGGGTTTAGAGATGGTCCAGCTGAAGAAGGGTTTCCCCCCAAGAGCAGACAAACCAGGACAGGACTTGTTTCCTTTGAACTTCTGCAGGAGTGCCAAGCTTTTCCCCCAGATCCCCCAAACACTCCCACGGTCCAATCCCCAGCTTTGTACCCTGAATTACTCCATCCCTACAGAGCAAATGCAGTGGAGCAGATCCAGCCATGGCTCTGCTAATGCCTGGGGGCAGACTAGTGTCAGTCTTTTCCTTGGCATCTCCCACCTACAGCACCTCTGACCAGGAGAGTGCTCACGGCCTGAGCTCCACTGCACTCCTACAGCAATACTGTGCAGTCTTCATACTGGAAATTGGGATTTGCAGAGATGAAGTGAGTTAATGAAGGAACTCAGAGCTGTGGGGAGGGAGAGGAAAAGAGCCCAGGAAAGCTGTTAATCTGCCATTTTAATTTGCTGCATTGTACCCTGAGAACATCATCGTTGCTGAGCTACCACCCAGGTGCTCATCCAATGGGAGCTGCTGGAGATTTGCAAGTAGAAGAGCTTTAAACAAGGGACAAGGCGGATTAAACCTGACGCCCCATCGGATTCTCCTTCTCTGGGTCCCTGATCTACCAAAAGGCACCTTTTCCACTTTGCATATAATGTGAACTATTGTATAAATATTTAGTTACTCTGTTGGGAACATTAATTATAAATGGAGACGCAGCTTTTGAAAGCTGCCTGTAGGTCTGGGCACCCAATTTCCATTAATTTTAATGAGAACCAGACATCCAAATCCCATTCGGTGGCTTTGAGCATCTCAGGCAGGAAGCTTCATCTGACACCCCCGCCTCCATTCTCCCCAGTCTGCAATTCAAGAGTGAGATTTGCAAATACCTTACAAATCCTGCAGATGCCTGGGTTGCCCTTGTGCCATGCCATTGTTGTCCGCTGAGGATGGTTGGGTGGTAGCTTCAGAAGTATTTCTAATAAGTTCATCTAATCCATCCTGTTAGTTCTTTTCCTTTGCACCCCCCTCAGCACTTTGAAACAGCGATGCCTGAATGAACCCCCAGCCTGCGTGTTTTTTTGACAGAGAAGCTTTGATGCTTGCAAGTGACAGCTGTTCAGAGCAGGTCTGAAATGAATGATTGAATTATCTGACTGATTAAAAATGTGCTGTGGCTTGGAAGATCTGACAGCAAGCATTCACTTAGGCAGCTCACATGAAAGAGAGCACACATGCACATAGGGTGTGTGTTTGTGTGTGCATAGGGAAAAACAGCCGGTGAGATGGGACAGACACCCAGAGCAGCAGCTTCTTAAGCTCAGCATCCTTTCCAAAGCTCCAGATCTGCTGTGAGATGCTCAGCAAAGCTAAAACTCAGCGTGGTTGTGGAGATAATGATTATTTAGACAGACGTCAGCAGTGGTTTAGGAAATGGAAATTGAGCTAAAAAGTAGTGCAGGCTGGGGAACTACTTAACTGCATCTCAGTCCCTCCCAGCCTGTGTTTGAGGAGGGATAAACTCTGCTGCTGGAACACGGTTCCATCCTCTGTGCTGCAGGCACGTGCCATGGTGAGGAGCAGCCCCAGAGGCACCAGCTCCGTGGGAACCTATCCTGTGATCCAGAGTATGGAAAAACTTGAGCCCTGGTGAGATTAGCTGTAAATGGCTGGAAGGATGGAGAAAGGAAGCTTGGTTATGCCCTCCATGCTGTCCGTGATGGCACAGATGTGCCCATGCAGCCTTTCCAGACCTATCTCAGCTTCCTTCCCAGTCCCCACGGATTCCTCACAGAAATTCAGCTCAGCTAGAACAGAAGAGAAATATCTGGAAGTGAAATGAATGAAAAAATTGAAATTTTTTAAAAATGTGGGTTTTTGCAAATGAAACATATTTTGTCAGCTCAACAAGTTCACAGGCTCCTGCTGGAGTTCCATGCAGGGAAAAAAAATCATGTCGTAAAAGTTGCAGTTGTAGTTCTTCATTGTGAATGGTCTTCTGATAGTTTGCTGAAATTGATTTTTTCCTCAATTGTGAAACTGCTCTTCATCTCCCTACTTACAGAAGATCGCTATCTCCCCCTGACCCCCCGCGCAAAAGAGGTGAAACACTGGGCTATAACTAATTGCTTTATCAGAAATAGTTTTGGTTTGTTCTCTCAGCTGAGCCACTGAATAATTTGCTCTTTGCCCCTTCCAATGCCATTAGTGCTGTTGGGTGTCTGTAACAGCTTCAGCCTTGCCCTTCGTGCTCCTGTCCCAGTTCCAGTGGTCATTTCCACAACACTAAATGCTGCAATAGTCCTAAGGGCACACAGAGCTAATGGTAACTCATTGGCATCTGTGTCATCGCTCCATCAACATCCCAAAACGTCCCTCTTATTGAACCCATTCTGGCAACCCAGGAACACTCAGAGCAGAGAAGGTGCTGGGATTCTGCTCTTGTAAAACCTCATCATTGCTAATTGTCCCCCTGCAGCCCAGCTGTGGGAGCCCCAGGGCACCTGTGCTTCTGTCCCCCATTTCTCCCAGCCAGGACCTGACTGCTGAGCTTAAATGAAACATCAGATCATTTGAATTCTCTCTTCCACCATCTGAAAATGTCTATTTATGGACTTTTATATTTTATAGATGATAGACAAGTTGTTGACACCTCATCCCTGGAAGTGTTCAAGGCCAGGTTGGACAGGGCCTGGTCTAGTGGAAGGTGTCCCTGTCTATGGCAGGGGGGTGGAACAAGGAAAGCTTTAAGATCCCTTCCAACCCAAACCATCCTACGATTCTATTAATATAATGTAAATCAGGTTTATAACTTCAAAAATTGTTTTTAATCCCCCTTTCCCTATCCCAAGTCTTTCAAAAATCAGAGCCAGCGGACCTGGCTGTGGCCTCTGGGTTGGACTCTGACAGTCTTAAAGGTGAGGGTAGACGTGCCAACACCTCCAGTCAGAGTCAGTGCTGCCCAGTACATGGACAGTGGGGTTTACCTTGGCCTGAGTTTTCTGCTGCCCTTGGTCACTGTACCTAATCCTACAGGCTGAGCAGTCCTTGGCCTGGAAGATCCAGGGCCTCTCTTCCCACAGCTGAAGTGTCCTCACTTTCTGTGTCTTGGACTGTCTCAGGTAACGGCAAATTCTCCTTCCATTGCTCTCTGCCCCTTCACATCAGTGCTCCAGAACCTGCTCACAGCCAGCAATTTTAGTCCTCACACCCTCCAAAATTCCTCTCCAGCTCTCTTGGAGATGCTTCAGGGGCTGGAAGGCCACAGTTAGGTCACCCCAAAACCTTCTCTTCTCCAGGCTGAAAAACCCAACTCTCTCAACCTTTCTCCATAGCAGAGCTGCTCCATCCCTCTGATCATCTTGGTGCCCCCTCTGGACTTGCTCCAACAGCTCCACGTCCTTCCTGTGCTGGAACCCCGAGCTGGAGGCAGAACATGTCCCAGTATTCCGCCAAGGGATGCTCTTCCACTCAGGTTGGAGCGGATGAGCCCCGGTGCAGATGGATCCTTGCAGACTGCCGGATCGAACAGGGGGATGGACAAATAGCTTCCCTAAACAGTTTCCTAACAAAGTGAAAGAAAATCCATGTTCCCAGAACAGCTTTTCAGCCTCAGGGATAGATGCTGAAGGACTCGTGCTGCTGCCAATGCGCAGCCCCACAGTTTCTAAAAATGACAGATGATAATTTTCTGTTACCAAAAGTATTGCAGTGAATTTGGTGTGATTCTGGACCAGGCCTCAGCTGGACAGATAAAGGTGAATTGATTACTGAACTCAGAATTAATGGTTGCTTAAATGCCCTAATTGCATTTGTTCTGAGCAGAATGTGATCCTAAATTGATAATATGTATGCAAGGCACTTGAAAGTGGTCAATTTTCCTAAATTGGGAACAATTACAAACAAGAAATGATTGGAGGAAAAACAGAGAAAAAATGTGTGTTCTAAATGAGGGTTGCTTAAGAAAACTTTGATAGATGCTGTCTCCTCCACAGCATGCACACAGTTCTGCAGTCATTGAAGATATTCTTAGCTAAGAATCTATCATTGTTAAGGAAGCAAAAATCAGAAATAAATAATCAGTAATAAAAACCCAAATAGGAAAAGGAGGGATTTGGTAACAAAAGCAATGAATTAACTGTTACATAATGCAGAGGCCTGGAAGGCTAATCTGGAAGAGCAGTCAATGAAAATTATGTTTGGTGGCATTAAGGACTATTTGGGAGTGTGCATGTGTGTGTGTTGATATGCATGTATGTCAGGAAGAAAATAAATGCAGCACGTTCGCTTTAGATGAAGCTGGTAAAGACTCTGCTCTGATACTGCAAAAAAAAGTGTCCAGTCAAAGATTCAAAGCTCTGGAGAAAAGCAGACTGATGGGTCCATATCCTACAGACGGGATGGAAAGCTGCTTGCCCCAGCAGTAACCAGGCAGTGCATTAAATGGCAGCTGGTAACTTGAAATATTTGTACATGTCTAGGTCTAGGAAAACTACATGGCATGATTTCATAAGGCATCGTGAGAGGTCCTGTTAGGGTGTTGGTACTTCCTGCATGTCAGTACCTGAGTGTTGGGGAAGGGGGTACCCAGAGAAGCTGTGGCTGCCCCATCCCTGGAAGTGTCCAAGGCCAGGTTGGACAGGGCTTGGAGCAACGTGGGATAGTGGAAGGTGTCCCTGCCATGGCAGGAGGTGGAACTGGATGGGCTGTAAGGTCCTTTCCAACCCAGGCCATGCTATGATTCTATAAAATTAGTCCAACAAAACAGGATGACATTTGTTTTGGTGAGATGATGGATGGCAGAGAGGGGGAGGCTCCTAGCACTGGGGTATAATAAAAGATGGAAGAGGTGCTGCAGACCCCTTGTAGCCAGAAGAACAGCGGGCTCCCTGTGGGACCTCCAGGCACTTGGCTCACATCAACTGCTGAGGATACAGCTTTCACACACTAAAAGTTACTGAAATTAGGACAAGTCAGATGCTGTGAGTGGTCAGGTCTGCTTGGGGAGCTGATTTTGTGTCAGCAATGGGCTCTCAGGAAGACAAGTGCAAATTCATACACTCAGAAACCCCCGTGGGCAGAGAAAAGATGGTGTTTTGGAGGACAGTGACTCATTTGAAAGTTCCTATGAAGGAAGATGGAGAGTGAGCAGAGTGCTCATCCAGCAGCATCAATCTTACCTTCTGCCAAAACCTGAAATGCCAGGAATTATGACTCCCATATTCCAGACTGGGATTTCCCAGGCAGAAGTGCCTACACTGGGCAGGGAATCAAAAACCTCCATGGCACATGGAGATTTGTTTTGCATGAGCAAGAGAGGTGAGTAATCCCTACACAGGAGATTAGTGCACAGTGTCCTTTTGGGACTTCCAGAGGGCTCTGGTGGCTGTGCTGGGCACTGGCCAGGCTGGTGCTCAACTCTGAGTCTTGGTCCAGCACCCAGGAAGTTATTGAGGAGCTTAGAGAATGAATTGTGGTGTAGAAAACCAGGCTCCTGTGGAGCCCTAAACAAATTTCACTTGAATGTATATCCAGGAGGAGGTTACAAGGGAAACTGGTCACAGTCTGTGGGGAAAGAAAAACTCCAAGGGGAACATTCTTGAAGTAGTTGGGCTTTTTTGTCTAGGAAGATCCAATGGTTGCAGGGTGACCCCAGACACGGTGTTTAAGTGCAGGTGCTGGGATTGGAGTTGTTTCACCTGTGAGTTAATTGACTGTTGGACAGTTTGTCTCAGGGTGAGGCATTTTGTGTAGCTCTCTGCCTTCTGCCTACACCTGTGACTGACAACAGCCCACTTGGACGCAGAAATTCCGGGAGTGGACTTTCTGAGCACATTTTACCTCCAAGGACAGGCATCACCCAGGACAAAGAACTGATCTTAAGTGTCAAGAGAAATGCAGACAAAGGCTCTCAAGGACTGACCCTTATTCTTCAGAGGGGCTGTTATCCCCCTCCACATCCCCCTGCCCACACCACCTGCGTGCAGCAAGGTCCTCATAAGGATTTCTCCTAATTATGGCTTTCATCAAATTGACTTGTACTGAAAGTTAGTGAATCCCAGCTGGGAAATCCAAGGGATTTCCTGAGAAAAACAGCTGTGTGAGGACATGGAAGCATGCTCATTCCTGGGTACAAAACAGTGCCAGCGATGGTTTAATAATAAAAATTGAGAAGGCTGAGCAGCACCCAGGGGTGTCCTCGTGTGCCACACTAAGCATCAAGAGCAGGGCATGGCTGGAAAGCTCTTTGTAACAGGGATTCAGCACTTCAAGCAGAGGCATTAAACTACAGTTAAGGCACTTTTAAAGTGGTGAGGGTAGTCAATAAACCCTCTGGGGCTGCAGGGTAAGTAAGTGGTCCTGTCTTCTCCACTCAGAGCAAAAGGGGAGCAGAGTCTGTGGAGCTGCCAGCCTTGGAGCCGCCTTGGAGCAGCCGTGGAGCTCGGGTTTGGTGGATCCCATGGGGCTACATGAACATGCTCCTATCTTTTTTCCAGGTGTCCCCCTCTGCCCTCAGCTTAGCTGGAGTGTTGCCATGGTCTGTATGGTGCAGGTGTTGAGTGGTCTGCAGTGTTCTTTGGTGCCTGCAGTTCCCTGCTGCCTGGCAGGCTCCCAGAGGGGTGCTTTGACTTGTTTGGGGGCTTGAGGGGTGGCTCCCCTGATGCTAGTGTGGAGGGAAGGTGTCCTTACCTCAGGATGTCCCCTCTTCCTCAGAGAACTCGTGTCACAGGTGGCAATCAGCATCTGCATGTTCACCTACACATCCAGACAGTTCAGCAGCACACACAGAATCGCTGTAGTTCAGGAGTTTTCTTAATTGGAAGAAAACATTATGACATATTCAAGGCATCTGACAGATCTACCAGGAGAAAT
>NW_008236626.1:3405166-3418057 GCF_000691975.1 Corvus brachyrhynchos
CTCCCTGAATCCAGCTGTTGATATGCTCACTCCCAGGAGCAGAATGATTGATAACCCAGTTATTTGGAACCCACTAGTGGGTGTATTCTTAGAAACTAGAACCTCGTTTTCTCATGCTGCAAAATGTCATTTCCTAGGACTGAATGCACAGAAATTGGATTTTGTTCCCTGCCTTCAGACCTAAACAGCACAACAGACTGATAAATATTGATTGTGCTTTTATATTTTAATTTTTTTTGGTGAAGCACCCTAACCTGATAATTGTTTGATTACAAATACATTAGAGTTGATCGGAGAGAGCAGCAGGACAGACTTTTATGATGGTGTAAGGCAAATCTCTTAGATGAAGGGGACCCTGTGGGAGGTTAAAAGCCCCGCACATGGATTTGCCCAGCTTCTTGACTGTGGCCATTTTTGTGTCTCTCCAGTACAGTAACCTTCATTCACACTTGCATTTGCTGGAAAAGTCCTGGGTATAGCTGCAGGGTGGCTCATTACATGGCTCATTACCGATACTATCCCTGGCACACAACCCCACGTGCTGTGCTGGGGGTATCCCTGCTGGAAGGATGTCCGGCTGTGTTCTGCTGAGCTGCTCCAGGACATTGTTTCACCTCATGGCTGTTCTCCAGTGTTGGGATGTATGGCTGTACATTGTAATGGTATATGGGGGTTTGTCTGCTCATTCAGCGATGCGTGTGCCCTGGAACAAGTTTTCCAAGAGACAGAGGTCTAGGGAGAGGTTTTCTCTGTGGAATCTGGAAGCCATGAGCTGTCTTGGAACATGCATCTGGGGCAGACACCAAATCCTTTTCCCTCACCCAGAGGTTCAGTGGGGCTTGGAGCAACCTGGTCTAGTGAAAGGTGAACCTGTCCATGGCCTGGGTTGGAACCAGGTGGTGGTTCAGGTGCCTTCCAACCCTTCTGTGATTCTGTGACCCCACAGCCTTGTGCGGCAGTCAGGGTGCACATCCTGGGTCCTGTGTGTCACCAAGACGTGGGTGATTCCAGTACAAAGGTGTGTCAGCTCTGGGTGAAGGATCCTTGTAGCTGGCCACTGTCCCGGCTGGCCCAGGCTAAGGGACCACTGGCTTGTGCTCCAGCTGGGCAACTTGACCCAGAGAGCACCCACCACCCCTCACCTGTGCACCCACAGAAACCCCCATTGCATCACAGCCACCAAAAGGCCAAGACACACTGTTTGCCCTACACCACTGCTCTGTTCACTGTCTGGTAAAAGGGCCCTAAAGCAGGAACAGCCTTGTGTCCCCGTGCCTCTCCACCCCACACTGCATGCCCAGCCCTCTTGGTGAGCCAGGTTCCTGGGTAAGCCTGTAGACAAAGCCATTGCCTTTGCATGCAAGAGCTGTCAGGATGGAGATGTGTCAGTGGTGGTGAGCAGGCACCAGGCCCAGCCCACGGTGGTGGGAGAGGCTCTGGAGCCGGCTTGGCAGGCACATGGGCAGCACTGCTGCTGGAGCCAGGGGGGCTCTTCAGCCAGGGATGGGATGGGATGGGATGGGATGGGATGGGATGGGATGGGATGGAGCTGCAGCAGGTGGGAGTGTCCAGAGGCACGGAGCAACCCAACCTGCAGTGCTGGGGTCTGCACCAAGGTGGGTCCTTGAGGCATTGCCAGTGCTGCACATCTGCATTTGGAAGCGCATCAGTTGTTAAAGACACTGAGAGCATTTGGCAGGATTTCAACCCAAAACTTCAAGCCAGTGTCAGTTTGCAGGGTGACGATTTGCTGGCTGGAAGCAGAGCAGTCCCTCAGTGCTCTGCAGGTGCCCGTGGGGGGGGGCAAGCCCCAGCACTCCGGGGACATCCCTGGCAGCTCCTGCGCTGCGAGCGGAGCCTCCCAGCCAGCAGCGGGTCTGCTCCTGCCAGGGGCTCTGCCGGGGGCTTCGCCAGCCAGAGCTCTATTCCATCCTTTCCCTGGTCCATTCACCATGCCTCCCGCCTCCTCCCCCTCTCCCCGTCCCTCCCACCCTGCCTGCTGGATCCCCAGCAGTCTCTTGACACCTTGGGGGAAGGCTGGGAGGTGTAACCATCGCCAGCGAGCGAGGAAGAGCAGGAGAGAAGGGAGAAGGAAGCCAATAACAGGGAGGTCTAGGAAGGTGGTGAAGGGGGAGGGACGGGGCCACTCCTCCATCGGTGGGACTGCAGATTATTTTGCATGGATTGTTGAAGAGAAAAGGGAGCTGCATTTGTGAAGGGACCAAAAAATAAACAGCTCACTGCTCGGGTAAGTGCCAATGCGAGCTCCCCGGCTCTCATTGTCATGCTGTACATCGATCCCCCCTCCCATTTTGCTTCGTTATAATGGGTTTGATTCTTATTAGGATTATTTGATGCATCAGCTGTATGCTTCAGTTGCTGGAGACTGAGCCTCCCCGGTACGTGTGTGTGAGTGTGTGTGTGTGTGCATGCGCGTGCATGTGGGAAGATGCCCATTCTCTGGATATACATTGACACATTTTTCCAGCTCTCAGTGTGGTGTCTCGTTCGCAGTGTTACCCCAAAGCGTGCCGTGCACACACACACAAATGGTGTTGGCTGCTCCTGCCTTTAAAATCCACTCACACACGCAATTATTGATGCTGAAAATTAAACGGGGGGCTCTTAAATCACAGTCCTCAGTGGCAGGGGGCTACTTCTCTTTATCCTGAGCCTGACACGTTCAGTATTATGTTTTATAGCAAAGCTACATTTAAAGATCAATTCGGCAGTGGTTATTGCATCCAAATTACATGGTTGTCATGGAGATGGTACAGAGAAGCTGAAGTGATATGACTGCATCTGGACTGGAGTGGGGCTTCGCTGCCGAGTGAGATCCTGCCTTGCCTCCTGTGTCTTTTTGTCTCTGCTGGGTTACAGTTTCTTTTAATCTTGAATGAAGCGGTGCCGTATTAGAGGATTTAGAGGTCGAGCTGCTGGGAAGGGCGTGTGTTACCCCCACTCAGCACTGGGTTATTATCATAATTGTTCTATTAACATCTGCATCTCCCTGAATTTCTTCCACAAGTCTGGGAAAGAGGAAGGCGTCAGAAGGACAGATAGTTTTCTGAACACAGCTAGGGCTGGGAGTACTTTCTAAACGGATACCTGCCATGCCCACACCTCCCTGCCGGCTCCCACACCTTGGGGGACAAAAGGGAAAGGATGCTCTTATTTTAGCCATGTTTATCTTCCATTTTGCTGCCTCAACTTTGAGGATTCAAGGAGCCAGTCACCTGCTCATCACTGTCAGGGGAATGGCTTTTTTCTTTTGTTTTGTTTTTTGTTATTATATTTGTTTGCTTTGCAACTGGTAATATGGATGTGTTGGCAGTTGGGAAAGAAAATCCATAATTTATGAGAATGAAATTTTCCTGCCTAAGGCTAGCTAGAATACAAAGAGTATATCTGTGGGAAGGGCATGTTATATGTTACAGATGTGTATTTCTCTAGCGGCTGGGAGTAAATCACACTATTGTGCTCATCTTCATTATTTTGGGTGTTAGGCTGGCTTTAGTCAATATTTAATCTAAGCTCATTGTGTGCTCACACAATAAACGTGCAATTTGGAGCCTAACTTTGCATCTCTAAAATGCTTTGGGAATGCATGTGGCATTGTCTCCATAAATGCAATTTCACCCTTTTCTGCGAGACCAAGCCTATTGTGGCATGTAAATATAGTAAAAGGCACTGGTGGAAGCAAGCCCATCAGAATGGCAGTGTTTCTCTAATTGTATCACTAAACATAAGACAGAATTAATTACTAGGATAAACAGAGCTTTGTAGCTCTTGGATCAGGATAATATTTGCATAGAGTTCCAGGCCTGCATTATAGTAGCTGGCATTATGGCTTAAATTCCCCCCATGCCAGTAGATAATGTTTTTAGCCAGGAGTGGAGCATATTATCATTAGATACTTTCGCATTAAAAATATGTTAAATCCCCATGTCCTTGTCAAATTGTCCATTGCAACTGTTCCAAAGTCTGTGATTCAACCAGGATTTTCCTTAATGTGATTTTTCCCATGCAAGTCCAAACGAACAATGGATAAAGTCTGAAAGTGGGCAGCCAAGTCCAGAGGGGATGGCTAATTCACAAAATGGATGGTCCTCATTTTGTGTCTCTTTTCCCCCTAAAAGTTAGGCACAAGTGGAGGTGAAGTGGGTAGTTTTCCCTGGAGATCCCCTTGGATGTGTGAGGCTGGAAGCCAAGTAGTTCTGCATTAATACTGAGTTCACTCCAGTCTCAGCTCCTTATCACTCTTCAGCCCACCCTAGGATGTAGCTGAGTTATTCTCTGGGGAAACTGAGGCTTGGCATGGTCAAGTGACTTGTCAAGGTGACAGTGCCAGCATTGGGCAGGGGACACAGGAGCTCTGCCAGGAAGAACCTCTGTGTTACCACCAGGCCTGTTCAGTGCCCGGATGGTCCTGCTGCACTGGAGAAGTGGTGATGGGAAGCAGTAACTCCAGGTCATGGAGACCAGGTGGCTGGGGTGAGGGTGTGTTTGCTGAGGCCACTCATGAGAGCTTCACAGAGGGTGGCAAGGGGGAGTCAAGCAGTTTCAGACCAGCTTCTGAGGTGCCCAAGAAGAGGACTTGCTTTTCTGACCTCAGGGTGTTCTCCTTACGTGGCCCATCATGTGGCTCTTCACATGAAGCACTCACAGGTGTCTTGGCTTTCTGCTCTCCCCACTGGTGCTGCTCACCTCTCATCTCTTTGCTGAAATACTCTGTATTGCTCTTCTGGACTTCAGCCTACAGTACCATCACTTCTCTGCACTCCATCCCATCACCCAACACCTTTTTGTCCTCTTCCTCCGTGGGTTTTCCCACCAGTGAAGCTCCCTCCATCCAGCAGTGCCACAAGCTTCCATGCCATGGTTTGTATGTTCTGTGCCTGTCCTGAGGCACACAGCGCTGGGTATGCCGGGCCACCATGTCAAAGGGACTGAAGTGAAAATTCTCCTTTGAAATCTGAAGTTGCCGCATGTGGTGTCTGTGGTTTTGCACAAAGCTGGAGCTGGTGCTTGTTGCCAGAAGGAAATGGAATTCCCTGTTCAGCACAGGCATCTGTGCACGGCCCTGCTGACTCGCACAGGTTGGTGGAGTTGCCAGAAGGATGTTCCCTGGGCTGGGAGGGAGCTGTGGCTGCTGCCAGGAAAGTGCTGCGAGCAGTCCCTGGAGTGGGTGATCTCCTGGTGGAAGTGGCCACATCCCTTGTGGGTGCTGCTTGCTCTGCTGCCTGGCAGTCTCCGCTGTGGACACACCTCTTTGCCAGATTTGCTGGGGGTGAAAACATCCTCCTCGCCCTTTTGTCAGGGAAATGCCTTTCCCAGGGATGTGCTGGGACAGGGTTCATGGGAGGCTCAGTGCATCCAGGCTCTCAGTGGCGGGATGGAGCCACAAGAGTGGCTCAGGGGTATATTGTGCTCAGGAGGCTTGGTGTACTTCCCTGTGGGGGTTACAGTGTGAGATGGACAAGGTCAGCTCTGGCTCCCTCCCTGTTTCCTGTGACCCTGGGGAGGTGACTGGCAGGCTGGGCTCACGGGGGAGAGGCACCTGTCCAACCTGGACATAACCACCTCTCCCTTTGTCCTCACAGCTGTCCTTTGTGTTCCCGCAGGACCTCCAGAGGTGGCTGAGATGCTCAGGGAGATCCTTCCCTGCAGTCCATAGCCCGACCTTCCTGACCCTGGGCAGCACCCAGCTCTGCTCGGGTCCCAGGTAGGGACACGGGTGATTCCTTTAGAGCAAACACTTCCCATCACTGAATCAGCCCCAGTGCTCCCTCACTTACACCAGGCAGGGCCAGAGAGAGTGAGGAGCTGCAGGCAGCCCCAGCAGAGATGCTGCAGCTGAGCCCAAGCCTCTTCTTGTGCTCTCCATGCTTTTTCTGGGCTCTGGGCCTCAGCCTGGCACTGGGCACATAGTTTGTCACCTACCTCTTCACCACTGCTGCTTACATTTCCTCCACTCCTTTCTCTTCCTCCTTCTCATCACCTCCCCTCGTGGTTTCTCAGCTCAGTGGTTTTGAAGGGCCTGGCTGGTGGCTGTGGAAGAGGCAGGGCTGGCAGGTGGCTCAGGCTGTCTGCTGTTGGGTTTTTTGAAGGAATAGTGTGTCCCCATGTCCACATGTCCTGGCCAGGAGCTGTGCTCACACTGGGTCCCAAAAGAGGAGATCACACCTGAAGGGATCTTCCCAGCACCACTCTGAGGGACGCCATGGGAGCTGGTCAGGGTGTCACCTCTGTGGTGCCACCAGCCTTGCCTCATCTCCTGCTATGTCCTCTTCTTCTCTGAGACCTCCTGGATGGCTCCCGGCAAAGGTGGTGTTGGTGGGGTGCCCTGACATTGCTGGCTGCTGTAAGACACCTCATCAGGCCCAGGAAAGGCTTTCTTTCAAGCAGGATGAGCCCAGGAGTCATCCCAAGACTTTCTGCTTTCCTCTACAGCATGGGACATGAACTGGTTCTGAGGATAATCTCGCGAAGCCCCAGTCTGGCAAAACCTTGTGCGCTGGTTTTGTGTCTTCCTCTCTCCAGCTCTGACACCTCCACTCTGCAGAGGCCCCCAGTGTCTCAGGGAGCTTTTCCTGCATTGTGATCGTGGCAGAGACCATGCTGAGGACAGGGCCACTCTGAGATCTTCTGGATGAAGTGTTTTCTGGGCTGGGGGGCTCGCAGCTGGATTTGGTGTCTTGTGCGGTCACTGCCCATCCTTGTCTCCCCTCCAGGCGATACAGCTGAGCCCCTCGTGTCGCTGCAGCCTTTCTGTGGCTCTGGGATGGAGAACTGAATTCCCCCTCAAAAGACAAAACCTAGGAGAGCAAATCCCAGTGATGTCCCCTTTCTGGGGGTTAGAGCATGTGCCTCTGAGCTCTCCTGATCCACATCAAGTGGGAAAACTGACATCAGACCCAGTGACTGGTATGCTTACGGTTCACCAACCGTACTGAAAAGCCCAGGGAAAATGATGTGAGCTCAGTCTCCTCTCTGGCTTCTCCTCCCCCATGTGCAGTTGTCTCTCTATTATTTTCTTGATATGGAAAAACAAATTTGACCCAAATATCTTTTTCTTTTAAATCTTTAATAATTTGTGAGGTAGTAGGGAAACGCTGTGATACCAAACTAAATTGAAGGGTTGCATTTTTTGTTTTCTGTATTTGCTTACATGCTCCAAAGTCAAGGTATAAAGCTCAGTTTTTGCAACTTTTTTTTTTTTTTTTTTAATCCAGCTTTTCAGTGGTTTCAGCACAAGTGCATCACAACTCTAGGTAAGGTTTAGCTGACCTATAATCCCAATTTTCAGCAAGTGAACAATTTTTCCAAAAAATTTCACACAGTTCTGGGCAAAAGCCTCATAGAGGTGGAGAGGGAGTTCCCCGTGGTACCTTCCAGCCTTCCTCCAGCACCTGATCCAGAACTGGCTGGTCTGAGGCGGGCTCAGGGAAGCATCCAGGTGCTGCCATATACAGAGCAGGACTGCATCCTCCTCCACAGCAGGGCCTGGGCACGCTCACAGAGATCTCTGCCCACTCTGTGCATGGCCGATTGCTGTTGGCTGGTGCTGGACACAGAAGGAAAGGATGGTCCTGGTCTAGTGGCAGGTGACCCTGCCCATGGCAGGGGTTTGGAATGAGATGATCTTTAAGGTCCCTTCCAACCAAGCCATTCTGGGGTTCTGTGGCACCTTCTCCAGTCCACCCACAGCCTCTCCCGTTGCTTGTCCTAAAGCAGCGTCTCCTCACCGCACATCCTGGCAGTTCAATGAGTGTTTGGACAACACTCTGAGGCACAGGGTGGGACTGTTGGGCTGTCCTGTGCAAGGCCAGGCGTTGGACTCGATGATTCTTGTGAGTCCCTTCCAACTCAGGGTATTCCATGGAGGACAGACCTTGCAGACTTGGATGAGTGCTGCCCTCAGTGTGACACGAGGCACCACTCCCAGCACTGAGCTCACCTTGTGTGGGGCTCTGCTCCTTCCCAGATTCTGCATATTTGCTCCTCAAACAGGCACTGGTGCCCAGACTGTGGGAGTGGATGGCAGTGAACTGGGACCCTGGAGCTTTGGACACTTCCTAGGAACAAAAGCAAGCAGGCTGTGGATGCAGCCTGCCCAAGCAGGACACAGGCACGGGGGGAACAGAAGGGGTTTCTGGCCAGAGGGGGATACACGATGCAGGGAGATTCTGCTAAATTAAAAACATATATTTGTCTTTGCTGGTACAACAGAAGCTAGGGGAGCAGGCAAGAGGAAAGCGAGAAAGCTTTATTTAATTAGATTATAAGGCCCCAAAGGCTTCAGACTCATAAAAAAAATGAATTGATTTTTGTAATTGAGGATGGGGTTTCTGCCAAGTGCTGCCTTAATGAGTATTTAGGTTTTGCCTCCTAAGTTAGCAGCACCAGGCAAGGGCAGCTATTCAAGCCACTCCTCACCAGAGTCTTGAGTTTGGAAATAGGAGCTGCCTGCCTGCAGTTGGGAGTCTTAACCTGCCTTTCCAGGAAAGGACATCATGTGTCCTTTCAAGGCAGTTTATCCAGGTCTCTTGGTATTCTCTCAACATGAAATCCCTCCCTCTTCCCCAGACCCCAGGAGGCAGCTTTCTCCATGCATGGGTGTGGAAACTGAGGCAGCAGATAATCACAGGGTTGTTTTTCCTCCCAGAAGTAGAAAGAATTAATTTGCTGCAGCAGCTGAGGCAGTTTCCTTTGGTGGCTCCTTCCTAGGCACTGGTGGAACAGGTGTGGGGCACTGGAAGCCCATCCTGTGCCACCCCTGCCTGGGAAGGTGCCTCTCCTGCAGGTGATCCTTAAAGCACAGCACCTGAGCACGATGAAAGGGTGTTTGGTGCATGCACAGCTGGGACCTGCCTCTGCAGGAGCCATAGAACACCAGGGAGGGCATTATCCCTCAGCCCAAACCATAAGACTGTCTGGAAAGAACAAGAGATTTTTATCTCAGGCTTTTGGACCTACCTCCTTTCACCCCTACACTCTTCCTCCACAGTCTTTTCATTTTTGCACCCAAGAATCGGGAGAGTTCTGTGTGCACAGGTGGCTTCAGGATTTCCTGTGTGCCCTCATTGTGAGAGCTGGGAGAAGTCCAAGAGAAGGTGACTCCAAAATGCCTGGCAGGAATGTTGGCCCAGAGCTGCCTGGGATCAGGAGCAGAGAAACAAGCCCAGGTGAAAGGCAGGAGGTTTGGATGTGCAGCAGGATCACAGCTTGATAGCAACACCTAAACTGCAGATGTGTTACTATTACTGCCATCAGAGCAGGGGAGCAGAAAAGTGGCCACAAAATTCCAGCAGCTCCTGGTAGATCTTATGACCTGGATGCTTCCTGAACGCAGAAGGGCAGGGAATCCACTGCTCTCCAGATAACAGCAAACTGCAAGGAGTACACCTTGGGTCCTTGGGACCTTGGGGACACTGTCCCTTTAATTCTGCACACCAAACCAATCAGAGATTCCCAGTGTCAGACACATGACTGCAGTTTGCACACTTGTCTCAGGCTGCATCCCCCACAGCAAACCCGGCTGCCACTCCTCATGTGCCACTATGTCATTGGGTCACCGCTGAACCAGGCTGAGCAGCTCTCACCTCCTGAACCTATTTCATCTTTACAGCACACTTATTTCTGGCAGGCCCCTCTGGCCTCGCTGTGCTTCAGGGAAGTCTCAGTCCAGCACATGATTCATCAGTTCCCCACATCATTGTCTGATGCCCAAATGTAGTGATGTCTAAGGAGCAGGAGAAAAGCCCTGAGAACATCTAAAACAGTCTGCTAAGAGGCATAATGACCCTATTGCAGGCTGGTGTAGCAGCTCTGCTCTGTAGTGCAGGACATCTTGGAAGTCGAGAGAGCCTTTTGGTCCCAGAGCAGGTGTAGTTAAAACACTGTCCTGGTGCAATTACATCATCCTGATGTGCTTTTTGCTCTTTTTGTAATTCCCCTGAGGAGAAGCAGCATCCTTTTCTCTATAAAGCACCTTTACATCAGTTTAGGAGAGTGCCTGTTGGAGTCCTTCATCAGGGAAACCCCACTCCTCTCACCATGCTTATCCAGCACATCCATTAAGGGCAGATCCAGCCTCTGCACAGGAACTGCAAAATGGCTCCACCAGGGTTTCACTTGCACTTTCTGGACAACTTGCTCTGTTTTCAAAACAAGTCAGCTTCGACATTTCAGGCTGCTCAGAGCCATTCATGCTTAGGGAGGCCAGATCTGGCCATGTCACAGTAAGACGTTCCTGTGGAAGTGTTTGCAGCCCAAACATGTTTGGGAGGGCTGGGCAGGAGCTTTATGTTTTTAATGTGGGTGTTTGCAGCAGAAGCCTCAGAGCTGGGGCTGCTGTCCCAGGCTGGGGGTAGAGAGCAGCAGAGTGAATTCTTCTGCTTGTGACACAAACTTCTAATGCAGATCAGACACAGCCTTTCTGCTGACTCTGAACCCTGGGGGCTGAGCTCAGCTGGAGATGTCTACACTTGGGTGAGCTGAGTCTCATTCAAAGTGCTTTTCCATGTATTCAAGCAAGTTCTGGTATATCCAAGTTCTGAGCAGCATTTCCTGTACTGTGTGAAAGATAATGATAACTCAACACATCCTAAAGGAGCAGCGAAATCCTGCTTTTCCTCTAGTGGTTCCATCCTGGTCTGTAAGTTCTGAAAATAAATATGCAGTCATATTTTCTGCCATTTCTACACCCTGCTGACTGCAGCCTGGGAGACTGAGCAGACAGCACATCACTACAAAGGTGTGAGGGACCCACCAAAAATGTAGGTGTGCTCCAGGCCATTTTTCCTTGAGTGAAAGATGCTGAAGAAATGAGAGAATGGTCATGCTACCTGCAAAACAGACACCCTTTCCAGAGAACAAAATGAGTGTGACTCCTCCAGCATGGAAGAATGATGAACTGGTGGTGCCTCCTTGGTTTTGTACAGCTGACAGGCAGTTTTCAGAAGGTCAGTGATGATCTGTTTGCCTTTGGAAGAGGAAGATTTACTTAGCCCACACTTATTTATAGGAATGCTTTCTGCAGTTTTGAAAGGCAAAGTGGAAATTTTGGGCTGAACCACATTAAAAACGGCACATTAAAGAGTATTCACTAGGAAAAGGGCTGATGTTCACATCCTAGTCTGAGAGGTGGCGAGTTTCCTACAGCGTTATCCTGTCTGTTCCCCTGTAGCGGCTTCCTCTCTCCACTTTGCCTCTCAAATGTCTTGGTTTGGTCCTGGTGACGTATTGAAGTCCCTTCATATTAGATCTCATGTTCCCAGGCTGTTCCTTGCAGCTCCTCTGGGCAGACAGCTTTATGCCCAAGTGGAGCTGCTGACTTTAGCGGAATTGCCATGTTTCATGCCCTGACACCCTCTAATTTCAGGCAGGGAAGTTTCAGCCCTGTTGGCTGTCAGCAAATCTTGGCTGAGTCTGTGTTTTCAAGCCAAATTAGTGCATCTCAGTCTGATTTGGGTGAGGGAGGCTGTTCTTCCTTTCCTTCACTAAGATGAAAATAGAAAGTCCCCACTGGTGTGACAGTTACCCAGCTGTTCCCCTCACAGATGGATGACTCGCCTCAGGTCCGAAGTGGACACTGGTTGATCCCATGTTATGCTTTGCTTGCTGAAATCAGTTGGAGCAATAAGTCCTATCTGGACTCTCCAGCAGCCTTTTCTGGACTCAATGCCTTCTGGGCCTGAACATCTTCAGCAGTCACGGTCTCTGCTACCTATCCATGGGTGCCTTGTACCAATGCTCCTGGTTTGGAGGCCAGCTGGAATTGCAAGGCTGACATGGTGACACTCAGGAGCATCCAAGAGTCTTGAAGCAGGTGTTTGTCTCAAGTCTCGAGGATGTGGGGACCATCATGATATGCACAGAGCTGTGTTGGCAAGCAGAAATCATGCTTAACTGATGGGCAGGGAGAGCCCTTTGGAGAGCAGGTCTGAGTCTCTGCTGGGCAAAACAAGGACCTTTCCTCTCTGCCAAGGGAGCCTCCTCACAGAGACTGAAGTTACTCCTTTTTACCTGGAGATGGTGCAGGGTGGAAAGGCAGACCTTTTGAGGTGTCTGTAGATGTGTATAATGACATCCACAATGCTTGCTGTTCTCTTTGTCAAAGGAGGATCTCCTCCTTCATCCTCCAGCTTCCAGCGCGACTGTGTCATTCACACTGATGCCATTAGGTTGTTGCTGGTGGTTCCCTGTGGATGAAGGAGTGCTGTGTGGAGAGAATGGGAGATTTCACACTCTCACTGACAAGTGAGGAGTTACCTGGTGTTGCAGGTTGCTGCACGTCAGCTTTGGACACCATCAGCTGGCTCCAAACCAGCTGTCTCTGACGTCAGCACCCACAAAAGTCTATTTGCTGTCTTCTGCCTCTCCTGACAGCTTTGGGGAGTGTTCAGGAAGACCTTTCTCCCTGCTCTCCAGGTCACACTGAGCTCCCAAGGAGCCCAAAGCCAGTGCCCAGCCATCTCTGCACGTTCTGGGCATCTGGACTCATGGTCTTCACATCCCTTGGGCTGCAGGCCATCTGTCTGCTCACAGCTTATCTACCAGCTTCTGTGGTCAGACCATCGCCATAAAAGCCTGATGTCAGTCCTCATCCCTGAGCTTTAGGGATGTGTCGGAGTGTGGAGGGAAGTTTGCCTCCCTTCCAAAACTCCATTTCATTCTGCAGTACTGGTCTCCATCCCTCTGGATGTTTCTCCCAGGGGACAAGAAGGATGGGCTCGCCTGCTGCCTCCTGAAATCTTGCAGCGAGGCGTTGCATAGGATTAGTGTAGACAGACAGCATGGCAGGAATTTCCTTTTCTGGGGTCTGAGTCAGCTGCCAGCCCTGTTTTATTATTTTGGGTACTGGGAGAATGTGGGGAAGGAGAATAA
>NW_008236626.1:3418074-3421035 GCF_000691975.1 Corvus brachyrhynchos
AAGAAGTTGTTTCCATTTATGGATTATGAGAAGCAGTTGCAACTCTTGTGGATTTTTATGGAAGGTAACCCTGGCTGTGGGGAAAGCTGGGTTTTACTGAATTCAGTTACGATGCTGCACAGAACTGAGTGGAAAGGCCCCATAAACAGCCTGGTTTTATAAAAAAAACCAACCCCATACAGACAATCAGACTATAAACTGCCCCTCCAGAGAAGGTGAGCACCAGAGTAGACGGGCACAGGTGAGGATGGAGCCAGCTCTGAGCGGAGCCTAAAACCCCTGAAAACTCCTGTCTTGAGTTGGACTCAACCCAGCATGGACTGATTACAAGCTGTTTGTTCTGCACTCAGGCAAGGCTGGAGCCACAGGGACTCACCTGTTACCTAGAACAGACATCCTTCTCTCAAGCTTTTCTCTGAGCTCTGGGAGCTGCCTGAGGATGGGGTGCCAGGGCACAGAAAGCCCCTGCCCCTTTTCTCCACCTTTTCTGCCATGCCAGGAAGGAGCTGGCTGGGATCCTTTGGCGTCCCTGTCATCCCTTTACAGATGCAGGCTTGAGACCTGCGCCATGGGCTCATGGCCTTGGGCTCCTGCAACAAACAACCACCTTGGCCAGACACACTTAGTGTGGAGCATTTTCTTGGTGAGGCAGGAACAACAGCCCTGTGGGAGCTGCCCTTCTCCTCCTCCCCCCAGGATGCAGTAAAAATTTGCCCTCCTTTGCTCGTCCCTCTCTGGAGGCTCCTGGTATTCTCCAGCCACAGGAGGATTCCTGTGAATCGCAGTGGGTTTCTGCAGGTGTAATCCACAGGGAGCCCTGCAAGGTCTCCAAGGGGGTCAGGGTTTGCTTCTGCAGCAGGGAGGATCTGAGGATCAGACAGACCCCACTGACTGCAGCAGGATCTTTGTCCTCCCACAGTCGAGCTGAGAGGCCCTGGATGGGGTTTGAAAGGAGCCTATTCCAGGAAGATTACAGGCCTGCCATGCTGTCTAGAGCACAAGGGGCATTCAGGTCCATGTTCATCCACATCCTGGACATTCTGCCTCAAGATCACACTTCTCCTGGGAGACATAAGCTCTTTCTCCCTCTGCCTTGGCCCATTTTTTGTGGAGGCTTGTGACTCCTACCACGTCACCAAGATGCAAAATGAGGGTGCAGTCACAGAACCACAGAACCACAGGCTAGGGAAGGTTGGAAGGGTCCACAGTGGCTCACCTGGTGCCACCTCCCTGCCCCAGCAGGGCCATCCCAGAGCCCAGGGCACAGCAGTGTGCCCACACAGCTCTGCAATATCCCCAGCGAGGGACACTGCACAGCCTCTCTGCACAATCTGCTCGGGGCTGGGCCCTGCCCAGGGCAGCAGTTCTGCCTCCTGGGTGGGGGAATTGCTGCGCTCAGGCCCTGCCCGGTGCTCTGGTGCCGCTGCCAGGCCCCGGAGCAGAGCCCGGGCCCTGCCCTGAGCCCTCCCTGCAGCCAGGGACACCCAGGGCTGAGGGCCCCTCTCAGCTGGGGCTCCTCTCGAGGCTGAGCAGCCCGGGCTCCCTCAGCCTGTCCGGGGCACGGAGCTGCTCCAGGCCCTTCCTCATGTCCACAGCCTCTGCTGGACCTGCTCTAGGAGCCCCAGGTCCATCCTGTCCTGAGGAGCCCAGAGCTGGACACAGTCCAGGCTTTCACCCCTTTTCACAGGCTTGAGAGCATGACTCTGTTTCCCCTGCGAAGGAAGCAGTCAGATTTGCATGGTGCACACCCAGGGCTGGAGGAAGACTCAGTGCACAAAGTGCTGCACAGCCAAGACGTCGGTATGAGGGAAGGAACATGCAAAAAAAATACTAAATATATTCTTTCATTTTTCCCTGTTTTAATAACTGCAAAAGAGTGCAAATGGGAAAGCTGTTAAGGATTTTAAGACTCAGCTTTATTGTTTTCTATAAGCAAAAAACTGCTGTTGTTTCCCCACGATGAAGTTTAGCAGGAGTCATTTGGATCTGAATGTGTCCTGATTGCTCTGGGGACTCTAATAAAAATTCAAAATAAGGAGCTGTAGGATTTGGTTTCAAGAAAAAGTATGTTCCATGTACAGTGATTTCTGATTACCCAAAGGCTCTTTTTTTAGCATGTAGCTGGTTTATTTTAGTCTGTGGGATATGTTTTATCCACAGCCTCTTTTGCACATTGGAAGTGAAGGATGTAGGACCTGCAGTTTGCGCTGTCAGAGATGGATGGAAACCACTGGGACAGCATATTGCCCATGAGCAACGACCATCAGTACTCCAGTGTAACTCTGCATCAGAGTGTGGCTGAGGGCTCAGCCCAGCCCTGCCCCTCAGAGCCTGCTCTGCAGTAGAAATGCTGCAGGTGACTTGGTGTCATCAGGGGGTGACTGCTCTGTACAGAGCAGGGGTTGATGTACAGAGCAGTCTGGTGCTGGATAAATCTTTGGTGTGCCCAGGTCTTGAGTTCACTAGGCAGTGGTGCTTTCCCTGTCTCCAGACTGTGACAGAGTGATAGAAGTAATAGAATTTGAGAAAATCCAGAAAAAAGTAGCCAAAGTACTCAAGGGGGTGGAGGAGCTGTCTTCTGAGAACAGGCTAAGAAGTCAGGGTCTACAACCTGGAGAGGAGAGGCTGAGAATGATATGATTGAGGTCTTCAAAATCCTATAAAAAACAAGCCCATAGGAGAAATAAATGAGGGTTTTCACAATGAGGATGGCAGAAGGTTTTTATTTTCAGCCATGTTGGAAGGGCAGAGGTCAAAGCAGAGACATAAGAAGGAAGAAATGTGCTTCAAAAAGAAGAACCGTGGCTGTGATTGCTCCATGTCTCTACAGCATTGTCTCCTCAAAGAGCCCTGACTGTGCCCATGTGCAGGGTAATGCGTGACACCTGCCTTTTATAAATTCACTGGTAAGTCAGGTCATAAAAGCACATCATTCCTGTCCTGCAGCCACGCTGTGGATGG
>NW_008236626.1:3421072-3427524 GCF_000691975.1 Corvus brachyrhynchos
TTCCTGCTCACAGGGGACTCGGAGCACATGGTCCATCACAGCAAAGGATGTCACTATAGGCATTTTAGCCCAAGAAGTTAAAGATCTCTTCCAACCCAAACCATTCCATGATTATCTTCACTAAGCTGGAGGGAACGGGATGCAGAGCAGCAAGGAAAAGCAAGGCTGCTGCAGGAAGCAGCCCAGCTCAGCATGAACTTGAGGAAAAGCTCATGCTTGACTAAGCAGCAGGATTCTTCTCCAAGCTTTCCTGTGTCCCAGCAGCCAAGTGGTTACACAAAACTGAAGTGGGAGCCTTTCCAGTTCCTAACGCAGGGAAGAAAATTAAAAATAAATCATTTCCCACCAGCCATTCAGCTTCAACAAAAGCTGGGACACTTCCAGAGCCAGACCCTGAAAGAGCTGCTGTGTGGTTTCCAACCCCTCACAAAATCAGGGCAAACGTTGCTGCATCTCTGCCCAGCCTCTTCGGGACCAGTGCTTCCCTGCAATGGATGCCAGCCCAGCTTCACTGGCCCCGCTGCAAATCCAGCATCATCCCAAAGTAGGTGATGAGGTATTTCTGCTCTCCTTTCCTCCCAACCAGCCCTGTCCTGTCTCCTCCTGGTCCAGGGGCTGTGCAGGAGCCAGGGCGGAGTGGGGCTGTCCTGCATTGCTATCCTGTGGCTCTGGGAGCAGCATCACAGTGGTGAGCTGGTGCTGCTGGAGTTCTGATAAATGAAGGTAATAGCAGTTGGCTTGCTGGGTCTGGCCTGCAAAACAGGGCAGCATGAGATGGCCACAGGGATGGGGTCCTCAGCCTCTGTCCCATCTCTCCCACCAAGCCCCAGCTCTGGGAAGGAGATGGAAAGGCCATGGTTAGCCATAGATCATGGACGCCTTGGCTTTCTTAGCCTCTTCTACAGCAATAATGTGGTCTTTCTAGCATGTACCCATGTTCTTCTGCTTACATGGGCCTCACAGAGCTGGTCTGCTCCAAATCATGGAGCTCCTGCTTAACAGCTGTCTACAACTCAGCAGGGCCACATTATCTGTCATTGTGACCAGTCCTGGCTGGGGTATGTGCCAGGTCATGCCCTTTTCTTGCCAGACCCTTTTGTGAATGTTAACCCCAGTTACGTTTGCAGGAGGCTGGGAACACTGGACATGCAAGGGGTGCCCACCCTATTCCAAGGACCTAGAGAAGAGCAATCACTTGAGAGGGTGCCTGAGCCTGCAGAAAGGGCAAGACTTGTGAAAATCCACTGATGGGAACCCACATACCACTTTTCAGAGAGTTACCTGCTTCAGAGAGCACTTTGCAAAGCAGAAACAAAAGGAAATGAGGAAGGACTTGGGGAATGTCAGCCTGCGGTCCAAAGCAGCCAGGCTGCACAGCTTTGGGATAGTCAGGGGAGCCCCAGAGGGACCTCTGAACACCTGTCCCTTGCCCCAGTGCTGCAGTGTGTCCTCTCCCCACAGCCTGGCTGAAGCTATGGCAGCTTCAGAGGCTGAGCTGCACTTTGGTGCTTTCCAAAGCAAAGAGAATGGCGTTAAGAATCCGGGTCTGGGCTTTGTCCAGAACTGGTGACCTTTCAGCTGTGTGCTGGAGGCAGATGTGGACAGTTGCAACCAGCTGTTCCACCATCATTTGTCTTCCAGTTTCTCCAAGCTGTGGAGAAACTGGAAGACAAACTTTGCTCATATTCCTTCCCCACACAGATGGGGAGGCAGCAGGTCACAGATGAGCTGTAGGGTGGGAGAGACCCTCTGCAGCTGATGTGGGGTGAGCTGGGAGTGTGGCAGGAGTTAGCTGCATGGCTTCAGTACAAGGCATCACCATGAGGAGCCAGAGCCACAGACTGTTTCAATCCAACCTCCCAGTTGCTCTGGAGATTCTGGGAAGCCTCAGCTACTCATAACCTGTGTGTGCTTCAAGTGACTGTCACTGCAAGCAAAAATCAAGTAGCTGGTGACTTGTTGGGAATTTGTCATGGGTTGCTACACCCTCGTCTTGTCTGCAGACTTCGGGTGCACGTGGCAGCCCCCAAGCAGGTGTGAGGATGCAGTGGAGCAGGGATCCAACGGGAGACATACAAACCTCAAGGGTCAGGAGGCTGCAAGAGGCCTGGATTTCTTTTCCTGGCTGTGCTCGGCTCCCAGTTTTGTCTGATGGTCTTCCCAGGTCAGCAGTAGTCTGTGCACACATCCTGCCAGGGCTTCCCTGGTGCCTGTTCTCCAGCAGGAACACAGGCCAAGGAGGAGCATGACTAAGGCCCTAACTATTGATTCCTCAGCACTCCTCCCAGACCACAAACATTCCAGTGAGACTTCACAGAGGGTGAAACAGTAGTATAATGCTTAACAACTGTAGTAGCTTATATGTAATAAAAAATGTTGGGTTTTTTTTCTTATAATATCAATAATGTAAGTTACTTAAAGTTAGGAGGGATGGCTGGAACACCACACTTACTAAGGTTTGCCAACATTTCTTACTCAGGCCCATCTCCTAACTGCTTTTAGCTTCCTGTTTTCTGGTTGCATACAGCTGTGCCAAGCTTGAACTATTGGACTGGAATTCAGCTTGGGTCGTTCCTACTGGAGGTTTTGGATGGGTGGCAGGGAGGTGGGGAATTTCAGCTTGAACCCTTTGGGCTGTTTTTTAAAAAATTGACTCAAAACCCCTGCGTTTTTCATCACACATTAAGAAACAGGCCATCAAATCTTTGCTGGAAAGATTCCTCCAAAGATTGAGCAGTGGCTCGGTGTTTCATGTCTTACATGTCTGTATTATACCTTCACTTTGAGAAAGCCAAAATTTGGCCCATTTTAGGCTTTCAGTATTTTTTGAGGTCATAATGTGGTTATGCTCAGGAGAGTGTTGGTAGTTTTCCAAATAAATTCCTGGAAGATGCTGCATTGGCTTGACCCCACTGCCTGTCCATGGGAACACCAAGTGCCTGGGACTGATTTTCTCTCCTGGATTTGGTGGGAAAGAGATTTACGGGTTTTCCCTCTTAATTTGGGATGGCTTGAGGAGACTTGGCCCACGTGTGTGAACGTGAGGACTGTCCCAGGGGCTTGTTTTACTCTCCCTTGGGAGGGCTCAGCTCCTGCGGGTGGGATTCTGGGCTACAGGAGGCTGATGGTGCTGGTGACCTAGGAAGTCTAGGCCAGCCTTTCTCTTGTCAGGCTAGTGGAGAATGAAGCTTAAGGCCTGCAAGGGCAAGCCCAAGAGAAGGTAAAAGCAGATCCCTCTGCAGGAACTTGACACAGACATCTGCTGCCAAGCTGCTCCGTGGGCTCTTTCCAGCCATTGGAAAGCGGGTGGCACATCCGGACCCCGATTCACCCATCACCTCTAACAGCACACAGGCAGTGGTGTCCTGTCTTTCTGTCTCCATCGGCTCTATGCAAGTCTGGCCCATGAGCTCAGGCAGCTGTCTGTAGGGGACACGCCATCTGTGGTGACCTGACATGCTCCCCCAGCCTGGGGTCACCTCAGGGAGACCCATCACTGTCCATCCTGCTGTGTGCCAAACACTCTGCAAGAGAAATGTTGCTCCATCAATCACTTTGATAGCAGAAATTTGCTTAAAGTTAGCTCAAAGACCTTTAATGTGGCTCTTGTTTGTTGGTGGGGCTGAGGAGGGTTGATGGGGGATCAGTCCATAACTAGGGTGCCTCACTCTATGGATCTGGTGGGTGAAACTGGACATTCTGAGGGCTCATTGTCAAGTTTCTCCTGAAACCTGCAACCACAGAGTCCCTTTGCTCCACTTTAACTCACTGGGGGTACTTCATAAGGAAAGATGTCAGAACCTCTGTGTAAGGAATACTCTTGCATTCCATGTCTGAAAACCCCAGAGAACCAGAGCATGCTGAGGAAAAAGCACTTGCAGTGCTCTGCCATGGAGTCATGGGATGGGTCTGGGGAACAACCTGATGAGGAGCAGCAGCAGGGTGGCAGGACACCAGCAGAATTCTCCTCTCTGGCCTGGGTCTCACTTTCTCTGCTCCCTTGTTGCAGGCAGGGGCCGTGCAGGGATCGGGAGCGCCCGGCTGCACCTGGTGCGGTAGGTGCGGCGATGCCGCGCGCGCTGTGACAGCGAGGGATGCACGCGGATGCCCGTGGAGAAGAGGTAAAACTGCCAGCACTGCCCCCAGGAGGGACCAGCCTCAGCTCGTGACTGTGGCCTGTGCAGCCCTCAAGGAGTGCTTCACCCCAAAGCCATGCCATGCGGGGCTCTGAACTCCCCAACCCATCACACCTCCCAGCTGCGGGGAGCAGGACATGGAGAGTGGGTTAGATCTGAGCTCCAGGATTGCCTGGGCTAGAGGACTGGAGCAAAGTCAGGCAGGAATTGGGGTTCCCATTGGAATCTGTCCCGCTCAGCAGCAGCTCAGCATGTACCTATGTGGATCTGCCCGTACCCAGGCCACAGAGGGTGTTTGGGTTGGAATCCCTCCTCTCCCTTGCTCAGGTGCAGAGGAAGCAGCAGCAGTGAGGGGCTGCTGACCTCTCCGCAGGGTGAGAGGAGCAGAGGCAGCAGTTCCGTGTCCCTTGTTAACAAGAACTGGTAGAGCTCTGACCTGGCCAAGCAATTAGTGATTCTACTGCTAATGAGAGCTTCAGCTCAGCAAGTGAGACCACCCAGAGTCTGTTGCTGAACCTGGGCACCCTCCTGGCTGCTCAAAGGTGATGGATTGCTGAGAGGGAAACTGAGGCAGGGAATTTGAATGATCTGCTTGAGATGTGAGTTAGGAACCAAGGTAGGGGGAGAACCCCAGAGTCCCATCTGCCTGCTGGCACTGATTAGCCAGGCTTCCTGTGCAGGTGAACAACACCAAATGGTCTGGGTTGAAAGGGACTTCAGAGATTATCCTCCAACCCCCTGCCATGGGCAGGGACACCTTCCACTACCCCAGGTTGCTCCAAGCCCCGTCCAACCTGGCCTTGGACACCTCCAGGGGTGGGGCAGGCACAGCTTCTCTGGGTACCCTGCACCAGGGCCTCCCCACCCTCACAGGGAAGAATTTCTTCCTAATCTCTAATGCAGCCCTGCTCTCTGTCAGTGTGAAGCCATTTGCCCTTGTCCTGTCACTTTATGCCCTTGTCAAAGTCCCTCTCCAGCTCTCTTGGAGTCCCTTTAGGTACTGGAATGGGCTCTAAGGTCTCCCTGGAGCTTTCTTTCCTCCAGGCTGAACAGCCCTGTGAAGACAGATAATGTTTTAACGGTACCTGTGAAGACACATATTGCTTAAAACCAAAATCAGCTGTTACAACAGCTCAGCCTGGGTGCCACGCAGAATACTCCTGCTTCCAGAAGTGATCATTTCTGGTGGCACTTGACTGCAGCTGTGGGGGATTATGACAGAGTAAAGCTTGCACAGCACTGTGGGGCTGAGGATGGTGCTTGTAAGACCTTGCAGGCTTTGCATCAATGGGCCTATTTGCCAATAAAGAGCCTTTTTATCAAAAAACGACTTGTCTAGGTGCAAAACGGTGTCCTTCCCTTGCCCTACAGAGAGAGCATCCCAGGGTATATTCAATCAGGACACTTTTGCCAGAGTTTTAGCTGGCAGCTTGTGACACCCTTCAGCAGTACTTGTGTGTTGGGAAAAGAGAAGTGGTGCTCTGGCAGGCAAGATGCTCTGCAGAAATGCTAAGTCAGCAGGGAGAATCACACAGGTTGGCACAGCACAGCTGCTTAGAACAGTTAGAAAAGAATAAATCACACTTATTGCCTGTTTCACCTATTTCTTCTATTTCTGGAGGGCAGGGAATACCAGGGAGCAGCTCCCAGCAGCGAGTCTGGGAAATGCAGCCATGCCACATTCCTGACCCCAGCCCTGGGCACTAACAGCCTCCGTGGGACACATGCCCTGTTCTGAGGCTGTCTGGGGCTATGGGAGCAGCAGGAAAGGTGGGTGCCTGGGCCGCAGTGGCTCAGCACCACAACAGCAGCTTGGCCTCTGAGATCTCAGTGTGCCGAGTGAGGAGACTGGGCCTTCAGAAGCACCGAACACCGGAATGGTCCTTCCTTGCTCTTCACTGAGCATGTGAGAGGGGGTGGGGGCTTCAACCTGCCTTTCTGACAGCCCTTCCCGATGCCCACGCTGTGGTTTCTTTTCCCTTGTAGGTAGTACCGAGCCTGAGCTGAGCGCGGGGAGGGATCCCGTAAGCGCTGGGACAAGGAGCAGAACATGAGCGAGACCAGCCCCTTGCCATGGTCTGCCGCAGATGAGTGCGAGCCGCATTCCCCGGGCTCGCAGCCGTCCCCGCTGGCCTGCAGCGATGGGGACGAGCAGCCGAGCCAGCCTGCGGAGCCTGCCAGCGGGAGAGCCAGCCCCCGGCACGATGCTCAGCCCTCCCGGGCGGAGGGGGAGCGCGGGGACCAGCGGGACGAACATCTGGAAGCGGTGACAGAGCCAGGCGAGAGGCTCAGTGAGCAGGGACAAGGGACAGGCGC
>NW_008236626.1:3427570-3444093 GCF_000691975.1 Corvus brachyrhynchos
GGGACAGGGGCTCCCCCAGCCTGGAGATACCGAGCGGGGCCCTCAGCAAGGAGCGGTGGCACAGCGTCCTGGGAACCTCAGAAGCTCTGAGTGCTGACGAGGCAGAGGAGCAGTTCGGGTGAGTGCGAAGCCGCCGTAAGGTAGGCTCAGCCCTGGTTTGTGTGGGTTATTTTCAAGGCTCCTTGGTTCGGGTTACTCTGCCCCATCAGTGTGAGGAGCTGCAGCTGCTCTCATGGCTGATTGTGGCTTTCCACTCCTCTTTCTCTTTGGGCTTCTCGCACATTTTTCCCCTGTTTGTAACTTTTTACTCTTTTTTTTCTCTCTGGGCTTCTCACACAGTTTTTTCCTGTTACGAATGCAGAAAGCTGTGATTAGAGCCAGTGTCTGCCCACAGAGTCACTAAAGTGAAGGGGAAGCTTTTGGGATCTCGAGAGGTGCTGGTTGTGCTCACTTCGGGGGTGTCCCACTCGCAAGTTAGAGATTCAACTACAGCACTTATGGCAGAGTTACCTGAGGTAACTTAGGACAAGTACAGCAGCCTGGGGATGCTGGAGAGCCGGGCTTGTCTGGGAGGCTGGTGTGCCCTGGAAGTCCCTGGAAACATGGCTAGCTCTGTCAGTCCCTGGGCTAGCAGGTGGCAGCTGTGTGTCTGAGAGCAGGCAGGACACTGAGCTTTGCTCTCCATGGCATCTGTGGCAGGTGTTACCAGTGCCTGGATGACAGGGACAGCAGTGTGAGACAAAAGGTACAAGTGCCATCCAATTCTCAAGTGCCTGAGACAAACCTGCACATGTTCAATGCCCCTCATTCCCTGAGTCCTCTCTGCTGGCAGCCTGGCTCTCAGGAGAACTCTCCAGGCTGGGGGACACTCACATTGATGTGGTGTCCACAGCTGATTTTATGATTCTGCAGGTTTCTAGACCTCCGTGGGACTCTGCAGGTTGGGGGCTTAGAGGGAATGACAGAGAGATGAGGAGAGGTGCTTCCCATGCCATTCCTGCAGGAGTGGTGCTTCCCTTTGCCACCAGAAATCAGCCAGGGCTCTATGTTGTAGCCACCCGGGGCTGATGTCTGCTGTGAATTTTACAGCCCTGCCTGTGCACCTACCCCAGGCCAGGAGAGAAGCTGCAAGCAGGAGGGGCCGGAGAAGAGCAGCAGCGGTTGTCCCAGAGGAGTATGGCCTTCAAAGAGCAGCTGTGAAGGGACAGGGTGGCCAAGGTGGACTGGGGATCACCTCCTAGCTCTAGCCTGTGCAGGCTCCATGCTGAGCTGTGTGTTCCGAGCACTGTCTGGAGCGTGGGCAGCAGAGCTGGGGAGCCACGCAGGGTGTGGGCTGACAGCAGGCATCCCTCCTGCTTTGTTTCTGTAGTGTTGAACAGGCTTCTCTGTAAAAAGCTGGTGGTTTGTTTCACTCAAGGGAAGCAGCAGCACTGCTTCAAAAAGCACAACTGAAGGTGTTTCAGAGGAAGGGTGTCCAGGGCAGGCTGCTGCTGTCTGGAGAGCTCGGGGAGCCTGTCCCTCCCCAGGCAGGTCCCTCAAGCCCCATGAGCTATGCAGTCAGGTCTTGGATTGCTGCAAGTCTCTCAGGTTTCAGGGGAATCATATTTGCTTGGTAGCTGGCTCCCTGGCAAAGGCTGCGAGTTCAAGAGGAAGCTAAGGGTAGTCAGAGAATGCTGCTGCAATCACTGGACATGCAATTATTTTAAGGTACTAGGGCATGAATTGGTAGAAGTGGCAGGCTGAGGATTTGGAGATGATGCAACCTGACTTGGGTCTTCATGCAGAGTCTCTGATCTCGTGCTCTAAACATATTCACTTGGATAGCAAATGAGTCTTTTGGGAAGCTGAATGCACAAGGGACAAGTCACACGCTATATTCAAAGCAGAAGGGCAGCTGGAAAACTTCTGGGACACAGCTGAAGTCTGGGAAACCACTTAGTGCCAGCAGATCGGGTTAGCTCACTGTGTTCGAGCTCATCAGTGCTTTGACCGCCTATCTTTAGGGTAAATGGCAGGAATGTGTGGCTGCTGTGGGCCAAACACAGCGTGGAGCTGCACTGCTCTGCCCTGCCTGCATTTACTGTCTGGCTCTCCTGGGTCAGTGTGGGTCAGCAAGGCCCGACCGATGGACCGAGGCACTGGGAAGTCACTGTCATCCTGCATCACCTCTGAGTTCCCAGTTTTTTTCGTTACTCCCCTTTGGGGAATTGCTGGTTCTGTAACAGCCCATTCTGGGTATAGGAGAACCCAGTCCAGTGTTTTACTAATGAGCAGTCAACTGTTTGTTCCTGATGACAAATCATTTGTCATCATCTGCACATTGCTGCTTGTATAATGCATTTTCTCCCTGAATTTTAAAGTACTTTACAAGAAGGTGTTGAGTCTTGCTCTTCCCACTGGAACGGAGAATTAAAGGGGGAAGTCATTCAAGGCCATCCCTCCATGGTAGAGCTGGAGAAAGAACCCATGATTGTCCTCCCAGAGGTAGGTTAGTGCATCTCTATGCAGGAAATGGTTGGTAAAGAAAAAACAGGGAAATAGAGCCAAAGATTTAGTGTTTGTGCTGCAGTTTGCATTAACTGAATCCCTTTTCCCCCTTTCTGGTTTATCCCATGGCATCTATTGTTTGTCAAAGCCCTATTTTCCTTTCATTGTCGCTGTGTTGCCTGGAGGTCTTTCACCTTCTCAGAAGCCCCCAACATTGGCCCTGCTGCTCTCAGGGAGGTCACAGCTCTGCAGTCCAACTTCGAGATCCAACAGTGAATGATACTCTCTACTTTTAGCCCCATGAACTCATGGGAAAAGAGCAAAATTTTTAACAGAGAAATCACCACCTTTTGCTTGTAGACACACTCAGCACCTGCAGTTTTGGGACTGCGGCTTTTGCCCACACATTTCCTCCCATGGCAACATATATCTGTCAAAAAATTCACATTCCATCAAATAAAGTTTCAGAAAAACTTTGCAGAAAGACTGCAGTGCAGAGGCAAGGAAGTCCTGGTTTCCATCATGTCCTTCTCTGGCAGGATCCGCACTCCACCAGCACAGCAAACTTGTGATGGCAAGTTCAACATGAGTCAGCAGTGCCCTGGAAGCTGGAAGGGACAACGGTGTCTTGGGGGGCATCAGGCAGAGCATCGCCAGCTGGGCCAGGAAGGGATTGTCCCACTCTGCTCTGGGCTGGGGCAGCCTCACCTTGAGCCCTGGGGCAGTGCTGGGCACCACAATATGAGAAAGAGCTACAGCTCTCAGTTTGAGACAAGCTGTTACAGGGTGTCCAAAGGAGGGACATGGGGATGGTGAAGGGCCCAGAGGGGCCACATGAGGAGCACCTGAGTGCACTCAGCCTGTCCAGCTGGAGCAGAGGAGACTGAGGTCAGACCCACCCAGGGGCTGCAGCTCCTCCCAAGGGGCAGCTCCAATCTCTGCTCCCTGGGACCAGGGACAGGGCCCAGGGAAGGGCTGGAGCTGTGTCAGGGGGATTTAGGTTGGATATCAGGGAAAGGTTCTTCCCCAGAGGGTACTCAGGCACTGCCCAGGCTCCCCAGGGAATGGTCCCAGCCCCAAGGCTGCCAGAGCTCCAGAAGCGTTTGGACACCACTCCCAGGCACAGGGTGGGATTTTTGGGGTGTCTGTGCCGGGACAGGAGTTGTACTCAGTGATCTTTGTGGGTCCCTTCCAACTCAGGATATTCTGTGATTCTGTGGTTCAGTGATGAGTTTTGCTTTATTACAACTCATTAACCAGTGAGAAGTGAAATACAAACAACCCAGAGCATGCAGCTCCATAGTGGCTCAGCTGCAGCAGGAGCACAGCTCCGTGTGCCTCGCTGTAAACAATAATCCAGCATTCCAGAGACGGCTGGGGGAGCAGCACAGGCAATCAGATCCTTTGTAGACTTACACAACTCTGTGATTACAATACAAATAAATATATGGCTCCTTGTTTCAGCAAAGCAATTGCCTTCCCTGCTGTGTAATAAGTAGGTGACACTTCTCCCAGGAGAGGCAATGTCAGGTTCATTCACATGAGCAAGGTCTTTCCCTGTCTCCTACCTTAGCCTGGCTTTGCTTTGTGGGATGCAGACAGTGCTCCTGGGCTGGGGTAAGCTGTACAAAGCATCTCTGTCCTCTGTCTTCTCTGGGGCTGTGCAAGGAGAGATGTGATGTGCCTGACGTGTTGGTGCCCATTGAGAGGGACTTTTCACAAGGGCAGGTAGTGACAGGGCAAGGGGGACTGGCCTTAAGCTGAAGGAGGGCAGGGATAGATTAGATATTATAAAGAAATTCTTCCCTGTGATGGTGATAAGACACCAGCACAGGGTGCCCAGAGAAGCTGTGGCCCAAGGCCAGGTTGGACAGGGCTTGGAGCAGCCTGGGATAGTGCTTACAGCAGAGGGTGGAACGAGATGAGCTTTACAGTCCCTTTTAATCCAAACCATTCTATGCTTCTATGACCCATCCAGGAGCAGTGCTCCTGCCTGCTCTCTGCAGTCTGTCCCACACTGTCTTTGATGGGGCATTTGTAGGGACACTGACTTTCTCCCTTTGCTGTCTGCTGTGTTTGGCCTCAGGGACAAGTAAAGGGCTGGAATATGGAAGGTCTGTGGTGTGAGCAGTTAATAGAAATGATTCTGTACAGGGTATCGAAAGAGCAGGACTGTCTGCCTTGGGATTATGGCAATGGGGGACCCGTTAAGCAATAACCAGGAGGTTATTCTGGCATTGGATCCAGTAGCAGGTGTCATATGCAAAAGTCTCCAGTTCAGAGGTCTGGCTTTTTACTGGGACATGACCAAATAAAGGGCTGGCTGGGCCTCTGGGATTGCTCATCACAAAACTGGTTTTTTTCAGCTCTAGCATCTTGTAACAGAATTGGGAACCAAGATTCCAAGGGCCGTAATCCCAGCAGCTGTTTCTGGCTCTTCTCTTGCCTCCCAGCTCTAAGTGGAGCAGGGCAAGAATTGCCTTGACAGTATTTTCTACATTTCTCCTTTTGGTACAGGTTTGCCTCTGGAGATGCCAAGCTGAGCTGCAGTGACGATGACAGGGAGCATTTCCAATTCAAAGACATCAGGGATGGCTTCAGCTCGACCTTTGAGAAGATCGTTGAGTCTGACCTTATGAAGGGGACCTACTACAGCAGCCTGGACTCTTTGGACGTGCTCTCCCTCACAGACGAGACAGACAGCTGTGTCAGTTTTGAGGCCCCACTCACCCCACTGATCCAGCAAAGGGCCAAGGAAAGCCCCGAGCTCTTGGAGCAGAAACTGGCAGCCCAGCAGAGAGAAGCCCTTCACCACATGGCTGCTGATAAGCAAGAGCAGGTGGCAGCCAAGGCAGCGGAGGGGGACTTTGGGAGCCCTCTCAGACACTCAATTACCAGCAGCAGGTCAGAGAATGTGCTGAGCCGGCTGTCCTTGAAGAGTATCCCAAACGGGTTCCACGTGGAAGGGTCAGAGGAAGATGCCACCAAGATCATTAACTCCATCAGGTAAGGCAGGGAGTTTCTTGGGCAGTGGCTCCTTTTCTTATGGGATCCCAGTCCAGGTGCAAGGCTCAGTAGCCATGATTGAGTTGGAGCTGCTCTTTCACCCCTTGTGCTTCCTCTTGTGTGCTGTCGTGGTAGAAAGGCCAAATACCAGCAGGAAAATTTCACCTGCAAAGCCCTTGGGAGGCTGGGGATGGTCAGGTGCCCTCCCAAATGTCTCTGAAGTGCAGGGAAACCTCAAGGTTTCACTTAGGACAGGGTAGCCCTACAGAAGCCTCCCCAAAAGCTCTTCTGCAGGCAGTGAGAAGATCAGCAGAGACTTCATCCTCTGGACCAACTCATACCCAAACCATCACCCCTGGGAGGCAGCAGCTCATCTGTAGGGCACTTTCCTGCATGAGGAAGCCAGGTGATGAGCAACTGGGTCAGGGGAGAGCTGGAGAGAGGTCGTATGTCCAGCTGTCAGGCCAGCAGTGAGTCACACTGCTCAAAAACGCATGAATTGGTGCTGTAAGTGGCCTTGGGCAGGAAAATAAAGGGCTGTATCCACACCTACATGGTGCCAGCAAGGCTGCTCAGTTTTGTCTGTGGGCACAGCTGGCCATGAGGCCAGCAGGGAACTGGCAGAGGAGCAGCCCACCAGTGGCAGCAGGTCTGGGCTGCCATCAACATGATTTGTACAAGTGCAGTTTCTTATCTTCAGCGAGTAACCCGAACTGAAAAGCATAGCTCCTATCCCTAAGATTTCCTGGATGTCCATGGCTTGGAAAGAGCTTGGTATCCCCAGTGGGGAGAGAGGAAGCTTAGGAGGTGTTGAGGCTGCTTACTTTGATACATTCTCATTTCTGAGGGGGAAGTCGCCCTCTCTGACCTTTTCTACCAGTTTGGAATTACACTGCACTGCTTCATTTGAGCTGAAAGGAAGGAGGGTTTGTCCAGTGTCCAGCTCACAACCATATTGCTGTTTTTTCATACATTTTTTGTGAGGGCAAGAAGAAATCAAAATGTGGCATTTTCTGTGGGTTTCATCCAGCCTTGCTGCGGCTCCTTGAATATTTCTTGTCTCTGCACAGCGACGCCAGCCTGAAGGACACCCTGTCAGACTCTGACTCGGACATGGGCAGCACGGAGCAGCTGGACCAGGGCAGCACGGACACCCTGGCCAACGGCTGCAGGGCGGACAGCGAGGCTGCCAAGAGGTTGGCCAAGCGCCTCTACAACCTCGAGGGCTTCAAGCGCTGCGACGTGGCCCGACAGCTTGGGAAGAAGTACGTGAGAGCCAGCCCTGTGAGGGGGTGACAGAAACACGGGCCTGGGGAACACTGGTCATGCTGGGAGGGCAGGAAAAGGCAGGAAGGGACAAGCCTGTGTGCTGGTTGGAGTCAGGGCTGCTGGAGATCCTCCCAGTTGAAACTGGAAGCCCAATGACCTTAAAATACGAATCCTACAAGCTGCCTGCAGTACTGGGCAGTGCCACAGGCTGCTGCCCACTAGAACCAAGAGCTTCCTGCCTTTGGGAAGAGCCCAGCAAGACACAAGCAATCCCCAGACTGAAGGGTTTGGGAGCCAGACCTGCCTCTGCACTGGGCTCCCTGCCACTCCCAGGGTTTTTCCTGTCTGCACCCCAAAATGTTCTTGCTGCAGAGCCTCCCAACCCAGTCTGTACGAGGGCAGGAAGGGTTTGCTGGAGAGCCAGGGACACACAGCAGGTCCAGGCTCTTCAGCTGGTAAATTTGCCTGGGTAAGGCAGAAGGGAAATCAAAAAATATTCAAAAGTGGGAGAGTTACAGAGATTTCTAAGAGACAGAGTAACAGTAACAAGTGTAGCAGTAACAGATTATTTTAGGATGCCAGTGGGTGTGAAGGCACCAATCCCCATCATCCTTCGCCTGGATCAGATATAACCTGCGTTGCTGGGATTTATTCTTTTTTTTGTCCTTGAAATGTCTCCCCCCTGCCCAGTTCAGCAGAACACACCTGTCCCTCAGCAAATACCCACACTTCCAGTACCAAGGCTTGTCTGTGCTTCCCACCTTAGTCCTGGGGCAGAAGGAGCCCAGGAATTGTCTCCTGGAGAGGCTCTTTGCATCATCTGGCAACATCCTCATTCTCCTCCTTTGCTGAGGTTCTTGTAGCAGGTGCACTGCTGGTTGCTGTTGCCTCAAGTGAAATACCCTTCTCCTTTCTTTCAAATTTGCCATGACAGCTCACTGAGGGGGGGAAGTTTGAAGCACTGGGTTTCTGAGTCTGTCCCCTTGCTGTTTCCTGCAGTCCTCACTCACACCTGCAACCCTCGCACCTTGGGAGGATGTTTGGTGACCCACATCTGGGAATTCACACAGCCTTTGAAATAAAAGTTTTGTTTTTATCAGCTGGGTTTTGACATCTGAACCATTTCCTGACATAGGACCTAAATAGAGCTGCAGACTCTTGCATCACGCAGGTGGATTTGCAGAGCAGGAAAGGAAATAGGGTGAAGATAGGTATTTATAGGTATTAATACAGGTATTAAGTCAGTCTTGCTCACTCAAGACAATGTAAGACCAACCTATAGTGCTGGGAGCAGACTAAGTTGAAGTGATGCTTTCAGGCCAGCTCCATGTAGGAGGGCTGTACAAGAAGTGAAATTTTAAAGCTATTTACCTCGTTTTACCACTTCTTTTTTCTTTGTGATAATTGGCAATTTTCTAAAAAAAAAAAGGTAAACCAAAGCCAAAAGCATTCATCATTGTCAAACAGGCAGAGAAGGCTTGATAAACAAGGAAATGCAGGTTGGATATCTCCCCACAGTTTCTTTCCATCTGTCTCAATTCTGTGAAATTAACCTAAAATCCAGAAATTACTGTTGTCCTCTGAAGGGCAAGTGTTTGGGCAACTGAACTCTCCATGGGAGACTCTTGTTCCTGCACTGGTCTGTGGCCCTGTCTCAGCTCCATCAGTGCCCACGGTCACATCTTGTGCTGGGTGGGGGTTGAACTGTCCCAGGCTGTGCAGGTGGCAGTGCCAGGCACTTCCTTGTAGGGTTTCCCAGAACTGCCCAGCACGGTTCCAGCATTGCAGTGCCCTGGGATGTGGGGTCTGTCAGAGTCCCAGCAGTGGGCAGCATGATGTGGGCACATGGCCTATTTGAGCCCCCAGAGATGAGATTTTACTCACACAAGCTTCTTATGGATCTGAAGTGACCCAGGTGACTGTGATGCAAAAAAGAGCCTGGACAATACAGGTTTGGTCTGCAGGGCAGTGGGATTCAGGCTGTGAAACAACACACATCTGTCCGTGTCCAGCCACATGGGAATGGACTGGGAGAAAAGGGCTCCTGTGTTCCCCTGGGGTGGCTTGTGGCCCAGCAGGCCAGTTAGAGCTCTTGGTGCCTGGACCCTCCCAAAGCAGGCAGAGGCAGGGAGCATCAAACCAGGGTGTGAGGTGAGAGGAGGTCTGTAGAGGCTGTCTGTGTGGAAAGGGCACCAGCCAGAGGATGACAGGCATGTCCCCACAGGAAATGCCTTGCAGGGCCACCAGCCAGAGCATGGCAGGAATGTCCCCCTGGGAAATGCCTTGCTCTTCTTGTAGGAATGTCTCTGTCATCATGGTGGAAGTGTCACCCATTCCTGCAGGAAGGGCTGGCACTGGCACAGAGACAGAGGAGGATCATTCCTGAGTGAGGAAACCAGAGAAGACATATAAGCCCACCCTAGGGAGGGACAAGGTCTTGCCCTGGCCACTGTTGTTATCCCATGGCCTGGGGCATGTTAACAGGCTCTGGAGCTCAGGGACAGGAGTCCCATCTATGTCACTGAGCCCCTGGAGACACAGGAGTTTGCTGTTTCCAGGGGTTTGGCTGCCTTCTGGTGTCTTGTGACACTGTCCAGCTCCCTTGGCAGAGCCAGCAGCCCCTTCTTGGAACTCATCTGAGCTCCTCTGCTCCAGTCTCCAGCAGCATCCATCTGCCACAGGAGCAAGGTGCTCTGGTGAGAGCGTGGGATGGGAGCCTCTGGGGGTGAGAGTGGGAATATTGCAGTGGGAGAGAACCAGATGCTGGAGAAGCACAGGATATCCTCATGACCTGGCCAGCAGCACAACACAGGAGTGCAGCAGGGCAGGTGTCTCTGATTCTCAGGTGTCTGGGGCTGCCTGTGGGCACATCAGCAAGGTCTTCCAGCAGCATTTCAGGCCAGGAGCAAGTCTCCCTTGGTCTGGGATCATGTCTGCAGTGTCTTGCTGGGACTGGGCTGGCCAAGGGGCAGCATTCTGCTGTTCCTCTTGTGGACAGTGTCTTCTTCCCATATGAAGGGGCTGACCACTCCCTCTTTAATTACAGTAACGAATTTAGCAAGTTGGTAGCAGAGGAGTATCTCAGCTTCTTTGACTTCACTGGCCTGACCCTTGACAAAGCACTCAGGTGAGCACTGGGATGGACAGAGTGGTGGGGTTTTGGGATTTCCTCCAGGCTTCCCAGCACTGTGGGAGCCATCCATGTGACGGAAGCAGGGACTGGGGGGAGATCCAGGCTGTCATTCAATCTTTGGTGTCACATTTGGCACAAGGTGTTACCACCAAAAGTGGGCTTCAACAGTAGGGCCCACAGCCTGCTTCCTCAGGGTGGAGAGCAGCTTTCCCAGGAATCCCATCCCATGCAGGATCAGAGCAAGTGGGAGCAACTTCTTCCCTTGGGATGGGCAACCCATGCTGGTGCCCTCACACCAGAGGTGGGTCAGATCCCAGCTGGCAGCACATTTCCCTGCACAGCTCCACAGATGCCTTTGCATCCCCTCTGCAGGGACACAGGGGTGTGGGGCTGGGGGGAGGATAAATGACCCCTTTCCATCTCCCTCCTTAGCAAGGACACTGCTTAGCAGTGCATCCCTTTCTCTTTGCAGGACCTTTTTGAAAGCGTTCCCGCTGATGGGAGAGACGCAGGAGCGGGAGCGGGTGCTGATCCATTTCTCCCGGCGCTACTGCCAGTGCAACCCCGAAGAGAGCACCTCCGAAGGTACTGCTTCCTTCCCACTGGCTCTTGGCACACTCACAGGGAACCTGTGCACAGAGCCGGAGTGCAAAACCCACCACCCACAGCTGCAGCTTCTCCCTTTCCCGGGGATCCTGACCTGATCATTTATCCCTGCCCTGAGAGGGACTGGGGATGCTGGGTGCTGACAGACCCCCCCCCAAAAAGAGCCAGACTCAGCCAAGGTCTGAGTGTGGGGTGCCAGGGAGCCTTGTCCTCCTAAATCCATGTGAGCTGTGCTGAAGGAGAACTAGATCTGGAGCCTGGATCAGTGGCCGTGCTTTGCTCAGCACCAGGGAGGTGGTGGGTGGTTCTCAGGGGCTGCAAATTACCCCAGTTGTGGCTTGCAAAGTGACAACTGACAATGGGCAAATGAGTGGCTGGTGCTAGCTCAGCCCAGGACCTTGTCCATTGAATGGAAAACCTTTCCATGCAAATTGAGGAATACTGTTGGCTTGCCCCGCACAGGAATTGTGTTCCACACATTTTCAGCTGCAGCAGAAGAAAGCACAGCTGGACAAAATTCTGGGCTCACTGTAGCTGCAGATTTTCTTAGCTACTTTCAGCCTGTTCACATTATCTATTAGAAGTGGATATAGTTTCTTCTGACATTTTTAGATTCAGAGTTGGACTCCATGACCTTAGATGTCTTTTCCAACCTTCACAATTCTGCACTTTCACCATTCCTGGAAGTGTTCAGAAGACATGAGGATGTGGCCCTTGGAGATGTGGTTTAGTGATGAACACAGCAGTGCTGGGCCACCGTTGGACTGATTTTTAAATGGGAGAGGTCATTCCTGGTGCACGTGGCCCACACACAGAGACAGGAGCATGTCCTGTAAGGTTTGCACTTACATTAATGGCACTACAACCCTGCTCACAGGCACCTGGAAATGCCCCCTGGGTGGGATCAGGCCGCTGAGCTGCTCTCAGCTGGCACCATAGCAGTGCCAGGGATTCCTCCTCCACCCCCTGCGTGCTGCAGACCTCCTGCTTGTCTCCCCCTCACAGGCTCCCCAAAGGGCAGCAGTGCCTAGTGCTGCATGAACCCACCAGTTCCTCTGCTAAGCGAACAGGACGCTCACTATGCTCAAAAGAGAATGACCTTTTTGCCTTTATCAGCGCTATCCCAATAAAATATCAGTCTAGATTTCATTTCCCTGAGTTTGTGTGATGTCCTCCTCCACTGATCCAAAGATGATCTTCACTGGGAAGGGTCCCCCACCCTGCAGACATTAAACTGCAGGTTGAAATATCCCACAGGCTAAGTCCTGGCCCCTCTCCAACACTCCCCCATGAAAGTGATCCTGCAGTTCTGTTGCATCCACCTCCCAACCCTACAGAAAGGGCCCTGGGACCTAAGTGCCACATCCAGTTGTTTCTTGAACACCTCCAGGGATGGTGACTCCACCACTTCCCTGGGTAACCCATTCCAATGCTGGACAACCCTTCTAGTGAAGAAATTTTTCCTGATGCCCAATCTGGACCTCCCCTGGCACAGCTCGAGGCCATTTCCTCTGTTCCTGTCACTTGTTGCCTGGGAGAAGAGGCTGACTCTGGTTTTTCTCCCAGGGAGTGTTGTCCTGTTATTCCTTTCCTGCACTGGTGAAGCCCAGACATGGAAGAACTCTATGATTATGTTTTGACTCTCTGTGAGCTGGGAGAAAAAGTGGGTGAGAAAATGACAGGTTTTGGGACACCAGCTCCACCATGGGGCCACGTGGGACATGATTTACCTGACCAAAGTGAGATACCCACAACCTCCCACGGTGACTTAAAAATGCACAATGGGAAGGCACCGTTGTTCTAAATCCAAAGCAGCTGCTTGTGACAGTAATATTCCAGGCCCTGCCTCCTCCCTGGTGCTCTCTAGCCCTTTTGTGAGGTCCTTCAGGGACCAGTCCATGTCCCAGAATGTGTTTGCATCTCAGTGCTGTGAGCTGGCCCATGGAGACTCACGTCCTGACCTTGAAAAGCTTCAGGACACCTCATGGCTTTGAAATAACAGCAAACTACCAGTTACTGGTGTAGAACAGGCGGCTGTGCTGTCTCACACAGAAGGAAAGCTTCCTGTGAGTTTTTTTTAAGTCAGAAAGCCAAAAATGCCACACTGATTTATAGGGACAATGTTTGTTGAACCACTCAAGAGCTTACAGACTGCCAGGGAACAATGGCTAAAGACCTCAGGACAAACCCCTGAGGTGACCAGGATCAGCTGGGGGCAAACCAGCCCTCTTTGGGTCTCTGCCCCACTCTGCAGTGGCATCAGCACAAAATGGAAATCATGAAATCATAGAAAGGTCTGGGTTGGAAGCAACCTTAAAGATCATCTAGCCCATGGAAATCTGGAGTAAGATTCAGTGGGAAGTTTGGTCTTTTAAAGCAAAACTGCTTTGAAGCCAATTTTCTGGTGGTTGTTTTAGGAAAAGGTGTAGTCTGAGGGAAAAGAGGATGTCTTTGGGGTTTTTTGTGTTGTTTGGGTTTTTTTTTTAAATCCTACACAGCTGAAGGAAGCAGGTATTCTTTAAGGTCCCCAGACACAGCAACTGGCCTTGGTTTTGCAACAGCTGGGCTGCCAAGGCAACAAACACCAGAACTGCATGAGAAGGGGAGCAATCAGCCATAGACAAACACCAGAAGTGCACGAGAAGGGGAGCAATGAGCCATGGCTGTGTGACTGTTGTGTGTTTCAGATGGGATTCATACGCTCACCTGTGCCCTGATGCTGCTGAACACAGACCTCCATGGCCATGTAAGTAGCCCTTGGAGCTGCATCCATCCTTTATTCCTTCCCAGGGCAGAGGTCTGTTCCCGTACGCTGAGTGTGTTGCTGGACAGTTAAGACAGGTTGGCAGAGAGTTCTCTGACCTGCTCCAGGTGGAATTTTGGGTGCCAGGCCCAGACCTGGGGACAGTCCACACAGGAGTGTCACTGCCCGCTCCAGCCAAAGGCACATGTCCTGCTGACATCAGTTATCCTGCCCAGGGATACTTTGTCCCTCCTGTTGCCCAGCTCAGCCCTGTCCCAGGAGCTCTCAGTGAGGTCTTCCCTGTCAGTCCCTGTGGGATTGCTCCTTCTTGTGGCGCAGACACCTCTTCCCAGAAACTGCTGCAAAAGGGCCAGTGGGTTCACACAGGTCTAGATTTGATCTTTCCTTCCCAAAACACGAAGTGAGTTCCAGCTGTTCCTTTTCCCCAAGACGTAACAGGCAGCCACTGGAGAGTTTCTTAGCAGAGAGGCCTCTGGACAAAGAGCAGAGCAAGCAGAGCAAGCAGAGCAAGCAGAGCTCAGTGCCCAGAAGAGTGGCTGGAAAACAGCAGAAGCTGTGAGAAGATCTCTCACCACCTTTTAGAGGCTCCCAGTAACCTGTCTCTGCACACAGTGCGATAGTGGTGGGATCTGTCTCGTAGTGCATTCATCCTCCATCCAAAATGGTTGGAGCCAAGAAATTATTTCCATCAAATCATTTCCTGCAGCAGCAAAAGCAGCATTGTGGCAAAAGGCAAACTATGTGACTTCGATCCAAAATAATCTTATTTTGTCTAGTTTTTATAAGTAAAAAAAAAAAAATCCAAAACAGGCCTCTGGGAAGTTAGACATAATTGAAGAGACAAAAAAACCAACCTAAACCTCAAAAAGCTTGCCATTCCTATTCTTCATTGTCAAGCTGGCTCAGAGGCTTGGTAAGAAGAAATGTTCTCATGATATCTAGGCACAGGAAAAATAGCTTTCTTTTGACCAGGTGTGCAAATGCCTGAGCTTTTCTTTGAAAAAATCTTCTCTTTATTTTTCTGCATGTGTAACATTAATTTCTTCTTCTCCTTTTCCTCTTTTTTTTTTTTTTTTTTTTTTTTAATTTCCTTCCGCTCCTGGAACCTCTCTTTCTGCTCTTTAACCCTTTACCAGGTGGTAAGTGCAGTCATTCTAGTGTTTTGCTTTAAAGCACTGGCATTTGACTTGTTTTGATTGTGTTAAAAACAGTAAGGAATTCTGTTTGTCTGGAATCCGAAGTGATTGTGCAGTGTTCTTCCCTACTTAGCAAGCCATTAGCAGCTGATACCATCACATGAAATGCTCCTGGTGTAAAGAAACATCCATGAACTGTGGTGTACCTGGGAATGTGTGACTTGACCTCCCACCCCTCCTTGTTAAAGATGCTGCCATGATATTCCATGTCACTTTTGATTTTACCTCCCCTTTTAATGTTGTGTGTGTGTTGCAGTGTTTTACTGTGCGTTGCCGGAGTGGGAAATGCCTTCGGTGAGGAACGGGGGTGGGTGTGTGTCTGTAGAGGGGCAGTTCCTCACAGCAGTGCCTCTGGCATGGTCTGGTTCACCATTCCAGCAAAGATCATGACACTGAGGTAATGACTGGCTTTAAAACAGGAGATTTGCACCTGGCCTTAGCACTGCTGATTTTCTGCTCAGGTGTGCTCAAACCCTGCTTCCAAACCACCCCAAAAAGTTTAAAGTGAGACATTCCCTATTCATGGAAGCACCTGGAGTTGGTTTTAAAAGCCAGCGGTTACCAGGAAACATTCCAAGTATGACAAGCATTCCCAGACTATACTTGTAGGATAATCCAAGTTGTTGCAACTTTCTGCCTTGCTCTGCTGGTGCTGTTTGAGCTCCAGGAGATCTTATGGCCACTGCCCTGCTCCATCTCTGCCCCAGGGAGACAAAGCTTGGGGATGTCTCCTTTCCCACTGTCACTTTTCTCTCCTGGCCATGGGAGGACAGTGACAGATCAACACCTTTGCATCACCAGCACTCATGGGTGCACTTTGGTCCTTTAGCAAAGGCCACCTTCTGGAGTTATAGTGGGATTTATTCAAAAAGCAGAGCCCCGAACAAAGCTTGAAATGGGATCCTGGGCAGGTCCTAACTCCAGGTGCCCATTGCTGTTAATCTTACAAACCCTGTGGTGGTGTCCTTAAGCCGAGCTCAGGGCTCAGTGTCAGCAGCAGCGCTGTGTTAGCAGCACTAGGAGGGCTGGAGAGCTCCGAGGTGTGAGCAGCCCTGCAGAGTGACACCGGTCTGCCCGCAGCAGCTTTGTGTGGCCCAGGGCTCACTGGTACCCAGAATCTGCAGGCTGGTTCCCTGCAGGGGCATGATTTTGTTCCTGCAGCCTAGAACACATCCACGACCAGATCAATTACTCAGCAATTAGCTGCTTTTCCACAGTGTGGCTGCTGCCCCAGGTGAGCTCAGAGGTCTCTTGCACCAGAGGAAGAGACAGATGACACAACAAGGAAGGCATCCCTTGGGATGAATATGAGTCCCAGACACATACATGAGAAACCCCACAAAGGGCCTGTGAGACTGTTAACTTGTGTTATCTCACTGTATCCCCTCACTTCCAAAAATGCCTTGGCCTCTGCATTCAGTGCTGAATCACTACAGCAAGATCTCTTCGGGCACGAAGGCCAGTGCTGTGCACTCTGCTCCCCTGCCTCAGGGCAGGGCGGGGAGTAGGTGCCTTCTCTGTGCAGAGCAATTCCGTGCCTCAAGGTCTCAGGCAACACCTGCCTCACCTCCAAACTCCCTTCCTTCTGGAGGCTCCTTGCCCGCCTTCCTTTCTCCACCCACACTCTGTTGTGCTGCTGGATTTTTCCTTTATCTTTTGTGGCTGAAATTCGCTGGCCAGCAAGCACACAAATCTCTCCTCTCTGCTGAGATCCCAGCATGTCTGCTCGTTTCCTGAGCTCTTCTGCAGCCCGTGTACCCAATGAGCACTGGCTGGCACGTCTGGCTAATGGGGCCCACTGGGAGAAAGCCATGAGGGCTGAACTGTGCTGTGCCACACCACATCCCCAGGCACTGCAGATTTATAACAATGCTTTACTCCTCTTTTTCTTGATCTCTCAAGGGAGCCAGCTCATCTGGAGCTGGCACCAGCAGGAGGCATAATTAAGAGTATCAGACAGAGCTGCTCAAAGGCAGTGCTTGGCTCCCTGTGCAGCCCAAGAGTGTTTGCACACACAGAAGGCAGGGGGTGTGGGGGGGCACGGGGGGCTCACCCCAAGGCC